>NW_024412413.1:48699138-48806808 GCF_014898765.1 Herpailurus yagouaroundi
GGGAGAGGGATGAGGAAGATGAAGCTTTCATTTGCTTTAGGAGTGAGATGCCTCAAGTTCTTGTCTGAAGAAAGGTAAATATCTACTGCATCTAAGATGGTGACAGAAAGTTCTGTTTTATATTGGAAGAGTCACGTGGAAGAGAGAGTAGTCATAGAGTGAAACAAACAAAAAACCAGTTCAGATCCAAGCCATCTGAGCTGTTCCCTCACCTGTAAAATGAGAATACCTGCCTTCCCTACCTCATGGGGTTTCTGCTGCAGATTAAATATGATGATGTGTATGAAAACACTTAGGAAATTATGTAAAATATTAGTATTTTAAGCAGATAGGATTTCTTAAAATCTTTGAGTTATTCCTCAGACTCTATGATTGACGTCATTTAAATATGCTATTTCCTTTGTAATCCTAATAATCAAATTCTCTGTGAAATCCTGGAAAAGCCCAGAAATTCCTATGCAGGCAGCCCACTCTAGAACACCTCTCAGAGGGACCATTGTGAGAGTGTCTGCTGAAAACACCATTGCAGATTGCTTTGTAAGCTTGAGAAGTGTGTTCACAGTTTCTGAAGGTGGGCTGTGGCACTGATGTGAGTGGGCAACCGGCTGGTTCTTTTTAAGTAAATGTTTATATTTGTATTGACTTTGTAACAAGGACAGCAAACTTAAGCTACTTTGTTAGAGACGTTAATTAGCAGCAGCTAGGATGCCTGGTTGGGATCAGTCTGTAGAATGTGTGACTCCCGATCTTGAGGTCGTGAGTTAGAGCCCCACATTGAGTGTAGAGATTACTTAAAATCTTAAAACAAAAGTTAGCACCAGCTTATGGTTCTAGGTACCACCCAGAACCGTAGTGTTAAAGTATGCTCATATTCTTCTTGGCGATGTGAGAAATGAAAGACAAATATAAATAAATCTCACATTTACTACTTCTTTGAAAGCACTTGAGTGATTATTATGTAGTTTCTCAAGTTTGTTGACAACAAATAAACGCTGTGATAGTTTTGTTAAAGGTTAAATTGAAAGGATCCGTGAAAGCCACAAACGTATGTATGGTCCTGCACTGAGGTCCATTGGGTAAAGTAGGGCCTCTCGAGTCTGTGTTGGGCTGGGTGACAGGCCCTTTTTTCTCAGACTTTGCTTCTCAGTGGCCACTGTCCTTGTCCCTGCCAACCCTCCCCTTCCTCTTCCTTAAGAGTCTTGCTGCTGTGTTCTAACTGAAGCCTGGAGGGGAATGGTGATCAAATGGAGGCCGAGAGAACAATTCCAATCATTCACATTCCTTTTTTCCCCTGATCCAAAGTCCAATCTTGAGGAAGAGATGGGACTCAGGATTGAGCTGCCCAACACCCAAGCTTTACTGATTCCTTATTTTTATCCTTTGTTAGTCACTTGGCCTTTGCCGGCTAAATGACTTGATGATCAGAAGGCTCAAAGGTCATATAAATCATAAGATTTAAAAATATTTTTGTGGCCTTTTTTTTCTGGTTGTCGTAAAAATGAAAAAATGTCCTTTCATTAACGTTCACATTGAAATCAAGATGATTTTTCTTTCTCACTACCTGCAGAGATGTAATAAGCTAATAGGCCTTGATTCGAGACAGTTTATATGGTAATTTCTTAACTCCTTTTGTAGGATTGTTCTGTGTTTTTTCTGGGAAGAGGCAGCTTGTGAATTTCTTACCTCCAGGCCTCCATTCCCTTCCTTATGGCCTCACCTTTTGGGTGAACGGCTCTGACCTTTCTTGATCCTATGTGTCTCACTTCTATAAGCTGCAGAAGCCAGTGGAGCAGGCCATGGGGTTTTTTTGTTTTTTGTTTTGTTTTGTTTTTTTACTTTTACCTTTTTGAAACCTCTCCTCTCCCCAGCTTTTCATTTTGAAATTTTTCAGACCTACAGAAAATAAATACTCACACAGTCTTCATGCAGAACCCCCAGTTGTTAATATTTTGCCACATTTGCTTTGTCTCTCTCCTGAGCTTTATCTGTAGATTTTGCTGAACTATTAGAAATAGTCAGTAGCTTGCCACATCATCCCTAAATACTTGAGCATGCATCACCTAAAAATGAATTCTTCCCGCCTTACCACAGCACACCATTATTAAACTCAGAAAAATAATACTCAGTGAATAATATACTCCATTTTCAAGTTCTCCAATCATTCCAAGAATGCCTTTTATAATTTATGTTCTCTTAGAATCCAGTCAAGGCTCACACATTGGATTATAGTATTATATCTCTTTAGTGTCATAATCTGGGACAGTCCCCCTGCCTTTTGTTGACATTTTGAACGCATTTTGAACCAGTTTTATGTCATTGACTGATTCCTTAATGAACCAATTCCTTATCTACAAGCTCTTGGGTTATGCCCTTTCAGTGATGAGAGTGGAAATCAACATGGTTTCCAGCCTCATTAGCCTGGAGATAGTTAAAATCCATGTGACGGCTTCAGTCACGTTGGCAATAAGCCATGTAAGAAAATGTGAAAGACTTGTTTATGATTAACAGTTCAGCAGGATTAGCTGAGGTGACTGGTTTCCTGCCCTGCCCTCTGGCCATGTGGGCTTACAGCTTCCAGGCTCACCACCACCCTCAGGCATCTCATCCTGGGAATTCTGAGTGAGATTCAGGGCTTGGACTTAAAATAAACTCATTGGATGTCTGGTGATATGAATGTTTTGTGACACTTTTTGCTAATAAATTTTGAAGGACATGTTTTCTCAAGATAGCACCTTCCACTTTCTGAATCCATACTTCTAATTTTTTTTTTTTTTTTAACTTAAGTATGTATTGGTCTATCTAAGCTGATCTGATCTGCAGATCTTCTGGAACATACATTTCTGCTGACTCTTGACACAAGGTCTCCATCCATGTGTTATGGACACTTTATATTTCAAATGTTTCTTTAATTGTTCTAATGCTGCATCGTCTGCTAGAGCCTATAGTTTGTCATGAGCCAATTCTGTGCACCCAAGGCCCTCGAGCAGATGTGTGCTTACCATGTTTCTGGCGCTATTTGTAAAGCTTGTGGGGATTAAATGAGATAGCCCCATGAAGTGTGAGTACCCTTAATCCTGTAACCAGGATGACAAAACTGATGCACTCAGAGAGATTAAGCAACTTGCTCCATACCACACGGCTAGTAAGTGGCAGAGTGGGGGGCTAAACCCTGCAATTTGATTCTAGAATCTGTGTCAATACATAATGCCGCTGCAGGGATACTGCCTATCTTTTAAGAAATCCCAGATGGTATTTTGAGGCAGATGGTGTAGCACTGAAATACTGGTTTTGATGTCTTTACTAAAGTATTTATTTGTGAGATTTAAATTTTTTTAATGTTTATTTATTTTTGAGAGAGAGAATATGCAAGCAGGGCAGGGGCAGAGAGAGAGGGCCACAGAGGATCCGAAACAGGGTCTACATTGACAGCCTGATGCAGGGCTCGAACTCATGAGCCGTGAGATCATGACCTGTGCTGAAGTCAGGCGCTTAACCCACTGCGCTGATCTCACAAACAGGGGCCCCTGGGTGGCTCAGTGGATTGTTCGACTTCAGCTCAGGTCATGATCTAATGGCTTGTGAGTTCAAGCCCCGTGTCCGGCTCTGTGCTGACGGCTGGGAGCCTGGAGCCTGCTTCAGATCTGTGTCTCCCTCTCTCTCTGGCCCTCCCCTGCTCACACTCAGTTTCTCTCTCTCTCAAAAATAAATAAGCATTAAAAAATAAAATAAAAATAATCTCAGAACAGTGTTACTAGTGAGAAGTCCACCTTTGTTAATCCCACAAATCCATCAGATGTCCTGGTTTTGGGTCAAGTCCTTGAAGGACCCCATCCCATGTTGGCAACTTCAGGGCTTCTCCTGCTATCAGGAGCTCCACATCCTTCTGTCTGGACTCTGGCCCGCTTGACTTTCAAATGAAAGAAAGACCTTTAGGGCACAATCTCAGGGAGTGGGCTGATGGAAAGAAATGGTTCCGTCCTACAAAGTAGTTTGTTTATGAGGAAACTAGTAGGTCAATTGCCCTTATTCCTTGCCACTAAAAGATGAGTTCTTATGGTAATGATAAATAGGCAATAAAGTTAAGCCAGCCCTCAGCCAACTGTCTTTTTCTGGGCCAAATGCATGTGAATTTACCTCATCATAAATCACAACTCTCAGACACCTACAGGAAACTCATAAGAAATAAAAGCAGCTGGGGAGAAAGAACTGGAACATCAATACTGAACGAGAGAATGCCCCTGACAGACCATGAAAGAGAACTCTCAAACGGATAATAAATATATAGTGGTAGCTGTAATTATTTCATCTTTTAAAATAAGATTTTAAAAATCTCTTTAAGTACTTGTTTGCATTTTAAGGTAATACTCGGTTACTATGATTGCTGAACTCTTCAAAAGGATGATCTGATTATGTTTGACTATTCTCCCAAGGGACCAAAAAGGGAAGTTCTCAGCTTTTTATAGTATGAGGCCTCTAGAGGTTTTCACTTGGGGGATTTAAAAACAAGTTTCCTGTCTCTATATGAAAAAAAAAAAAAAAAAAAAAAAAGACTAGAAAGGCTCATAGGGAGATGATGGTGGTTGGGAATGATGGCTAGTTCTTAAAACTCAATTTTGTAAAACTTCTTATAATTTACAGCTTAAAAATAAAAACATTTAAAAGAAGGGGAACAGATTCATCAGCCTCTGACCTGGGAATAGAATGGGAAGACCAGAGAAGGTAGCCTTGTCAGAGGAGAAAGGCAGAGGAATTTCCTCCAATCTTGTTGGGGTTGCTGGTTAGTGATTAATGAGACCAGCCTCACTGCTTCCCTTAGAGTCGTGACTAGTGTTGAAATCAAAAAAGAAGAAAAGAGAACTTATCCCAACTCGACACATCTTCAAATTTTTCCTTTCCTTTTTTTTAATTAAAAAAGGGTCTCTGAGCAATCAGAAGAATCCTTGATTTAGAAATTGAAATCCCCAACCCAACCCACCCCCCCATTTACCTGTTCAGGAAGAAATAAAATGGAACCAAACATCTACATTCCCAGGTATCATTTCAAAACATTAGTACCATGCATGGAGATAAATGTGTAGACAAATGAAATCCCATCTCTCCATAATGTTGGAAGAGTCCAACTCAAAGCCAGATACTGGGTTTGGATTTCTGCGTTCTCACATAGCAATACTCCAGGAGGGTCCATCTACTCTAGATTAGCCATCTAGAAAATCAGATCCTTTGCAAGTCCTACCCAAATGGTAGACTAGCTGACTTTTCCATAATACTGGAAAACAGTTGCATCTAGTCTCTGGATCAAGGGTGACCCCAGCTCCAACTGGACTTCCTGAGCTGTTAATTTATCCAGTCATCCATGCATTCGACAATCATATATTGATCATATACTATGTATGGGCCACACACTATGATGGATTCTGCAAGCACAAAGATACACAGTCCCTTGCTTGTAGGAAAACCTGTGGTTTCAACAGTGTTAGGAGAGGTGCTGCAGAAGTACTATGAATGCTCAAAGGGGAGAGTAACTCAGGCTGGCAAGGGATGGGACCAACAGAGGAGAAGGGTAAGAAAGGTGTTGGATGGAAGAGGCTTTTGGTTGAGCCTTAAAAAGGCCAGTAGAAGTTGGCCACTTTGATCAGGTAAACAGAGGACTAACCATGCATTGAAGGTGCTGAGGCAGATGGTTTGGAACTACACACCATTAAGAATGGCTAGAGGGGCACTTGGGTGGCCCAGTTGGTTAAGTGTCCGACTTCAGCTCAGGTCATGATCTCACAGTTTGTGAGTTTGAGCCCCGTGTCGGGCTCTATGCTGACAGCTCAGAGCCTGGCGCCTGCTTCAGATTCTGTGTCTCCCTCTCTCTCTCTCTCTGCCCCTCCCCTGCTCGAGTGTGCTCGCTTTCGCGTGCGCGCTCTCTCTCTCTCTCAAAAATAAACATTAAAAAGAAAAAAAAATGGCTAGAGCCTGGTGTCTGGGATTATGGTGGGGGCTCAAGGCAGAAAGTGGACGGACCATGAGGTCTGGTGTGCCATGCTGAGGGCTTGGGTTCTATCTTGATGCCATGGCAAACTATTACAGGACAAGCAGTGGAGCCATGGGATTCGATTCACGTTTGCTTAACCCCCCAAATAATGGAAAGTTTATAAGACATTATGCTTATTTGGACTTTGTCTCTTCTTTTTCTTTTTTAATTTTTTTTGAGAGAGAGAGCAACAGAGTGCAGGCTGGGAGGGCAGAGAGAGCAATCTGAAGCAACCTCCAGTCTCTGAGCTATCAGCATAGAGCCCGACACGGGACTCGAACCCACGAACCGTGAGATCATGACCTGAGCCGAAGTTGGACACTTAATTGACTGAGCCACCCAGGTGCCCCTAGACTTTGTTTTTTCAAATGATGAAGGTGATGTCAGAAATAGAAAATCAGGGGTGCCTCGTTGGCTCAGTCAGTAGAGCATGCTACCCTTCATCTCTGGGTCCTGAGTTCAAGGACCACATTGGATGTAGAGATTACTTTTAAAAATAAAAAATAAAATATGACCTCCCAGAATATTTAAAAAAAAAAGAGAGAGAAAAAAATAGAAAATCAGTGTTTTTCAGGCCAGTACATAATCAGTTAGTGATGTACGGTTGTTTCAGCTAACTAAATGCCAGACTCAGTCTTGCATTTGGTACCTATTTACTGAATGAATAAATGGGAAAACTAAAGGCTAAAAAGCCTTTGTATAGGATCGTAGCTTTCACAGTGAAGCTGTACCTGATTTTTGTCAAGTTCATATGAGGATTTGCAAAGGAGTCTGGTCGCCTCAGGAAGCACTCAGTCCATCAAGGCAGCAGTTGCTGGCTGTGGTGCCGGCTGCTGCCCTTGCCTGGTCTCCCAGCCGTGGGTGAGCAGAGCCTGTGCTGGCCGGTTCCTGGCTCCTGATGTCAGGTAGGCTTGTGTTCCAGCGGGTTACCGGGCTACCACTTTGCCTGTGCCTGTGTTTTAGTGCATCCTTAAAGGGCCTCCTCTGTTCACCTTGCTTAACACTGCCCCACTTCCCTTCCACACGACAAGTATTTAGGTCCTTTGTTGTCCATTTTTCTCGATTCACGTCCAGCTTGGCACTTCTAGAATTCAAAGCATTATTTCAGCTCTGGAATCACGTCTGTCCACCTGTAAATGCTATTTGAGATAGCAGTTATAATGAGATGATCCAGGGGGAAAATTCCAAGAGACAGGCTTTGCTAGTGATGTCTTACTATGGTATTATTTTTTATTACAATGTTTTCAGTGCATTTTAATAGTGATTTATTGGCTGTGCACTGTCGATCAATAGCTACCATGAATGTGTAGGACACCTTCTGTGCTATAAAAACAAAACTGTAGAACATGTTTAGTAGATAATTTGGATTGAGAAAATACACAGAAGAACAGTATTAACAGAGGTTTGTGTATATTTTGTGCCATGTGAGTAGTGTTAAAGCAATATTTTTAGGGATGCCTGGGTGACTCGGTTGGTTAATTGTCCAACTCTTGGTTTTGACTCAGGTCATGATCTCACGGTTCCTGAGTTCAAGCCCTGCTTAGGATTCTCTCTCCCTCTCTCTCTGCCCCTCCCTTACTTGATCTCTCTCTCAAAATAGACAAAAAATAAACTTAATTAAAAAAAAAAAAAAAGTTTTTAAACTTTCTTCACCTCTGGGTCAGCACCACAAAATCTTAGGGTTCTGGGAGCCCCTGTCTGGAAAAAAAACAAAACCACTGTTTTTCAGCACTAAGAATGATGAACATTCAGTAGAGGGAAATATCATTTCAGGTGGGTAGGTCACAGAGGGTATATCAGAGGAGAGGCTAAACTCTACTACAGAAATTTTTTAAACCCCAAATCTCAGTGGGTTATAACAGCAAAATAAAGGTTTGTATCTCACTCACATGTTTTTCAGCAATCAGTTGGGACTTGGTTCCCTGTTGTCTTCCCTCCAGGACCTAAGCTAACAGCAGCCTCTATCAAAATATTGCCTGTCTTGTGATGGAGGGAAATGATCTAGCAAACCATTTCTTACCTCTAACAGCTTTTTCCCAGAAATAACACGTGTCTTTTCTACTCACATTTCATTGGCCAGAACAAGTCATGTGACCACACCTGAGTTCAACAAGGCACTGAATGTTGGGCCAACAGTAATACAGAAGCCTCTGCTAAAAAGTGACCTTAATACTGGTGGATTGCTATGATTTACCATAGTAGACACAATAGAGGAGAAGAAGGATCTAACTGCTCAATGCTGACAGCATTGTTAAGAAAACAAAACTCTTCCATGTGAAACCCTTAGAAAACTAACTGAAAGGGAGAATTTTGTTTTGTTAACCTATAATTGAGCAGAATATTTTTCAGTGCCAAAGCATGTAGTGTCATTTTTTTAAAGTCTGTTTATTTTGAGAGAGAATGGGAGCATGAGGAGGGGAGGGGCAGAGATAGAAAATCCCAAGCAGGCTCCATGTTGTCAGCGCAGAGCCTGACGTGGGGCTCAAACCCATGAACGGTGAGATCATGACCTAAGCTGAAATCAGGAGTTGGACAGACACTTAATGGACTGAGCCTCCTAGGTGCTCCTTGTAGTGTCATTTTATAGAAATATTGTAAAGGGGAAATCAGGGTGGATCAAAGTAATCTGGGGAAACTTCTTAGAATTAGGTTTTTGTGGAATGCATAGGATTTGTAAAGGCTGAAAATCCAGGGATGCATTTTAGGTCAAAGTTGACAGAAGTAAAGATGAGGCTGAGCCTAGGGTAGGGAAAGGAGCCTGATCCCATGAGGAGCATCTGTGAGCAGGTAGTGAGAAATATGAGTGCAGGGTGGGTGACGGAAGACCCTGAGAGCCTGGGGGAGGAATTTGGATCTGATGTGCCAGTATTTACTAAAAAAAGTAGTCCTGGAGAGGCACCAATATCTTGTGAAATGCTGCAGTAAGATATTTATTGAACACCTGCTATGCACCAGGCACTGTTCGCTACGAATAGAGCAGTGAACAAAACAGGCAAACCAAACAAAATAGTAAACACACAGGGAGTGCACTTGTGTGTTGCATTCTAGTTGAGACAGGCATTATGCAAGTAAATGATTCAATTTACAATCTTAAAGAATGAAAAATGCATGAAAAAAGATACACAGGATTGGAGAATGATCAAGCTATCCAGGGCAGTGTGGTAGTATTAGCACATCAGGGGGATGAGATGGGGAGGATGACAAGACACCGGTGAAGACTGATAAAGTGAGGGAGTCCTAGGTGATAGCCAGCATCCACAGGCCCAGCGTCCAACAGCAGGATTGGCACACTCAACTGATGAAAACCTCCTGATCCAGGCCTAGTACATCCATGTACAAGATACTAGGAATACTGGGTCCAGGGAAGGTGGCCATTGGGATCTGCTCATGTATCAGTTGGAAAAGCGCCCAGTGGATGTGGTGCCTAGATGCAAAGCATGCAGGTGTGACACCCGTGCAGAAGCCCTAATGACCTCTGAGTCCCACAGCCTCCTCTGGGCCCAGGCTCTCACAACAGGTAGCCCCACTTGGGACCCCACACCAAGATCACTGTACAGTGGGAAACTCTGGTGCAGCAGACGTTGGTGTCCAAAAACTGCCTAGGAGTGCTGGGATGCCTCCTGTGTCCCCTTCATCCCCCTATTAACCTGAGCCACAGGACCCATGGCCCTTAATGGAATTTGGAATTGCCCCATCGTTGCTTCCAGGCAGAACATAGCACTTGCTCTTACCACAGTAACAGCAGGATCCCTGGGACACCCGATTCCTTTCCAAACCCCTGAGCCCCTTCTCAACAAGTTCCTCTGTTCATAAACAAGATCAGCTTCGTGGGGATCAAGTGGCTGACTTGGGGGGGGGGGGGGTCATCGCATCTGTTCGAGTATGGGTTCTTGGCTTGGCATGTACAGAAACAGACTGGGTGTTCATGGTGGCTGGCCAGAACCCCTCACTTCAGTACAGAAGCCACGGTAAATGCTGGCTGATTTGCCATAAAGGAAGGCGTGTGCATGAATTTTGGGTTCCAGGTATAGAGCAAATGAGTTTTGCCCATGTGTTTATTTCTGTTGCTGTTCCATCCTCCCTACTTTTTAAGCCTTATCTTTGTAGATTAGAAGCCAAACATTTCAGGAAAAGCACCTAACAGCCAGGTCCCCTGAGGTATATCCACCCCAGATTCCACACCTTGGGGCAAAGTCTCTTAAGGCTTGCCTATAATCCTTAAATAGCAGTTTGCAAGCCAGTTTGGGGTTTGCATACCAAAGGGAGCAAATAGGAGCTTTAACTTCTCAAACCGTCTTCATAGTACCCTCAACCTCTGCCTTCTGTTTCCAATTCTCCAGAGGGAGAAGGAAAAAAAAATCTCAACACCAGAAATGGTGCATATAGAAAGCTTGGGGCACCAGTTTGCATTTCTTTCATTTTTCTTTTTGTCATTTTGTCTTTTTTTGTTGTTTGTTTTAGTTAACATACTGTGCAATATTGGTTTCAGGAATAGAATTCAGTGATTCATCATTTACATACAACACCCAGTGCTCATCCCCCCACACCTCCTTCCATCAACCCTCAGTTTGTTCTCTATCATTGAGTCTCTTGCAGTTTGTATCCCTCTCTCCTCTTCCCCCCCTCCCCTTTCCATATGTTCATCTGTTTTGTGTCTTAAGTTCCACATGTTAGTGAAATCATATGGTATTTGGCTTTCTCTCATTGGCTTATTTCACTTAGCATAATACATTCTAGCTCCATCTATGTCATTGCAAATGGTAAGATTTCATTCTTTTTGGTAGCTGAGTAATATTCTATTGTGTATATGTGTGTATGTGCATACTCAAATACACCCCATCTTCTTTGTCCGTTCATCACTTGGTGGAAATCTGGGCTGTCTCATAGTTCGGCTATTGCTGATAATGCTGATACAAACATCAGGGTGTATGTACCCCTTCGAATCTGTATTTTTGTATTCTTTGGGTAAATACCTAGTAGTGCAATTGCTGGATAACAGGGTAGTTCTATTTTCATTCTTTTGAGGAATCTCCATATTCTTTTTTTGCCTTTGATTTTTCATCTTTTCGGTAGCTAGAGCAGTGTAGAAAAGTGACTGGGAACAAAGCATGTGGATGGACTACCCAGCTCTATCTCTTGTTACAGCAGTTCTTTTTTTTTTTTTTTTTCTTTTTAAGTTTATTTATTTTGAGAAAGAGAGGGAAGGAGAATCCCAATGAGGCCCCGTGCTGTCATCAAGGAGCCCAACACAGGACTCAATCTCATGATCCATGAGGTCATGAGCTGGGCCGAAATCAACAGTTGGACGCTTAATGGACTGAGCCACCCTGGCACCCCGTCACAGAAGTTCTTAAATTTCAGTATGCATGAGAATCCCCTGGCTTCTTACTAAAACACAGACTACTGGTCCTCACTCTCAGCTTCTGATTCAGTATATCTGGGGTGGAGCCCAAGAAAGTGCATATTTAACTAGTTCCCATGTGACGCTGATGCTGCTGGTCCTACGGCCACACTTGGAGAATGATGGCCTTCTGAGGTTACCTAAGATTGTGTCCACCTGGGTAAAAGGCTGATCCTACTCGTAGATACCACTCACAGTTGTCGGGGGTGTTAAGTGAACATGCACAAAATGCTTTGAGCTGTGAATACTATGCAAGCATAGCCAGTCTGGAAATTTTTGCCCATGCTTTTTGTCCCTGTTTTATTTGCTCTGGTTTGTATGTGTTTTGTTTTCGTAATGAGTCACTTAGCAGGAACCTCTTTTCCTCTACTTCGAAGTCAGAGGACATGTGAACTTTGGAGGCCAAATGTTCAACTTGATTTAAGTAACATGCTGTTTTCACCTTGTCCATTATCGAATGCAGGGCTTCGTAGCTGTGTGTCAAGCTGTGTGTGTGTGCGGGTAGTGGGAAGGTGCACAAGTGAAGTGGAAGGTTTGGTGTCAGATCTTTGACTCATACTTAGGGAAGGAGGAAGGAATTCATCAGCCTTACAACAGCCTTGCCCACTGAGCTGTTATTCCCACTTCTGTATGCAGACACTCTATCAGGCAAGCTCCCTCAAGCTCTGACTTGGGTTCAGAGGGTAATTGTAGGGATACACAGAGCAATGCAGAGTCTGGGAAACCAGCAGCTGATTCATCCCTCTGGATACCAGAGCTACGTGGATCATACAGTACATACAAACAAGCCTCATGAAAAACCGGAATGTGGCTCATCATTACAGCCACTCTGCTCCAGTGGCCAGGCCACCCAGGCAGAGTCTGCTCTCTCTGGGCACGTTCCACTGAGAAGCTCTGAGCAGAGTCAGACAGGATAGCCTTCAAATCGGGTGTCTTATCTTGGCTCAGTTGGTCATCCCAGGTGGCAGCCTGGGTCTTGCCCCAGGTGTAAACCATAGCAACACAACATTGAAAGAATTGCCTGGGAATGTTTCCCATGGGGGAGGTTGGCTCTGGCCTATCTAGAACTTTCAGGGAGATTAAGGCAGCCTGGAGTCCTCAGAAGAATACAGATTTTGGAATCAGACCTGGGTTAGAACCCTGCCACTTGAATCAGTTTCCTTAACAGTAAGTTGTAGGTACCACCCACCACATGAAAGTGTTGTGAAGCTCAGGTAACAAAGTGCTTAGGGGGTCTGATGCATAGGAGAAAAAAATTATTTGATTTCATCACCCTATCACTCAAACCCTTATCACTCATGGTGTGCCATTGTCAACTCTTGTAGACTCATGTTAATTTAAGGCTTTTTTTTTTTTTTTTTTTTTAAGGCTTTATATGCTATGGAGCTATTTCCTTCCATGGTACCTTTTTTTTTTTTGGAGAGTGTACCACATGAGCAAGGTGGGGGGAGGGGCAGAGGGAGTGAGAAAGGGAATCCCAAGTAGGCTCCATGCATAGCTTGGAGCCTGACCTGGGGCTCAATCCCACAACCCTGGGATCTGGACCTGAGCTGAAATCTAGAGTCAGACACTCCACCGACTGAGCCATCCAGGTGCCCCTCCATGGTACTTTTTAAATGAAAATCTGTTTTACATGGTTGTAGTTTATATAATTTTGTATTCTTATTTCTTTCACGTGATAAAATAGTTTTGTTATAAATTCTGTATGTAATTTTAGTGGATTTACATAAAAATACTTACTGAAGTGGCTCAGTCAGTTAAGCGTCCGACTTCGGCTCAGGTCATGATCTCGCAGTTTGTGGGTTCAAGCCCCACATCAGGCTCTGTGCTGACAGCTCAGAGCCTGGAGCCTGCTTTGGATTCTGTGTCTCCCTCACTCTCTGCCCCTCCCCTGCTTGTGCTCTGTCTCTCTCTCTCTCTCTCTCTCTCTCTCTCTCTCTCTCTCTCTCTCTCAAAAATAAACATTAAATTTTTTTTAAAAACTTAATTTTGAACATCTAACAAAAGAGTATTGGTTGAATAAATGGTAATGTATTCATATGGTAAGATATTAAGCAGCCATTTAAAAAGGAGTATATTTGTTAACATAGAAGCATGTTCATGATTATATGTAAAATGAAATGGTTTTACCTAAAGATCAGGTGGCTTCCAGATCTATCTGGACATTCACTATCTCAGTCTCAACAAGCTTTCACATTTTAATGGGCCTCAGAATCACCAAGGGAGCCTGTTAAATGCAGATTTGGGGCTTTACCCCCTAGAGTTTGATTTAGCAGATGGGGCTCAGGGGTTGGCATTTTTACAAGGATCCACGTGATTCTGATGTGGGTATGACACTCCTCCCATCTCTACCTGTTGAAGCGATACTTAGCTTTCCAAACTTCTCCATCTGCTTTCCCCTGAACACCTGAAGTACTTCTTGGCATTTATTATCTGTTTTCTTGTCTTTGGATCTTTGTGAATCCTTCTAAATTGTAAAACTTTTCCTGATCTTCCAAGCAAACCCAGTGAGACACGTATGTCACACCCCCGGGATTTGTGTCAAGCTCCCAGTTCCTGAATATAATATACATCATGAAATATTTGAAATCCAAGTTTCGCTTACTCTGTAGTGAGGAGAAAGGCACCAAGCATTTCAGAACTCTTCACATCTGGCATTAGAAAGAATTTGGGGGAATAGGGTAGCCTTTCCAACCTCGATAAGAAAAAAAAAATCTTGTTTAAATTACCCTTGTCTTGGCAGTCATACTGTGAAAAGTAAAGTTTGTTCTCTGTCCATTTACTCTGGTCTAAGCCAGAGGTGGCCAGTGCTTGTGGAGAGGAGGTTAAAACCCTTCAAGAAGCTTGTCATTCCAAAAGCATTGCATGAATATCTTCCAGGATCATTGGTTGGTTTTCATTCTCAAACGTGGTGCCACTGAGGTTATTCGAGGTAAATTTCTCATCTTGCAGTTCACTTAGGAGCCATTCATGCTAAAATGGAGATTGAGTTACCCACAAAGTATTTGTTCACTTAGGTTTTTATTGGTTTGATTTCCGTCCTTCCTTAAGCCAATTAGTATTGGCTATCCATGTCAAGTCTGGTTTTGTTATCTTTCCCTAGCCTTACGTAACAAGCCAGCTGTTGCAAATCGGTTGTGATAGTGTTATCACAATTGGTAAACATTAGGTTGAGATTATTGAATTTTCCCCCTTGCCTAGGAGAGGACTAGGTCATATTCTGTACAAATCTGATTATTCTAGCTTTTAAAGGCATTAATAGCCAGGGAAAAGAATTCTCCAGAAGGAACCCTCAAGAACCAGGGTTACTAGCTCACTCAGAAAGTTTTTCTTTACTCACATGAAAATATTAACTTTGTAGAAGTGAAACTCCAGATGCCCTAAGAATTCATACCGGGGAATAGAAGCTTCTGAGGTTAACGAAATTTTTCTGATGAGAAATCATGGGATGGCTTATACTTGCCACATGGCAAACTTGGAATCATTCTTCAAAACCCTGTTCTGAAGTCATCTATAAACCCCTAGATCTGTAAAGTTTTTCATGATCCCCTCCTTGGGGAAAATTAACCATTCCTTTTATTCTACAGGCACAACGGTACCTACCTACACTTCTGTGGCCATATGCATTACAGTCTAGTGTAATGATGTGTTTGCGCATCACTAGTCTCCACTTAGATCAGAAATTCACTGGGTGTCGAGAGTATAACTTACCTGTACCGTCTGTTCACCTGCCTAAATGGCTGGATACAGTACTACTAAATGAATGAATGTATGAATGAATGAGGATTCTGCACTAAACAGGTGGCATCAGTCAGATACATGGCATGTTGTGGGTGTTTTCTGAGAAATCCTGCAGTTACTGAATTTAAAGCATCATTCTGGCATGAAAAATTTCCTTACAAAATTGTTATAATAAATTATGAATGCTGGAAAAGACAGGCTGAGTATCTGTTTCTCCCTGGATTCCTCATGCCAACGGAGTGTTCCTCAGCCTGTGGGACCCCTGATTTAAGGGACTAGATCTGAAATTCCACAGAAACCTTCACATTAGCCCAGGAGCTGCTGTTAAATTCCTTCTCTGGGCTCGTGAATTCTACAGAAGGCTCAGATATCACGGACATTTGAACTTTGTGTCTATGTGATAGCTTTCGAATATACTCCTCAATTTCTCATTTTAAAGTCTTTGTATTTAAAAGAGCCTGATGACTAAAAGAGATGATTTTAGTCATCTCTTCATCATCTCATCATCAGTTATCACGATGACTGAAAGAGACCTCTTCATTTTACTGATTAGGAAACCAAGCCTCCAGGGAGACGGCCGGTTTTCGTTATTAGAAGGCTCACTGGAATTGAAGTCCAATAGGTCAGGTCTTGGCTCTGGGGCTCAAATCACAGCTTCTCACTGGCTGTGTGATCAGAAGCAGCTTACTTTAATGTTTGGAAGATCAGTTTTCTCACTTGTAAAGTTTGGTTCACGATCCGTCTCAGTGGGTCACGATAAGGGATTACTGAGATAGTGCGTACCGGGGTCCCAGCCGTGATGTCTGCACAGAGCAGATCCTCATTGATCTTTAATCTCTGCCCTTCCTTGCCGGAATCCAGCTCCTCAGGCAGGGTTAGGACTTAGAAGTTTTCCTTGAGGCATCATTAGGATACATTGTTGTTCCCAGTTTACTTGGCAAGACTCAAGCACATAAAGGGCACTCCTTGCCAAGGAGCTGTGTTACATCAGGGTTTGAATACAAGATTCAAGATTTCTTACTTTAAAAACAATATCCCCCAAATAAGTAAATAAATACATACGTACATACATACGTACAATCTCCTTTCTGAGTTCCACGTTTTATTGCTTGTTGCTTTTTTCACTTGTACTGAGAATTAAGGCACCCTCCCAGTCAACCATTGACTGTAATTTAAGTTTGTATAATTATGAAAATTAGCAAGATCCTTTCTAAAAAGCACTAGGAACTCAGAGCAGAGCGTGTAAACGTTTTGGAAGAATACGACCTATGTAACCTAATCAGTTTTCGATTTTTAAAAAATCGCGTTCTAAAACAAGAAGTTAAATATCTGTGCTAAATTGAAGGGATCTGGGCTGGTAGGGAACTAAGCATTTTAAGCACGGAGGTGTCAGCCCTATGTGCTCTGGGCATCACGAGATGTGAGTCAGGTGGGAGAAGCCGCAGTTTGCTGTCTTCTCATTCTCCCAGAGTTCATTTGTCATTTTCAAACACAACTTATTTTTCTACCTTTCTCTTCCCTGTAAAGGCAGAAACCTGTGGGTTCTTGTTGTGGGGCGCTTCCCAAAGGAGCATAGAATTGGGATTCCAGAGTTCAAATACGTGGCCAACATGCATGGAGATGAGGTACGTATGTGGCTCAAATATCTGGAAAGTTGCCGGAGGAGCTTCCCCTCGGGTCTCTTGAGTTCCATGTAAATGCTAAGGAAGCAACATAAATTACACCAACGAGTCTGGAAAGGTCTTCCCACAAGGCCTTCTGAGAGAACATAAGGAACCAGGGTCCGACAGCCACCACCACCAGTGCCCTGGGAGGGTACCTGGAGTCAGCTCTGTGCTGGGACTGGAAGAATAACAGAGTCCAAGTTCTGCACTGCCAGCTGGGTCCCTTCTCCTTCGTGGGGTGACTTCTCCCGCCTCCTGACGGGCAGCAAGGTGATGAGCTAAGGAGCTGTATTCTATTTGAATTCAAAACAATCAGAAGACCCCAAATAGCTAATCTAAATTCCTAATATCTATTCTTCTGGAAGCTTTTGTCACCTTCTCTTAATCTTCTACTCAGTGTTTTCAATCCTGAAGTTTAGACCATCAAGCTTAGGGTTCTCTCATTCAACAAATGCTCTTAAATTTTATAATCATGCATTGCTTCTTCTCCAACTTATCAGGGATAAACTCTACTTTTGGTTTTGTTTGATGTCATGTCATTTATTTTGTTTTGCAATTACCCCTACTTGCCAGTCATTCCTGCCAGGCATTTGAGGGTGCTCATCTCCATTTCTTCCCTCCCTTCCTCAGACTATTTTAAGAACATGGCAACTGCAGTATTTTCTGTTCACCAGGCTCCCACATGCTCGGCCAGTCAAGTGGAGGGGAAAGATAGTTCCCAGTCATCACAGTCAAGAAAATTTGCATAGGAATATGGGTAACACCCTATAAAACATAATTTAACTTTAAGGAACGTCGAAGTAAATGCATAGTGCAGTAAGTACAACCTAGTGACTTGTTAAAACGCTTGGGAATTTGCAGTAGTGTGGGTGGCAGGCTCTAATCAGATGCTGGGCTCCCTGTCCTGGCTTAACCACACCCCCCCCCCCCCCCCCCCCCAACCCCAAGCTCCTTGGGAGCAGGACCCACCTCTCCTGACACACAGAGCCTGCCTTCCGGGCATGCTGCCCGACCTGTCCTGCTGGGAAAAGGTACTTTGCAGCTGGAGCCCAGATGCAAACAAATACTTGCCTCTAAGGAAGGGGTTGGCCTTTGGACCCGATTTGTGAGTAGATGGAAGGTCAGTCCCCTCATGACTCTTCTGAGTGATCGGGCTGTGCCTGTCAAAGACTCGATGTCGCCAGGAATCTGACTGATACTGTAATAAAACAACTGTTCACTGCAGACCCCAGCCCAGACTTCCCTCTTGTCATCTGGTCTACTGATCAAGATCCATGGAATCTGTTTTTAGTAAGAGACATACAGCATTCATGAGGTTCAGTAGTTTCTTTATTGAATTCTTGGGACTTCAGAGGTTGCAGCGTGCTGCTCAGAAATAGTCCTCTGAGCTGAAGCTTTCAAAGAGAAGCCAGAGTCCTTTCCCTCACTTGCCTCCGAATTTGCTTATTCCTAACGTGCACTTTCCCAAATTTCTGGCATTTGCTAATATATCCCATCAAATCGGGGCTCTCTGACTCACTCACTCTGATTCTTTGAAGAATGCTAAGGACTGAGACCAAGAAGGGGAAAGGGCCCAGTGTGTTTGGGGGCAGGGACCTGAGGCCCTGTTAGCCCCCACATGTCCCGGCTGGTAGCAGTGTCAGGGCAGTGTGGGCCACTGAGGAACTTGTCCTGAAGGTGAGATCTTGTGCCTTGTTCCCTCCTGGTGCATCAGGAGCTGGGGACAGGGATGGCTTCACACAGGAGCTGAGGAGTCTGTGTGAGTAGAGGGTCCAACCACCTTACTCAGCCTTCTTCCTTTCTCAGATCTTTTGGAATTGAAAGAGCATTTTCCAGGACCCACTGTTAAAAAGCAACATGGCTGGGGTGCCTGGGTGGCTCAGTCAGTTAAGCATCCTACTTTGGCTCAGGTCATGATCTTGTGGTTGGTGAGTTCGAGCCCCGTGTCGGGCTCTGTGCTGACAGCTCAGAGCCTGGAGCCTGCTTCAGATTCTATGTCTCTTTGTCTCTCTCTCTGTCTCTCTCTCTGCCCCTCCCCCACTCATGCTCTGTCTCTCTCTCTCTCTCTCAAGAATGAATAAAACATTTTTTTAAATGTTTTTTTAAATAACAAAAATAAAAAATAAAAAGCTACATGGCTAACATTTGAAGGCAATGGTTCTCATCATTAGATGGATTCCTCGCTATTCTGCCACAAATTTTGAGTGCTGACCTCAGGGTGTATGGATCTTCTATAAGAGTCTGTGGGCCTCATGTGGAGAAACCGACAGGGGATATACATGCACTCAGTGGCATGGTGGGCACAATTGACCACACTATTTTTATTTTTTTTTTTAATTTTTTTTTTCAACGTTTATTTATTTTTGGGACAGAGAGAGACAGAGCATGAACGGGGGAGGGGCAGAGAGAGAGGGAGACACAGAATCGGAAACAGGCTCCAGGCTCTGAGCCATCAGCCCAGAGCCCGGCGCGGGGGCTCGAACTCACGGACCGCGAGATCGTGACCTGGCTGAAGTCGGACGCTTAACCGACTGCGCCACCCAGGCGCCCCTGACCACACTATTTTTAAAATGTTTCTTCCTGGGTCGCCTGGGTGCCCAGGTCAGTCAGTTAAGCATCTGACTCTTGATTTCGGCTCAGGTCATGATCTCGAGATTCATGGGATGGAGTCCCGAGTCGGGCTTTGCGCTGGCAGTGGGAGAGTCTGCTTGGAATTCTCTCTTCCTCCCTCTCTCTCTTTCTGTCTCTGTCCCTCCGCCGCTTGAGCACACACTCTCTCAAAAAAAATAAATATTTAAAAAATAAATAAAATGTTTCTTTTCTTTCCTGGACCCAATCCCACAGAGGTGTGGGTGTTTTCCTACACTTACACGTTGGCTTGATGGTAGTCAGCATCGGCAGCATCCGGGAGACCCAGTCCTGCCGAGCATACCTGCTTTTTTCCCCCCATGAATTTTTACTTTACTTCCTTATGCCTTGTCTTAAAATCGGTCTTTTTAGGGGGGCCTGGGTGGCTCAGTCGGTTGAGTGACCAACTTCGGCTCAGGTCATGATCTCATGGTTCGTGGGTTTAAGCCCTGCGTTAGGCTCTGTGCTGACAGCTCAGAGCCTGGAGCCTGCCTCTGGTTCTGTGTCTCCCTCTCTCTCTGCCCCTCCCCTGCTCGTGCTTTGTCTCTCTCTCAAAAATAAACATTAAAAAAAAAAAGTTCGGTCTTTTAAAAATTAAAAATGATCCATTGTTATTATAAAATCAATTATGTACATCTTAGAATATAGGTAAACAAACAAAACACTCTATTTGATCATCCAAAAATTAGTACCGTTAATTCCTTACTATTATATCCTTCTAGATGTTTATGTGTGCACGTGTGCATTTTTATTAAATGAGCTATGCTAATTTGCTATTTGTAACATTTTTACGTTAATACTAGCTCGCTTTCAGGTCAATAAGAGTTTGTCGGGGCGCCTGGGTGGCGCAGTCGGTTAGGCGTCCGACTTCAGCCAGGTCACGATCTCGCGGTCTGTGGGTTCGAGCCCCGCGTCGGGCTCTGGGCTGATGGCTCAGAGCCTGGAGCCTGTTTCTGATTCTGTGTCTCCCCCTCTCTCTGCCCCTCCCCCGTTCATGCTCTGTCTCTCTCTGTCCCAAAAATAAATAAACGTTGAAAAAAAAAATTTATAAAAAAAAAATAAGAGTTTGTCCTGTCTTTAGCATATACCCCACTTTCTAGTTTCTCAAAATGTCCCCCAGATTGTCCTAAGCAGTATCCTGTCCAGGCTCAAGCATCACCTTTGGTCGGTATATCCCTTGAATCTCTTTTATTCTAGCATTTAAAGGATCTTTTCATTTCTAGACTTAATAAAGAGACCCCACCAATTATCTGTCCTGCAGAATATTCCACATTCTGGATTGTTTGCTTCCTTTCTTGTTATCACCCAACTTGTGCCTCTAGTCCCTCTGTTTCCTTTCAACTGGAAGCTAAATTTAAAGGTTTGCTATATTTAGATGAAACTTTTTGGCTAATATACGTTTTAGGAATTGTGAAAATGGGCTAATTTGGTGCTGAGGGTTTGCAAAAAAGCAGACTTTGGTAGCAAAATAACTTAAAATGGCCCATTTGCAGTCAAATATTATTATAAAAGAAGTGATGTTAACCTATACTTGTATAATAGTTTTCTTGTCTTCAGTCACCCTGCTGTTGGCTCACATCCTTCCAATGACACTGGCTCACTGTGCCATGTTGATCAGACTGGCAAGTTTCCTTCTGCACAGTGCTTTACGAGCAAATAATAATAATAGCTAACATTAACGAGCATGGGCCACACTAAGTGCTTTGAGCATATGCAGCAGGCATATTGCTTAGTCCTGGTTACCCAGGAGGGAACCAGGTTTGTGCCTGTCATAGGCTGTCCAAATCCGAGCCTGAGCACCGAGCCTTACCCAGCTATGGATCTGCCTCCTTCACTCTCTCTGCTGCCTTCTATGTGTTCCATTTTTATTGTTTTCATTTTTATGTATAGATCTGTGATCTGTCACAAATTAATTTTGTTTGGATGGTTACCTGGTTGTTGCAGTGCCATTCAATGAGAAGATTGGGCCTCGTTCATCATGTAGAAGGTGGTGAGCTCTTAGAGTAACCCTGGAATAAATCCAGGTCCTCTCTCTGTCCCTTTCTTTTTTCTACTCCCTGCTTTCCCCTCCTTGATTGCTGTGGAATCACACGGGGTAGCTAACAGAGAGCCCTTTGATCAGCCTTTGTCACACTTGCCTGTGACGAACCTTTGTCACCTGATGTTTGTGCTCTTTTCAGCACAACCTGGGAGAAGTGTTTCTGGTTTCTACCTCTCTCATTTTAATAAGACTAGCAGGTGTCTTCTAGTTCATCCGGGCCCTCCGTTTGCACGCACGCTGACCTGTTGCATTATAGAAGCCCCAATTCTAGTTTTGATTTATGCAGGCTCCGAATCGGCCATGCAGACACATCTGAGGTCTAGTGTTTCCCACTGGAAGGGATGATGCCGGAACACACTGAGTGGGCTCCCTACCGTTCCCTTCCTCCACAAATATTGACATTTGAGAATGGGGTCTCCGTCCCCCTTGCCCCGCCCCTCTCTCTGCTGTTAACTGGCTTTGTAGTGAGCTATAACCAATCATCTACAGTCAGAGTTCTACTGAAAACTGGGACCATGCCCTGAAACTGGGACCGTCTCATACCTTCAGCCTACAGGTGGGCACAGAAGAGAAGCCTAAGAAAGTCGCTCTCCGTGTTCCTTCCTCAAGGCCTCCTCACACTGTTTTGCACCTGTCTGCTAGCCCATGGTTTTTAAACTTCATAGAAAAAAAAAAATCTTGGGTAATCTCTACATTGTTAAGACATCTCTGATTCTTTTCTAATGGAAGTATTGAAGTTTGACATGACTATGTACTGAGAAAGTTGAGTGCCAGTGGTTTTAAGCTAATCCAGTAAATAGGCAAAGTACAGGTCATGGGCTGGGCTCACAAGGTTCCTTGACCTCAGGGCCCATGGTCTTAAGTAGTATGGGGGGTAGGTATTCATTATGTTCTTGTTATGCTTAACTGAATCGCCAATTTGGATTCTTTTTTTTTTTTTTAACCCCCTCTAAGCTCCTACTTCTTAAACATCAGTGAATTATTGTTTACTGTGATGAGTTATTAGGGTATAGACTTTTGAAATAGCCACATCACACTTAGAATTTCGCCTTTGTGTGGCATTAACTTATAGCTTATTGTATTCTAGATATATAAATTGAAAGCAAAAACACTCCCTGGATAACAATGACCATATTTTTCAACCTAAAAATAAAGAATAATGGATAAATGATTTTCACACACCTTCTAGGCATAGGAGACAGTTTATGAGAGGCCCCTGGGTGGCTCTCAGTCAGTCAAACGTCCAACGTCGGCTCAGGTCATGATCTCAGTTTGTGAGTTTAGCCCCACCAGCTCAGAGCCTGGAGCCTGCTTCGGATTCTGTGGCTCCCCACCCTGCTTGTGCTTGCTCACGCTCTCTCGCTCGTGCACGCCTGCGCTCTCTCTCAAAAATAAGTAAATGTAAAAAAAAAAAACAAAAAAACCCAAAAAACTTAATAAAAAAATAAAAAAGACAGATTATGGGATGTAGTTTGTATCCCTAGATGTTTGTATTTAGAAGGTATTTTAATGGTTTATATGAACACTAAGACATAATATCTGAATTTTGCATGTGCTGGAAAATCTGGAATGTGTAGCCAACGCGGTACAGTTTCCAAATGTACTAAAACAAACAAAAAAATTAAAGCTTGTCCTTCCAGATGCCATTGGCCAAGCTCTTTTTTCCACCATTATCCCAAATGCTAGCAAGATGTTCTCAGTTAATGCAGCGTGGTTTTGGATCATTAATTTTTTTCTTTTTGGGGTTAGACAAAATTAATCTTTATTGCAGGTGAAGTGTCTAATTCCTTTTAAGCGTGTATTAAATTTGTCCTGTAATTGTCTTTTTTCTCTTCATCTCTACTTTTGGTGAGGCTGGACTAGGGTGACCAGTTATCCAGAGTCCTTGGCATGATCAGAATTGTTAGCCCTCCCCTCTGTAAAAGTCATTCAGTATTGACAATTGTTCAGGGGCACCTGGGTAGCTGAGTCGGTTAAGCAACCAACTCTTGATCTCGGCTCAGGTCATGATCTCAGGGTTTGAGCCTTGCATTGGGCTTCATGCTGACAGTGTGGAGGCTGCTTGAGATTTTCTGTCTCTCTCTCTCCCTCTCTCTCCCTCCGTCTCCCTCCCTCTCCCTCCCTCCCCCCCCTTCCCTCTTCCTCCCCCTCCCTCCCTCTCTCTTCCCTCCCTCCCCCTTTGCTCCTCCCCTGCTCTCTCTCTCTCAAAATAAACTTAAAAAAAATTGTTCAAAGGAAATAACTTGATCATTTGTACATCTGCCCTCATTAGGCAGCTTAAGTCACCATGTTTTCAGAAATTTCCTCCTTAGCATAGTCTTGACCTTGTAATGAATTTTTCAACAGTAATCAACAATCATTTATTGAGTACATGATATACCCAGAGCTGGGCAAGATACCAGAGCTACAAAGAAAACCTGTTAGGTTCCCTGCCTGCAAGTCTTAGGTGATGGAGTGGGGGGAGGGTGGTCAGTCGGGCCACTATAAATGTTTGTGGGCAGTGTTAGGATAGCACAAACGTGCAGAGTTCTGGAACCACATGAGCAGATCATGGGACCTAGACTTTGGAAGGCCAAGGAAAGTGTGCTAGATAATGTAGTACTTAATGCTGATGTGTGAAGAAGGACCTAATGAGGCAATCAGACAAATGAATTAAATCGGTAACACACCACCATATGGGGAGTCCCAGGGCCGACAGGCTTATTTTTTCACCAAGAAGCTGCATTACAGTGTAGCATTTTAAAAGTAGATTCCACCATTAGGATTGGGATAGCTGGTTTTCTCTCTCTCTCTCTCTCTCTCTCTCTCTCTCTCTCTCTCTCTCTCTAACATGTTACTTACTTATATTGCAGACTCTTCCAAAAATTTTCTCTACTGTTAAGAAACATTCTTTAAAGAGCTAGGACACTCATTTTTATCTATCTAGCAAATTCCACCTTGACTGTAAGCTGAAACTGATGGAGAATTTGTTTTCTGCTTTCTGGGCTATTACCCTTTTAACTGGCAGATCAGTGAGTTTCCAGAAGCTGGTGCGTTCATCCAGTCTTTCAGTCTCTTAATGAGGGATTCTCATACAAAGTCTACACCCACAGAAAGGAAGTGAGCATACTAACTGAAAAGCTGATTAAGTTAATAGAGATTGTTTTGACCATGTTCTTTTTTAAAATTTGGACTCCTAAGGTTTCATATTCAAAGACTTAATTTTCAAGAAGGGAGGTTTGGGGCGCCTGGGTGGCTCAGTCGGTTAAGCGTCCGACTTCGGCTCAGGTCATGATCTCGCAGTCAGTGAGTTTGAGCCCCGCGTCGGGCTCTGTGCTGACAGCTCAGAGCCTGGAGCCTGTTTCAGATTCTGTGTCTCCCTCTGTCTCTGACCCTCTCCCGTTCATGCTCTGTCTCTCTCTGTCTCAAAAATAAATAAACGTTAAAAAAAATTTTAAAGAAGGGAGGTTTATGCATAAAACACGAATGAGTGCTTGAAACATTTACATTAAAATTGGGAAGAATTAATTTGAATAATATTTGCCATATATCTGCTGTTACAAAGGCAACAAAATATAGCCCAACAGAAAAAGAGAACTTTAACTCCCTGAAATTTTGTGTTTTACCTCAACATTTTAAAATTTTTATTTATTTTTTAAACACGTCTTTTTTTTTTTTTTTTAATGTTTATTTTTGAGAGACAGAACATGAGCAGGGGAGGGGCAGAGAGAAAGGGAGTCACAGAATTCAGAGCACAGTCCAGGCTCTGAGGTGTCAGCACAGAGCCCGACACAAGGCTCAAACCCACTAACTGTGAGATCATGACCTGAGCCGAAGTTGGACGCTCAACTGACTGAGCCACCCAGGTGCCGTCCTCAGCAATTTTTAAATTAACTAACTCTTACTTGGTCCTTTACTGTATCTCCAAGATTTTTATTTATCCTCTGCAGTTAAGGACTTGCGATTTGTTTTGGAATGTGGAGACAAACAGAAGATACTTTGGCTTTACATTTATTTACTTGAAAGAATCATGATTTTATTGTTTTTGTAAAAAAATAATATAGGTTTTCTTTAAAAAGTGACACTGGAAAAATAAAAGGAATAAAAATCATGCAGAAGTAATCATTAATGTGTCAGACATTATTCTAGAGATCTATGGATTTCTGTAGTAAGAGAATGAGAAGGCTTAAAGGATATAAAATAAAATGTGTCATTTTCTATGTTACTCTTTAAGAAGTAGATTTCATTCTACTTGAACAGAATAAAACTGAAGTGAAACTAAAATAATTGGTGAACTTGATAAATATTTTCTCAAAATAAGAAATTATAGAGAACAAACTGATGGTTACCAGAGGGGAGGTGGGCAGGGGATATGCTACCTGGGTGATGGGCATTAAGGAGGGCACATGTTGTGATAAGCACTGGGTGTTGTCGGTAAGTGATAAATCACTGAATCTACTCCAGAAGCCAATTTTACCATATTTGTTAAATAACTAGCATTTAAATTAAAACTTGAAATTATATAATTTTTAGCTTTTGATAGTATCTTACGACCCACTACCATAAAAACTTCCTCTCTCGTCTCCTCTTCCCTAGCCCCCACCCTCTGTTAATTATAAACCTTAACTTTTACATGCTGTTCTGTACCTGTTCTCCCACAGTTGCTCAGTCTAGTTCTAGAACTTAATCATAGCTTCTTTTCTCTTTGTTTTCATTTGCTTTAGGTTGGATGGATGTCTTTGCCAGCTCATGTCTTGAGTTTTGTCACGCTTGAGAATGTACAGTTGAGATAGTTGAGGGAAAGTCACAGCTTGAACCACATGAGGATTCTGATATGGCTCCCCCTGTACTTGGGACTCAGATGGATGGGCCTTGGGTTCTTCCTGATTCATCCCTCTAACTGAACCATCCAACAGCCCCAACCAATGTTTAGAAATTTTAGGAGCTACAAGTGATTCCTGGTCACTTCCTCCTCCGTCTCCTTAACCTTCTCCTCTTCCCCAACCCATTGGCTGAATGTTCCTTAAATCACCACACTTTCCACATGTAAAGCAACTTTTCACAAATAAGAGTCACCAGCCCCACCTCCGCTGGCTTTGGGTAGCTGGGGAAGTAGCTCATAGAGGTTGCTTCCAGAAGTGCTCAAGCTTCCAAAACAGAGAGTTGGAAACCTAGTGTATGGCTCACTTGACTGTTTTGGTTATTAGTTCGTAAGGACTTTTTTAAGTTGAGAATTTTGACTGTAAAAACAAAATTCAAGGTAGCAGAAGAAGATAGAAATAAGTAGGAAAAAATGAAGTCAGAATTGAATATATTTCCACTCTGAAATTCATGGCTATCTATGAATATGTAATTCACATATCCCAAATTTTCTTAGTCCCCATTTCAATTCTGTGTTCGTTAGGATAAAAATATGATTTCTTTGCTTGCCAGTGAGGGGAACAAAGTTGAGAAATTACCATTCGAGGATTGCTCATCCTTTGTCACAACGGTGAATCGATAACGGTGGAGTTGTAATCGGAAACTCTTCCCGCTCGCTGCCTGCATTAATGCCTCTACAGCACTGTGCTTATTTAATCACCTGCTGCCCCGCTTCCCCATTGACTAACCCCTCAACAGCAATCTGATCTTAGGTAAGAGGCAAACATTCCTTACTCAGAAGTAGATTCTTTGAACCCAGGAATAGAGAGACAAATTGATGTAGCCTCATCAAATCTTTCTATAATAAGGTTGAAGTGTAAATTACTTTTTTTTTTTTTTAATATGGTGAATTTTCACCACTGGGGATTATAAAGCAAGATCTCTCATAGGTCTTTGGCTTCCCGATCACTGGTGATACATAATTTTAGGTGGATATGACCATTTTTATTTTCACTGTCCTGCATTTACTTATTTATTTATTTATGAGAGTGCGCTTGTGCACACATGCCAGTTAAGGGCCGAGGGAGAGAGAGGGAGAATCTTTTTAAATTTTTTTTTTTCAACGTTTATTTATTTTTGGGACAGAGACAGAGCATGAACGGGGGAGGGGCAGAGAGAGAGGGAGACACAGAATCGGAAACAGGCTCCAGGCTCTGAGCTGTCAGCCCAGAGCCCGACGCGGGGCTCGAACTCACGGACCGTGAGATCGTGACCTGGCTGAAGTCAGACGCTTAACCGACTGCGCCACCCAGGTGCCCTGAGAGAGGGAGAATCTTAAACAGCCTTCACACTCAGAACCCAATGCAGGGCTCTATCCCATGACCCTAGGATCATGACATGAGCTGAAATCAAGAGTCGGCCGCTCAACCGACTAAGCCACCTGGATACCCCAGTCCTACTTTTTAAAAAATGTACATTAGAAACATATCTAGCAAAATCTATAAAGAACTCACCTAACTCCACACCCGAAAAACAAATAATCCAGTGAAGAAATGGGCAGAAAACATGAATAGATACTTCTCTAAAGAAGACATCCAGATGGCCAACAGGCACATGAAAAGATGCTCAATGTCACTCCTCCTCAGGGAAATACAAATCAAAACCACACTGAGATACCACCTCACACCAGTCAGAGTGGCTAAGATGGACAAATCAGGAGACTAGATGCTGGAGAGGTTGTGGAGAAACAGGAACCCTCTTGCACTGTTGGTGGGAATGCAAACTGGTGCAGCCGCTCTGGAAAACAATGTGGAGGTTCCTCAAACAATTAAAAATCGATCTACCCTATGACCCTGCAATAGCACTGCTAGGAATTTACCCAAGGGATACAGGAGTGTTGATGCATAGGGGCACTTGTACCCCAATGTTTATAGCAGCACTCTCAACAATAGCCAAATTGTGGAAAGACCCTAAATGTCCATCAACTGCTGAATGGATAAAGAAATTGTGGTTTATATACACAATGGAATACTACTTAGCAATGAGAAAGAATGAAATATGGCCTTTTGTAGCAACGTGGATGGAACTGGAGAGTGTGATGCTAAGTGAAATAAGTCCTACAGAGAAAGACAGTTACCATATGTTTTCACTCTTATGTGGATCCTGAGAAACTTAACAGAAGACCATGGGGGAGGGGAAGGGGGGAAAAAGTTACAGAGAGGGAAGGAGGCAAACCATAAAAGACTCTTAAGTACTGAGAACAAACTGAGGGTTGATGGGGAGTGGGAGGGAGGGGAAAGTGGGTGATGGGTATTGAGAAGGGCACCTGTTGGGATGAGCACTGGGTGTTGTATGGAAACCAATTTGACAATAAATTTCATATTAAAAAAAAACATCTAGCAACATGATAATGACACAAAGGTTTTCATTTTTCATGTAAGTGAAGAGTGAGCCAGTTTAAAGAAAATATAAACTAAGCAGTAGTGTAGATAATGTGCAGATAGGGCAAAACATTGTGAGGATGATGTGCAGACGACTGAAGTTTCAGAAATGTGAGAACGTGGCAATCAGACGTACACAGATATGGCAAAAATTGCACAAAGGTGCAATAGGGGAATATTAAAATCGAAACCTATGTAAATTGTGCTGATTCCAAACTTGGATTTTCCCCTATTAAAATCTGCATACATCTAATGCAGTGGTTCTCAGTCTGTCATCCACCGAGACACGCATGGCGGCCTTCGGCCACAGCGGGCATTCTCACGGAGACACACGCTCTCTTGCCCTCTCTGAGCCACCTCTGCTCCCCCACCCCAGAAGGTATTCTGGAAGGCAAACAAATTGGAAACATAATAAGAATTACTTATTCTACCTAATTCATTTTTTAAAAAGCAAATTATTTATAGATGGGTACTTTTTTTAAAAAAAAATTAACTTTTTTTTTTTTTAATTTTTGCTAACAAATACTTTTTGGCACACCAGTGACTGATTGCCACTTGCCAGAGTATCTGTATGTGTGAGAAACAGTGATCTCACAACTGGTTTGGGTTTCAAATACCAAACTTATCTAGTAGAAGCCCTTGATGGGGAATTTGCGCTTTGGAGTCTGTTTTTCTTTCTGACCTAGTAATGTCCCATTTTCTCTATAACACAGACTGTTGGGCGGGAGCTGCTGCTCCATTTAATTGAACATCTCGTAACCAATGATGGAAAAGATGTTGAAATCACAAATTTAATCAACAGTACCCGGATACACTTGATGCCTTCAATGAACCCAGATGGATTTGAAGCTGTCGTAAAGCCTGACTGTTTCTACAGTAACGGAAGGTAAGGATGGGCTAGTCTATTTAAAACAAAACAACCATGGGGCACCTGGGTGGCTTAGTTGGTTAAGTGTCCGACTCTAGATTTCGGCTTAGGTCATGATCTCGTGGTTCATGGGTTTGAGCCCCTCATCAGTCTCCAGGCTGGCAATGTGGAGCCTGTTGGGATCCTCTCTCCCTCTCTCTGCCCCTCCCTAGCTCGCTTGCGTGTGCGCACGCTCTCTCTCTCTCTCTCTCAGTAAATAAACAAACTTTAAAAATAAAAAATAAAACAACAAGGCCCTCATCAGGTAGTAGCCCAAGGCCTTGTTAGTGAACCAGCTCATAGCATGTGTCATGTCATTGCCATGTTGAAAACTCTTCAGGCTGCCGCAGCTTTGAGAATGAAAAGTAATGTCCTGAAGAAGGCTGCTTTACTCCTGTGGCCACCCTACCACTCACCCACTCCAGCTGCTCAGAGTCCCCTCCGTCCCCAGGAATGAGCTGGCTCTTTCTCGCCTCAGGCAGTGGGCACACCTGATTGTCCGCTCCTTACCCCTCACACTGCTAATCAATGTTTCCTCGAAGACTTCCTCCCTAACCTATCCTGTATTAGGTCCTCGGTTCATATCACCTGCCACTTTACCTTCATAGCACAAATTTTAAGGTCTTATTTCTTTTTTTCATTTTTTTAAAGGTTTGTTTATTTTTGAGAGAGAGAGAGAGAGAGACAGAATGCAAACGGGGAGGGACAGAGAGAGAGAGGGAGAGACAGAATCCGAGGCAGGCTCCAGGCTCCGAGCTGTTAGCACAGAGCCGAATGCTGGGCTTGAACCCACATACCATGAGATCATGACCTGAGCCAACGTTCGTTGCCCAACGGACTGAGCCACCCAAGTACCCCTAAGGTCTTATTTCTCTTTGAATGTCTGTCTCCTCACAAATCTATAAGCTACCCGGAGGCAGGAATCCTGTCGCCTGTGATCCTCACTGTTAAATCCCCAGGGCCTAGCTAGGCCTTCAGTAATTACCGGTTGGTTTATTAAGCCAGTACAGGAACTAACCAAAAAAGAAGAGGGAGTCTTGTAGTAGTTCTCATTTAAACAGTTTATCTTGTTGAACTCTGTCTCAGGACGTTTGGAATTTCTCAGATGTCTAGTATACATTTCTATTTGTGCAAACATTTGTTTGCTTTTACCAAAAATAAAATCTCAACACTTGATTGCACTCAACTTTAGGGTTTTCTAGCATATTTAAACATGGCCAGTCCACTTTCCAGAAATATATTTGTGTAAAGTAGTATGTTCCTGTCGTTTCTGTTATCAATTGCTATGTAACGAAACCCTCCCAAATTTAGCGACTTAAACCTTTTTTATTTACCCTCAATTGTAGAAGTTAGGAATTTGGACAAGATAGAGCAAGGCTGGCCAATCTCTGCACCACGTGTCTGGAGTTTCAGCTGGGTGTGGCTGAGACAGCTGGACTGGGACATGTGTGGAGTCTCAATTCTGGCTGTCACCTGGGTTTCTCATTTCTCCACACGGACTCTTCACATGGCTAGTATCGGAGTCTCAGGGTTCCCAAAGGGAGCGTGCCCAGAGCAAAACCCTAAAACACACACGTATCAAACCTCTGCTCACATCACAATAGCTACCATCCCACTGGTGAGAGCAAGTCACACGGGAGGGGACCGGAGGTTATGTGAACGCCAGGTGTGGTTCATCGGGGGCCACCAAGACAACCATCCCCAGCCCTGTAGTCGCATTTTGAAAAACAGCTGGTACCCAGACAAAAGGTTTGCATGTTGCATGAGTCTACTTCCTCACATACCATCAATAAAACCTAAAATATTCTTTCTTTTAAAGGGAAAATAGTAACTACTATGACCTGAATAGAAACTTCCCAGATGCTTTTGAACTTAATAATGTATCGAGGCAGCCTGAAACTGCAGCTGTCATGGAGTGGCTGAAAACAGAGACGTTCGTCCTCTCTGCAAACCTCCATGGCGGCGCCCTGGTGGCGAGTTATCCGTTTGACAATGGTGTTCCAGGTAGGCAGACATGGCCCCAGCTCTGGCTTTCTGAGCCCAGAGTGGAGTTACTGCTCTGCGTCTGGAGGGGACGGATCTTCCTCGGCTTGCCTTCTCTGCCAGGGTAAAAGGGCCTCCGCGTCTCCCCTCTGGGCCGTCCTGCCCTCAGTTGATAAACCGTAGATGGGCGGTGTGGCTGAGCTGGTCCCCGACAGGATTATTTGAGATTCATCAGAAAAATAATAAAATTGGGTTAAAATACCCTACAAGAGGCAACATGACTGAAAGAACGTAAAACGAGAACTTGCCTTTCTTTGCTAATCATGAGCGATAATTGCCAACTGCTTTTAAAAGTCTGTGGGATAAGGTATGTACCAGGGACTTAAAATAGTACCGTGGCTTTATTTACCCCCCATGGTACATAAGGAAAGTTTCCTGCCCTCCAGAAATTAGCAAGAGGGACTAAGAGGGTACTTATGAGCTGATGGAGGAGGACTTTGAATATGGCTGTGGTGTATTTTGTGTGATGCCACTTTGCATATATTCCCTAAAAACTAGGAGAAAGAGCAGAAGGGAGCGGAGCGTTCATGGCAGGGGGTGGGCTTCCCTCTAGAAAAGTAGAGCCTTCCTGTGTGACCGGACGGCACATTTGCTGACGGGGCGCTGCGTGTTTCCGCGTCCTCCAACACGAACTGAAAGGCCTCGGTTTGTTTTTCACACACAGCAACTGGGACGTTATACTCCCGTAGCATAACCCCTGATGACGATGTGTTTCAATACCTTGCACATACCTATGCTTCAAGAAATCCCACCATGAAGAAAGGAGATCAGTGTAAAACTAAGATGAACTTTCCTAATGGAATTACAAATGGCTACTCTTGGTATCCACTCAAAGGTGAGTTTGTCCTCTAGCTTTCTCCTTATTGACTTCCTCCCCACGTGCCAGCTGGTTTTTGTGGACCCCAGCAGTTGTCAAAGTTTGTTAGGTGGTGCGGTCCCTCCAGTTGCGTCTCTGTCAGCTAATGTCACAAAAGCAGTGGGGGGGGTGACTGACTGAGTGATGTTCAGATAGATACTTGTTCAGCATTTACCTACTCTGAGCCAGAAACTGTGCCAAGAAAGATGGACAGAACACAGACCCTACCCTCAAGTTTAACAGGAAGAGCCACATGCAAATGAATAATTGTGGTGGCAGCATATTAGAATAAAAAGGAGAGATTTAGAAAAGGTACAGCGTACCCCAGAGGTATACTGTAAAGCCAGGGTGCAGGAGGGAGTAGAGAAGACCTTGGAGAAATGTGATGCTTCTGCGGCATTTAACAAGGACAGCGGCTGATCCAGCTCATTATGGCCACGCGCCAGTGGGATCCAGCTATTGCCAGATCTTCTGGTTTGTAAAATAAGCTGAACTTGTACGTGAAATATCTTGATCTTTTTTTTTCAATATATGAAATTTATTGTCAAATTGGTTTCCATACAACACCCAGTGCTCATCCCAAAAGGTGCCCTCCTCAATACCCATCACCCACCCTCCCCTCCCTCCCACCCCCCATCAACCCTCAGGTTCTCAGTTTTTAAGAGTCTCTTACGCTTTGGCTCTCCCCCATTCTAACCTCTTTTTTTTCTTTTTTTTCCTTCCCCTCCCCCATGGGTTTCTGTTAAGTTTCTCAGGATCCACATAAGAGTGAAACCATATGGTATCTGTCTTTCTCTGTATGGCTTATTTCACTTAGCATCACACTCTCCAGTTCCATCCACGTTGCTGCAAAGGGCCATATTTCATTCTTTCTCATTGCCACGTAGTACTCCATTGTGTATATAAACCACAATTTCTTTATTCATCAGTTGATGGATATTTAGGGTCTTTCCATAATTTGGCTATCATTGAGAGTGCTGCTATAAACATTGGGGTAACAAGTGCCCCTATGCATCAGTACTCCTGCATCCCTTGGGTAAATTCCTAGCAGTGCTATTGCTGGGTCATAGGGTAGGTCTATTTTTAATTTTCTGAGGAACCTCCACACTGTTTTCCAGAGTGGCTGCACCAATTTGCATTCCCACCAACAGTGCAAGAGGGTTCCCGCTTCTCCAGAAATATCTTGATCTTAAAGCCATTTTGCACGCTAAACAAAAGTGCTTTTCCAGCCGGGTATGGGGGCAGTGAGGGCATGCTTACACTTTTCTGTCCTTGGAACAGGAGGGCCAGGTGAGAGAGGGGAGGAGATTGCCTTGTGGGGGTCACAGGAGGGGGGATAATTCTTGTCAAAAGGAAGAATGGGAGAAGAAGCCGAGGGGTGTAAGAGAACTCACACGAGTCAGGGGCCTGAGAGAACGGAGGGACCTAGGGCGGAAGAGCCAGGGGAGACGGGGGGCTGGAAGGGGGTCTCGTTGCTCAGCGGAGAGGACCCCGTTTGAGACCTACCTCTAGCAGGCCGTAGGCCATACTTGGGTGATAGGCCACTTTCCCAGTCGTCACTGTGGACACACAGACCGTCAGCCTTGCACAAGCTGGTACTTGTGGGTCTCTGCCAGCTTTCCAGGTGATGGGAATTAGCACAGACCACGACTGGAAGCTGCAGGGCCAGCGAGACAGCACCGCACCCCCACTCTCTGTTGGACAAGGCACAGGGGGGGGGGGCCGGCGCCGGGCCGTGCAAGCCTAGTCCCTGCTCAGCACTCCCCCAGGGAGGACAGGGCTCCCTCCCGCCCCGTGGCAGAGCGGTCCTGCACGAGCCCCCGCTGTCTGTCACCTTGCAGACACATCCAGGTGTGCTTGCGGGAGGTTAGCTAGGAACCTGGTGTCTCCGTTGGGAATTGTTTCCGAGTGTCGCTGTGTGTCGGCTGTGTCTCCTGAGGGAAAACGCAGGCAGAGCCAGCTACGTTGAGGAGCTTAGAACACAGCATCCTGGCTCAGCCTGGAGGTTTTGTCGTCGGGGCCCGGCGTGCCTCATCCACAGGCGCACACACACTCCACACGTAAGCATCCTCACCCCTGCGTGCTCTGTACACCTGTTTTGCCATTTAAATTCTTTCTGTCCGAGACTGTCCAGCCAAGGGCTTCTGTTTTATTATTCTCGTCCTTTTTTCTGTTTTCTATTTCTTGGTGAAAATGATCTCAGAGAGAAATACAAAACTTAGAAGGTGAGTAAAGGATCTAGAAAGGACATAGAAATTCTTCCTGCTAGAATCTAGATCTACATAGATATTAATCTAGATATTTTGATGTATCTTGACTATTTTCTGAGTTTTTTTCTAATTCATTACTTCCGAAATACCCTGATGGAATTGAGAATATCTATTTTATAGGCAGATATCAAGTACAACAAGTTGAAATCTGGCCGAAAGTCCTTCCTTCAAAGTTACCATATTTCAAAATCCAAGATGCCACTGGTTGGAAAATACACCGTACCACCAAGGAAGAAAAAACAAATGTTTCTGGCCAAACTCATGCCACAATGATGGTTTTTAGCCATCAAATTTAGGACACATCCAATTCAGAGATTTTAAAATATGAAAATCTTGCATCTTAGAAGATAGGAAATATGATTATACCCTTTTGAAAACTGGGTTTTCAGAGGTAAGAACCAGAAACTGAGAACAGGTGACGGCAGCCCCAGACGCAAGGGGGCCTGGGTCCCTTCTCTCCCGAGAGTTAGCACAGCAGCCTTTCTTTCATCCCCTGAAGCAGTTTGGTGTCCTAAGAGCACGGGGTCCGCAAGACAGCCTGTGCTCTGGGCTCGGCCTTCACTGGCACGTTACTTACCGTATGTGATTGTCTCCCCATCTGTAAAATACGGGCGACAAACTCTTCAAACGGTGCCCGGTAATAGTGAACACTCACTAAACGTCAGCCACTATTATTCCGCCGAATGAGTATACTTAGCTTACATGTGTATTTATGAATGGTTTGCAAAAACATTTTTTAGAAGTATCACTCTCAGTTTAAAATGATTTTCACAGAAGAAATGTACATTGATGAATCCTTTTTGTAATGTATGATCGGGGGGAAAAAAAAGGCTGACCCTTCCCCTGCCCCTCAGTTGGTTTTGATGCACAGTTGAACCTTAGCTCTGATCCAGTTACCCATATGGGAACATTTAGGATTGCCTGTTCATGCCTGGGTAATAAAATGGCAGGCCGTGACTTTATATGCTAATATGTCAAATTCATCTTTTCCTGTTTAAATGTACTTTCTTTGCAACGGATTCATTTGTCCCCAAGGTACAGGATACTTGACTCCGTTCCAATTTTAGACCTTAAAAAATTAAATATGCTTGTGTTTAGGTGGAATGCAAGATTACAACTACATCTGGGCCCAGTGTTTTGAAATTACATTGGAGCTGTCGTGCTGTAAATATCCTCATGAGGAGAAGCTTCCATTCTTCTGGAATAAAAACAAAGCCTCATTGATTGAATATATAAAACAGGTGCACCTAGGTTTGTAAGATTTTTCTTATTAATTCCTCTTAACACAAAACATGGCATCTGGCAAAATGTTTGGGTTGAGAAAATGCAAGTCCCTGTTTGTTTTCTCGGTACAGCCTCATTTTTAGTACCAGAACTAATGATGAAGAATTTTCTCTGTATGAATATCTGCAGCATGTAAGAGTTACAGTGCTTGTCAGTTCATATAAGAGAGAGCATGAGGTATGCTACTCAGTGTAGGGGTATGAAATCCACAGTACTTCACATTTTACATGTTGAAGCCCTAGAAATCTGGCAAGAGATCCAGGAAAACAGGTTATGACTCTGTTACATCATCACCCGTTTAGAAAATGCCAAGTTTGCTTGCCACTTGTCACACAATATCATAGATCCAGAGAACCCTGAACATGCCATTTTGCATTTTTTCTAGTCCTGGGCTGGTGACCTGGCACCATTAGCTTCAAACCCCTCACAGCCTGCAACTCTGCCAAATGATCTGGTCCTGGGAACCTTCCCAGTCTAGTCTGGTTTTTGACAGCTAGCTAGCCTTTGTCATAGACAGGCTAAATGTGGCAAGAGTGTTTGTTCTCGAACATGTACGGCAGACTCGCTGGAGGGTTTGTTAAAACACATCCCCAGAGTTTGATTTAGTGTGCCTTGACTGGTTAATCTTTCCCAAGGAGATGCTGCTGCCGGTTCAGGGACCTTGCTTTAAAAGCCATCATACTGCTTGTGATAGTGATGGATTCAGGGAGTTCAAATGTATTTAACCAAGCTGTGTCTCTTTGGGCAGAGTGTGGAAGGCTCTTCTGCATTGCCAGAGTTTAGTTTTCTCCATTCATATGGCTTGAGGGAAGAAACATATCAGAAATTGGCACAATAGTTATGCTACCCTATCAAGCCCAAGTAGAAGGTGTGTGTTTGTGTTGAAGAGGTTTGCCTCATAGGCCTGCTATATAGCTGCACAATTCCTGGAATTTTCTGCGTGCTTCACGCCAAAGCTTTCCACCTGCTAAAGAGACAGAGGCAGTTGAGGAAGGGAAGAGTCAGAAGCACAGGGGGTACAGGGCTGAGTGCAAGGACAATTAAGGGCTTCTCTGGGTTCCATATCCCTAAAATGGATGCCCCTCCCTCCTTTCATACCTCTATCCCCAACCTCCAGCCCCCTCCCCCCACTCCCCCCCACCCAAAAACACAAGCGCACAAAGATTAGTGGTGAATTCACAGGGCTGTGTCAAATGTCTCAGCCAGTTCATGAAGTAGGCTGATTCTCTGTGATGAGATGTTAAAAAAGTCATTATTGGGGCGCCTGGGTGGCGCAGTCGGTTAAGCGTCCGACTTCAGCCAGGTCACGATCTCGCAGTCTGTGAGTTCGAGCCCCGCGTCGGGCTCTGGGCTGATGGCTCAGAGCCTGGAGCCTGTTTCCGATTCTGTGTCTCCCTCTCTCTCTGCCCCTCCCCCGTTCATGCTCTGTCTCTCTCTGTCCCCAAAAAAATAAATAAACGTTAAAAAAAAATTAAAAAAAAAAAAAGTCATTATTAGCATTTATTTAGATTATTGGGTCCTTCTCCTTTTTCACATCATCAAGCTTTGTTTTGGGTCTTCTCCTGATTACTATTCTGGTATTTCACCACTAGATTTTCATCACGAGGCACATTTAGCCTTTCTACTGTATTTCTACCTTTAATGTGTTCCTCTGCCTATTGTAAAATTTCTCCTCCATCAACATCAACGCGTGACTGCAAGCTGGACAAGGAATATGCTCCATATAACTGCACTATTTTTGGAATTTCAGTGTAGCAGTAAAAATTATTTGCTAAGCGCTGAATTAAGGTGGGCTCTGAAATATCATGGTGACCTAATGCCAACGAAGGAGCTTTATAAACTGTCACTTAACATGCAAATTATAGCATGTTAAGTAATTCTTAATTTGGAGGGCTTACAAGTCCATTTACATTAGGTTTTATAAAGAGTATTTATCTGCCTGTCCCTATAATCAGGTATGCACAATCTACTTAAAAGTATATATAAAGCACATCAACCCTGCCCCCTTGTGGTTTAAGACAGGCAGGCATTTTCTTTTTCTAATTTAATAATGAAAACCGATTTCAAAATATTGACAGTGTGGTTACTGTTACTGGATAGAAAAGTTCTCTCAATTTTGGTATGTAGTAGGAAGCCAAAGAATATCTTTGCTTAGGGATGATGGGAGCAAACACCTTCTTAGGGGTATTACTGTGGTTTAAAGAAAGTACTGGTATTTGTCAAGCTGTGTTTGTATTCACTGGCTTAGCTTCATCACTTGCTTAAGACGCCTCTGAGACTCTGACCCATCTGGAAGTCTCCGGCCTACCTTGTCTGGGAAGGAAAGGCCTCCTGCACCAATAGAAGGGGCTGGAAGGTGGTACATATCACCCCCATTTTACAGGTGATGAAACAGAGTCCTAGGAGCTGGGATTTACACTGAGACTTGACTGGGTTCTTTCTGTCACAGAAAGCTGTGATGACGGGACATATCTGTACTTACCTAATGTGTCAAAGGACTTCCTAAGAAGGGCAGGATGGAAGTATCTCTTCAAAGAATAATGGCACTGACACCCAATGAATAAATGCATAATCAGGCTACTAACTTACGACTGATGTTTGTGGTTGGGTACTACCTAAAGACCAAAAGGATAAATACCAAGTCAGAGAAATAAATATAAATGAAACTTTTAGAAGAGGTAAAAGAACAAATTACATGAAAATTGAGGTTAACATAGCTGATGTCTTCTGAAAATACTAGAAGGAAATACAACATTTAGTAATTCCTTCTCTGGGGGGAAAAATGAAGAGTCAAGAATTAGGAAAGAAAGTAAAAGGCAACTTGGGTCAACCAGAAGTCTGTTTAATGTTTGAGACAAAGATGTTTCATTTTAAACTTTTCTGAAGGAAACTAGTATGTGCCTCATATTTTTCTGCTCTAGTAAATAATTACAAAGTAGATAGTTTGGGGATAGTTCAGGGTCATTTTTTCATTGTGGAGTCTTACGTCATTAAGATGATTTGTCATTAAGTGAGCAAACTAGAAGGTGAAAAGTAACATTTAAAATGAGAAGAGTCTCTTTTTCAAAATACTTAAAAAACTTAAAAAAAGAGAGGGTGGGGGAGACAATCCCAAGCAGGCTCTGCACAGCAGTGCTGAGCCTGATGCGGGGCTCCATCTCATGAACTGTGAGATCACGACCTGAGCAGAAACCAGGAGTTGGATGCCCAACCGAACCACCAAGGCGCCTCTAAAATGAGAAGAGTCTTTAAATATAAATGGCCTTTTGTCAACTGTACTCCTGAAATTTCGAGGGGTGGGGTGTGGTCCTGGATTCAGTGGGGGCTCTGGGGATTAGTGTGGATTTACAGCCATGCTGTACCACTTGGCTGTACGAGTTTAAGGTTAGTTAATAATCCAAAGCCTTAGTTTCCTCATCTGTAAAACTGTGATAATATTGATGTGAGGATTCAAAGAGAATATGCGCATTAAGCACTTTGCCATAGAGCCTGAAACATACTAATTGGTCACTAAATGTTCACTCCTGTTGTTAGTAATAAGACACCTTCAATCAGTTCCATGATTCCAAGCAATCTTGGGATTATAATTGTTTCACATGTAGTTTGACCAGGAGACAAAACTCTTAAGTCCCTTGCATAGATACGTATCTTATTATAAGTACACTGGCCTTTTTAAAAAGATTTTTTAAGTAATCTCTACACCCAACATGGGGCTCAAACTCATAATCCCAAGATCAAGAGTCACATGTTCCACTGATTGAGCCAGCCAGGCACCTCCCCACCCCCTTTTGTAAATACACTGGCATTTTTTAGTTTAGGATTTAATGGAATCCACTGAGGGCAATGTCATAGTAGTTTGGTGACTGAGTAGACAACTTGGAAAGGAAAGGAATGGACTTAGATTGTCATCTGTGTCCTCTCATTTTGATAATCTGTGTTATTAATGGAATATTTGACAACAGATTTAGCCTATAAATACAACTGGTAGCCCGACTGTATTTTAAGTTACATCCAAAAATAAGTTTTCCTAGTTTTGGTTCAAGATAGCAATGTAGGAGGATCCTGAACTCCTCTCCTCTCACAGACACACCAAATCTACAGCTACATATGGGGCAATTTCCTCTGAAAGAAACCCAAAAACTACCTGAGCCATTCCTACACATTGGGTGAGGGAGAATAAAACTATATTGCAACGAGTGGGAGAGGTTGAGACACGATCTTGCCATACACCCCCGTGCCTGGTGCAGGCACACATCAGGAAGGAACTTACACCTCCAACCTTCTCCCTGAGCTGCAAAGGGTTTGAACCCCATATTTGGCACCCTATTGTTAAGAGCTACACCAAAGAGACAATCCCTCAAAACACCTCACTTTGAAAGCCATGGGACTTGCATCCAGAAGACCCTCAAGGCTGTATCGAACTTCAAGGATTCACACAGATTCAGTTGGCTACCTGCCAGGGCCTTGTGCAGAGCCCACCAATTGAAAGATGCCCAGTTTTTGGGTTTTTTTTTTTTTTTTTTTTTTTTTTGTGAAAGAGACCTATTTGCTGCTCTTAAATTTTTGGCCTGAAGGGCAGACACCTAGATTTAACACACATCTAGGGGTCTACTGAAATATTCTCCAAAGATGGAGGCCAGCAGACACCATGTGTGCGCACTCTCTCCCTCCAGGTCACCAGTGTCTCCCAAAAAGGAGTTTATGCAAGCGTCTGGTACCTCTTGGTAGCTCTGGTAGCCAGTGGGGTTCGTGTTTGTGGGTTCAACAGGACACTGGCAAACAAATAGTTCTTAACTGGCTACCACCCCAGGGCTCAGTGTAAAGGGAGCAGGGAGACACATCCAGTCCCCAGTCTTCCCCCTGAAAGGTTTTTTTGGATACTTTAAGAGCCTCTGCCTGAAGGTCTGGCTTCTAATCAGCCTCAGTCTAGGTACTGACAGGTTTTGGCACAACTTCAACTACTGGGATCTACTAAGAATAAAGTAGGCTGCTTAGACAAACACAAAGGTTTGAGAAACAACCAAGAGCTAGGGCAGAGTTGAATTATAAGGTTCATCCACAAAACACCACTCCTCCAAGACTGGAAGAGGTGGCTGGGTGGCTCCGTCAGGTGAGCATCTGACTCTTAATCTTGGCTCAGATCATGATCCCAGGGTCATAGGATTGAGTCCCATGTCAGCTCTGTGCTGGGCATGCAGCCTGCTTAAGATTCTCTCTCTCTTCCACCACCCCTCCGCCTCACCCCCCTCACTGGTAAAAAAATATTTAATAAAATTCCGAATAATCTAATGTTGTAAAGGTAGTGGGTTTATCACTTATAAAACTATTGTAAGCATTAAAAAACAAAGCAAATATATAGCTACAATAATTTGTTTATCCCAAGGTAAAAAGATGTAAAATGTGGGCTGGAGGGAGTAAACATGCAAAGGCTTAGAATGCTATCAAGTTATTATCAACTTAAAGTAGACTGTATTATGTAAGTCTCAAGGTAACCACAAAGCAAAAACCTATAGATACATAAAAGATGAAGGAATCTAAGCATACACTAGAAATCCAACAAATTACAAAGGAAGAGAATAAGAACAAAGGAATTATAAAACAGCTAGAAAACAATTACCAAAATGGCAATAAGTACATACCTATCAATAATGACTATAATGTAAATGAACTAAATTCTCCTATCAAAAGACATAGAGTGGCTGGATGGAGGAAAAAGAAAACAAACAAACAAACAAAAAAAAAACACCACAAGACCCATCTGTATGTTGCCTTCACAAGACTCACTTCAAGACAAAAGGACACACAGACTGAAAGTGAAGGGATGGAAAAATTTTCCATGGAAATGGAAACCAAAAGAAAGCTGGGATAGCTATACTTGTATTAACAAAAAAAAACCAGACTGTTAAGATAAAGACTGTGATCAGAGACAAAATCATTATATAATTCTAAAAGAGCCAATCCAATAAGAAGACCTAATATAGGAGTACTTAACTATATAAAGCAAATATTAGCAGACCTAAAGGGGAAAATAGACAGCAATATAATAACAGTAATGGGATTTAATATTCCATTTTCACCAATGGATCGATCAGACAGAAAATTACTAAGAAGACACCTTAAACGACACGTTAGACCAGCTGTACTTAATAAACACAGAGCATTTCATCCAACAGCAGCAGAATATACATTTTCTTCAAGTGCACATGGAACATTCTCCAGGATAAATTTTATGTCATGCCACAAAATGAGCCTTAGTAAGTTTACAAAGCTGAAATCATATTGACCATCTTTTCCAACAATGGTGGTATAAAACTAGAAATCAATTACTAGAAGAAAATTGGAAAATTCACAAATATTCAGATGTGAATCAACATGCTACTGAACAATCAGTGGCTCAAAAGAGAAAAATCAAAACCTTGAAACGAATGAAATAAAAACACAACATAGCAAAACTTACGGGATGCAGCAAAAGCTATTCTAAGAAGTTCATAGGGATAAATGCCAACACTAAGAAACTGAGATCTCACAGAATTGTTGAATTATTATATTTTACACCTGAAACTAATATAACACTGTATGTTTACTGGAATTAAAATTTTAAAAAATCTAAAATAACCTAACTTTACACCTCAACTTAGTTTGTTCTCAACTTAGGGGAAAAGAACAAACTAAGCCCAAAGTTATTAGAAGGAAGGAACAAAGATCACAGAAGAAATAATTGAAATAAAAACTAAAAAGACAATAAAAAGATCAACAAAACTAAGAGCTGTTTTTTTTTGAAAAGATAAACCTTTAGCTAGACTCACCAAGAAAAAGAGAGCAAGAACTCAGAAATGAAAGGGATGTTGCAACTGATACCACAGAAATGCAAAGGATCATAAAAGACTAAACGATTGTACATCAAAAAATTAGACAACCTAGGTGATCATTAAATCCATAGAAACATACACCTACCAAGACTGAATCATGAAAAAAAATAGAAAATCTGAACAGACCTTTTACTAACTAATAAAAAATATGCCAGTAATCTCCTAATTTAAACAAAAGCTCAAGACCAGATAGCTTCACTGGTGAATTCTACCAAACATTTAAAGAAGAGTTAATACCAGTCCTCTTCAAACTCTTCCAAAAACAGAAGAGGAGATAACTCTCAAATTCATTTTACAAGGCCAGCATTACCCCAATAGCAAAACCAACAACACTACAAGAAAATTACAAGCCTATATACTTGATGAACACAGATGCAAAAATCCTCAACAAAGTATTAGCAGACCAACTTCAACAATACATTCAAAGGACCTTGATGAAGTGATTTATTCCAGGGATGCAAAGGTGGCTCAGCATCCACAAATCAATCAACATGATATACCACATTAACAAAATGAGAGATAAAAATAATATCCCAATAGATGAAGAAAAAAAAATTAACAAAATTTAACATCCGTTTAGAAAAACTAACAACAAAGTGGGTATAGAGGGGAATGTACCTCAACATAATAGAAGCCATATATGAAAGGCCTACAGCTAACCTCATAATCAACAGTAGAAGCTTTTCTACTAAGATCAGGAACAAGACAAGGACACCTACCCTCACCACTTTTTTTCAACATAGTACTGGAAGTCCAGAGCAGTTTGGTAAGAAAAATAAAAAGCATGCAAAACAGAAAGGAAGAGGTAAAACCCTCACTTATTTGCAAGTCACAATACTACATATAGAAAACCCTAAGGACTCTATCAAGAAACTGTTACAACTAATAAATTCAGTAAAGTTGCAGGATACAAAATCAATATACAAAAATCTGTTGTATTTCTCTAGTCTAATAGCAAACTATCAGAAGGAGAAATTAAGAAAACAATCCCATTTAAAACTGCATTATTGACAAGAGTAAAACACCTAGGAATAAATTTCACCATGGAAGTGAGAAAGACTTGTACACAGAAAAATATAAACCTTTGATAAAAGAAATTAAAAGCACAAATAAATGAAGATAATCCATTAATTAGAAAAATTAATATTGTTAAATAGTCCATACAACTCCAATCTACACAGTGCGATACCTATCAAAATTCCAACAGTGTTTTTCACAGAGAACAAACAACCCTAAAATTTGTATGCATCCACAAAAGACCCTGAATAGCCATCTGAGAAAGAACAGAGCTTCCTGATTTCAAACTATACTTCAAAGCTATAGTAAACAAAACAGTAGGATATTGGCATAAAAACAAACACATACATCAATGAACAGAATAGAGAGCCCAGAAATAAGTTTAGGCATATATGGTCAATTCATTTATGTCAAAGGAGCCAAGACTATACATGGGAAAGGACAGTCTCTTCAATAAATGGTGCTGAGCAAACTGGACCACTGTCTTATATCATACACAAAAATTAAAATGGATTAAAAACTTGAATATGCAACTTGAAATCATAAAGCCCCTAGAAGAAAACATAGGTGGTAAGCTCCTTGACATCAGTCTTGGCAATTATTTTTTTGGATTTGATACCAAAAAGCAAAGGCAACAAAAGAAAAAATAAGACAGGTGGGACTACATCAAGCTAAAAAGCTCTGCACAGCAAAATCATCAATAAAATGAAAGGGCAACCTATCGAATGGGAGACAATATTTCCAAATCATATATCTGGTAAGGGGTTAATAGCCAAAATATATAAGGGATTCCTACAACACAACAGCAAAAAACAAACATACAAAACAAAGCAAAACAAAAAAACCCAAACAATCCAACTTAAAAATTAAGCTGAAGATCCGAAGAGGTATTTTTCCAAAGACGACGAGCAGGTACATTAAAAGGTGCTCAAGATTGCTAATCATCAGGGAAACGCAAATCAAAACCACAATGAGACACCAGCTCACACCTGTCAGAATGGCTAAAAATAAAACACAAGAAACAAGTATTGACAAGGATGTGAAAAGAGAACCCTTGTGCACTGTTGCTGGGAATGTAAACTGGTGCAGTCACTGTGGAGAACACTGTAGGTTCCTCACATTAATAAAGAGCTACACAGTATGATCCAGCAGTTCTGAGTACTTATCCTAGGATAATCAAACACTAACTTGAGAAGATATCGGCACCCCCACATTCACTACAGCATTATTTGCAATAGCCAAGACATGGAAGCAACTTCAGGGTCTAATGATGATCACATAAAGAAAATGTATATATGCACATCACTTTTTCTTCATGCAAAAAAAAAAAAAAAAATGCAGCCATCTGCAACAACATGGATGGACCTTGTGGGCATCGTGCTAAGTGAAACGTCAGACAGGGAAAGACAAATACCATATGATCACCTTTATGTAGAATTAAAAAAAAAAAAAACAGAGGCACCTGGCTGGCTCAGTGGAGTGTGCAACTCTTGATCTCAGGGTTGAGTTTAAGCCCCATATATGGTGTAGAGATTGCTTAAAAATAAAATCTTAAAAAACACCACAAACAAAAAATTCCTACTGATTTGTAGAGAACAGATTGGTAGTTGCCAGAAGCACGGGGCGGCTAAAATGGGTGAAGCTGGTGAAAAAGTATAACTTCCAGTTCTAAATCCTGGGGATTTAATGTTTAGCACAATGAATACAGTTAATAATACTGTATTGTATATTTGAAATTTGCTGAGAGTAAATCTTAAAAGCTCTCATCACAAGAAAAAATTTTGAATTATGTTAACTAGATATATTACGGTGATCATTTCACAAATAAATCATTATGTTATACATCTGAATCTAATATAATGTTATATGACAATTAGATCTCAATTTTTTGAAACAGTTTACCTTCCCTTAAATACTTTATTGTTATTATCAAAACAACTTAATAAATATTGGGCATATTTTTCTTAAGTAACTACAAGAATTTATTTCATGTCATAAAACACGGTATTAACATTTAATGCTCTTTTTGTCTTGCAGGTGTAAAGGGTCAAGTTTTTGATCAGAATGGAAATCCGTTACCCAATGTAATTGTAGAAGTCCAAAACAGAAAACATATCTGCCCTTATAGAACCAACAAATTTGGAGAGTATTATCTCCTTCTCTTGCCTGGGTCCTACATAATAAATGTAAGTATACAGCCCTAGTTATTGTTATTAAAACACTTTAGAACTTGCAATACTTACCCAGAAGGAATCTGAAATAAGTCTGGAAAGTCCCAGAAGTAGATACATCAGGACAGAAGGAAAGGACAACATCAGACATGGCATCTGGCAGGGAGTGGGAGAGGGTGAGAGTGATAGGAACAAACCAAAAAAATCATGTTTTTCCCCAACTGGCAATGTTTTTTTTTTTTTTTTTAAATTTTTTTTTTCCAACATTTATTTATTTTTGGGACAGAGAGAGACAGAGCATGAACGGGGGAGGGGCAGAGAGAGAGGGAGACACAGAATGGGAAACAGGCTCCAGGCTCTGAGCCATCAGCCCAGAGTGGCAATGTTTTTAATAGAAGCCAAGTTCTATTTCTTTTGATCCCTTTTATGATAAAAGACAGAATGACCCTTATTAATGACAATAATTAAACAATGTAGCCAAAGTACTTCCAAGCTTCATGGAATACCATTTTAACACCCATTTCATGAAACATAATTTCTGCTATTAAGTGGATTGGGGCACAGATTCCTTAGAATTCATTATAAATAAAATTTGATCCACAGACCGACCTATTTTGCAGCCCTTTCATAAGCAAACGATGGTGAGTTCCAATCAATGCAAGTAAAGTTCCAGGTTTAATTCTATTAAGATGTTTGAGTCATTTCTTCCTAGGAGGAGGCTTGGACTAGTTTGAGCGCAAATGGGTTTTTGTGAATGAATTAAATGAAGTACCTGATTTAGTTGACCAGGTTGTGCCCGTTCCTCTTTGATTTGACTTTCTCTAAGAAACTCAAGATTCTTCTGCTTTGCTTAGTGAGTCTGATGCCAGCTATGGTAGTCGTTCTGTACAGAGTGACTCCTGGGGAAAAAAGTCATCTATTCTGTAGTAAAAACTGGCCCTGTATTTTATAAAGGTGAAATAATGAAAGGCATGTTTTTCAATTTATACAACTGCAGGATTCAGAGCTTCTCTGTTCCGTGGGTTATCCCCACAGTGCCCAGCAGTGGGGGCTCATCTACTGCTAATCCTCTTGCTAAGAATCTCTCCTAGAACCAGGAAGACATCAATTCACTGTGAATCTTTGCCTTGAAAGGCCCCTTATATTCCTGTTACACTGACATTTCCATTCTATGATAAGGGGAGGGGGCTCCTTGTAATGAAGCTAAATTATTTTTATGTAATCCCAAAAATAAGTCACACACTTACAAAGTTATGAATTGTTCATTTCCAGTTAGACTAATGTAGTACCTATTGGCTTTAGCTACTAGTTCTGGGATAAGAGTGGAAGGCAAGACTTTGGAAGCTGAAATGAATGACAAATATATATTAGTGCCCAATAAATGATTTTCCCCATTCTTTTCCTTCTCTACCATATATAGTAAAAGTATTTCTTAGTGGACATGGTCTGTAGTTAGGTTAGCATTTGTCTTATTTTTTCTGATATCTTCTACCAAAAAAATAAATCTAGCTTAAAGAGTCAAACTCATAGAAAAAACTGGGTAAAATCAAAGCTTTTTGAGGAAGCAATAAACTTGTACACTTAGATCAGCTGCAAGGAAAATGAAATAAATTAAAAAAAGAATTCCACTTACGAATAATATCGATACCCAATCAGGATATTAAGTACAGACTTGGGACAAAGGGAAACTGTCAACTCTTTACCTTTGCTCTCCATGGAAATGATGGGGATTCAGTCTGTGGCTTTCTTCTCCTGGCTTACATCTCCAAATAAAGGGCCTGTCTTTATTTCACTTTATAATTCTTGGGGCAACAGCATTAGCAACGGTGGTCCATATCAATAGGCATTGGACAATTCATTCAGTGAGCAGGACTGAAGCGGTTACCAGCTGGGGAGGCCTGGCAGATGGTTACATGTGTTTCATAGAGGGCACACTTGTAGTGGTGGACATTAGTGTTTTTAGTGCTGGCCCCACAAAACATCTGAAATCACTCAGATAATTCTTTTTTTTTTTTAAGTCATTGGCTTTATTCTTTATTTTTCTAAGATAATATATTTTTAGTTTTATTTAACATTTTTATTTTTTTATAATTTTATTTTTTTTTAATTTACATCCAAAGTAGTTAGCATATAGAAAATAATTGTTTCTTGTTTCCTCTCAGGTTACAGTCCCAGGGCATGATCCATACCTCACAAAGGTGGTTATTCCAGAAAAATCCCAGAACTTCAGTGCTCTTAAAAAGGATATTTTACTTCCATTCAGAGGGCAACTGGATTCTATCCCAGTATCAAATCCTTCATGTTCTAAGATTCCTCTATATAGTGATTTGCCAAGCCACTCAGAGGCAACAAAGCCTGGTCTGTTCTTATTTTTAGTGACTGTCTTTCACGCATTTGTCAAATAAAGCAAAATACGGAACACACTCCCCATCATCACCTGGAATCAGGGATTACTCATGCCAGGTTACTGCAACTCTCAACTCCCTCTGTGGGACCTTGACTGAATAAACTCCATGGTCCTTCCCTAAGAAGACAAATGGTTGTTTCCAAATCACAGCAAGCTATGTGTGGTGATAACAAAAGCAACGATTTAGTCTTGATGAATGGAAGATACCTACCTTTCAAGTACTATCCACTTATGCTCAATCTTGAAGTTGTCTTAGAAATTTGTAAGAAAAACTTGAGAATCAAGAAAGAAGTTCCTGCAAGAAAAAAATGGAGCTAATTTTATATACGGAGAGCCAGATGAATATAAGCAATGAACATGAACATTCATTGATTACTTACTATATACAAAACCCTGTGGTGAATGCTAGATGTGAAGATATATAGTAATTACTAGTGCCAAATATAATTCTCAGCACGTGGAGAAATGACAGCACTGGAAATATTTCATTTCTCAGATGTTCTGAGGAGAGAAAATAGGCAACAATGTCTCAGTGGCCCACAAAAACATGGGCCTGGTGGGATGACAAGGTTGTGTCTACGGAGCCCCAAAATAACAGGTCAATTAAGTGTCCCTGCCTTCCTGCTCTCAGATGCCACATCAGTTACACCGATGACCCCCAAATGTGTAAGTCCAGACTCTTGCCAGAGCTTCAAACTCCAGTCCAACTTCCCACTGTACATATCTACCTGGATATGACCCACAGGTACCTCAAATTCATGTAGAAATCACACACATTTTTCTCTCTAGAGCTGCTCTTCCTCCTGTATTTGTCTCAGTGACTGGTACCACCAAACTAGAAACCTGAGTGTTATCCTTGACAGTTTCTTGTCCTCCTTCATCCCATATATTCAGTCAGTCACTAAAGATTGATGTTAATTACAAATGTTGATTGATCTTCCCTCTCTCCATGGCTCGTAACGTTGTCAAGTTTAGGCCACCATAGCTCACTGGCACCACGGTGACAGTTTTGCTAGTCTCTTGTGCCCAGCCTTCTCCTCTTTAAGTCCATCTTCTACATGGCACTGAGGAAGAGGATCTACTCAAAACAAAAACCATCAGTCAACTGCTTGTAGTTCCTATACACTTAATGTGCTGTTTGTGTACTATATCTGGAATACCATTCTGACCCACCACGACATTTTCTTTCCCACTCCTTTAAAATTCAGTTCAGGTATCAACTCCTCTAGGAAGCCTCTGCTGACCATCATTCCATTCCATTCCACCCCAGCAACCCCTTCCCAGTCAATCTTGAGACATTTCCTCTTTGCTTCTCTAATGTGTTACCTCTATTATTGGATTTACAACTGTATTATGATCTTGTACTTTCATGTATGATTTTCCCTAATAGAATGTGAGCTCTGAGGCCAGAGTGTATTTAATTTGGGAAAATTCATTTTTATATCCTCAGAGCTCAGTACATAGCAGAAACTGAATGAATGAGTGAAGAGTTCCACAAACCTGCTACTCCCAGTCTCTCTCAGAAACTGTTGGGCTTTGAGTCATTTTGTCAAATGAGGTCCAATGCTTTGGCAATCTCCAGCTCAGTAGTAACACTGACAGAAGAGTGTTTTCAAATACATGTCAACAAATAAATTCAAGTATGGTGTTTTTACTATGCTTCGCATTTATCCTAAGGTTCATAGTAAACATGTTACCTGTTAACACAAGCTACCTTTTTTCAATTAGAAAACAAAATTTTTACCATTAGTACTCATTTTGAAGCAACTGTTGTCTACTATCATGAGAGTTAACCCATCTTAAAATATTATATATAAGAATTAAAGGTGGGGGGGGACATCACAAAATAGCAACTCCGTGAGCAGGTTTCTAAGTGCTGTGTATTGCTCATGGACTGTGAGTTGCCTTCGTCTTTCAATTGGAAGTTCTATAGGATCGGAAAATGAAACTACACTGGTTGGGTTTGGTATATGGTGAATGCATGAGAACCACAAGTGAATGGGAGACACATGGGCACATAGGAGCTATTCTTGTGCCAAGCTTATTCACATGTACACAATCATACTTGTTAATCTAAACAGAATTTGTAGTCTTTTTATCACTTATAAAATCTGGCAATAACTTGAATATCTGGGTCATTTTTATTTAAATAAACAGTAATTTATTATATACTTGAAAGTATGTATTGCAGAAAATGATTTTGGATTTCTACAAAGCACATAAAATTCGATTTACCATCAAGCCTTATTTTTCAAGCAGACCTTTGGAGTCATAGCTTTTCCAAGATACCAATTTTCAAAGGGACATAAACCAAAATGTGATGTGGTTCATGAGCCTTAGTGTAAATTTCTTAAGGAAATAATGTTTTTAAAATCAGAAATTTCATCAGAATCAAACTTAAAATCATTTAAAGACAAGTAAAACAAGTAAAATACTCTAAACAAATCTAAACCAAACCTTCAACACAGAGTACATTCAGGGTATATATTTTGCAGCAATGGCTGTGCTCAAAAGTAAACTTTGTAGTGAGAGTTTAGTATGACTCAATCCCAGCTACACTCTCCACTAACCAAGTTAAATGACCAAGAGGAGAAACAGCCATGACATTCCAACTAAGACCAGAGCCCCAAATCTCCCTGTATGACACCTTCCGTACTGTCTCTTTACCCTCTTAGACTGGTGATTATAATCCCCAGGTTCTGAGTTCGGGTATAATTCTGTTTATGGAGAAATCAACATGGTGAAGATTTTTGAGAGAGAGAAAAGAAAGAATATGGGAGTGAAATTTTAATTAGAAAGCAAGAATCTGAATTCAAACCCACCCCACATAGTTCCCTTACCTGTAAAATGAAGGCTCCTGTTTGAGTCTGTGACTATCAAAAGCAGTGGTATGAAAATGCCATATTTTGATGCATTTTTTTGTTACTTGCCCAGAGAAAGGATAATTAACAGTAGGTGGCATAAATATTTTGAAAGCAGTATAATATACCTTATTAAAGACCAGGTCCCTTCCCCCAGGTATAAACAGAATTGACCTGAAAACAATCACTGGTTAGCTAGAATGAGCATTTAATAATATTTAAGGAATCTCATGAAGGTAACAAAGGTTTCTTTCATGTATCTACTTAAATTATGATAAAAACATGAATGAATCTAAATGGAGGGGAATATTTTAGAGAAATGGTAAGTCCCTGCAGATAAGTGTCAAGGTTGATTCTGGGGCTTAATTATCACATTTAGCCTTCAGCTGTTGGATGTATCAGAAATGTTAAAAGCCTCCTCTCAGCATTTCTGAAAGTCTAAGAAATCAATGTTGTGTTTTGCTCCAGAATAGAATTTTATTTGTAATGTTTTTAAAAATGTTGTAAGAAGTTACCTCTACCTTTAGAGAGTAAAAATAACTGATACCGGGCTGGAAATATATTTTCCTAAGGAATCCAGAAAAAATGAGCACAGTATATTGTCTCATTGCAACAGGGCTAGCTGCTAATTGAGAAGTTTGGTTTTTATTCTGCAGGGACAATATAGTTATCTATTTTATGACCAATCCTCTATATCTTCCTCATGACTTTTAAAAATCATTTTCTACCCACCTCCCACCTAAAAGAGCCAAAACAAACAAAACACACACACATACCCTCACAATAACTAAGAAGTTTAGGGAAAGAGTTAAACTTCATTAGAGACTTTACATTATATCGCTAATAAGCAGATACTCTATTGCTCACAAAACATTTTATCCTACTTTAGCATATGAACTACTCCGTAGCCTTTTATCAGATGTTTCACAGCTAATTTTATGTTTTCTCAGTGACCTTCTGCACTGTAATTAAAGACTTGCAAAAATTGTCTAACACAATAAAGTTTATTGGGTAGAGCCAAGACTACCTCTGAGTTCAGTAAATTTGAGTATTTCTGACTCAATAAAGAATATTCATGTAAGCAAAAAATACTGTTTCTTTTCATTACGTTACCTTAAAAACAAATCTGCAAGTGTAACAAAGTCCACATACTGGACAGAACTGATTACCACCAGACAAAGCCTGGGAAAGACCAAACTTAATGACCTTTTTATGAAGCAAGAATATTGCAACTCTTCAAAACCCAGTCACCCCAGGATGGTTTATATATATGATATGATGTATACCCATCCTATTATACATATTCCAAATTACTTTTTACCATGGGGAAGATGACAGATGAAAAATGTGCCTTGTGATTAAAAAAAAAAAAACCTGCAAAATTAAGAATGCACATTAATGAGAAATCATGCAGGAAAGAAATGGATTTTCCAAACATAGCCAGGGAACCATTTCTTGAAATAATTTAGCCTAGTACCATCCTTCTGAACTTAAATTCCTTGACCACCAAACACATTTTGGGAAATGCTGATGTAGGGGGAAGTCTTTTGTCCAGAGTAATAAATTTTGAATTCAAAGTGCTTTGGAAGCACAGAGCGTAGTTATAAACAAAGATTTGCCCCCTATAGGAACTGGAAAATGAGTCCCTAACCCTAATCACTGTAACCCCTGATGTCAAATTTCTAGCTAATGACAGAGAGGCTGGACTCAAGTTTGCCCTCTGAAACATGTAAACAATAGAGACATAGGTGAGTAGGAAATGGCTAGTTTAGTGGTACCAATTTCAAAAAAGTGACAAGTATCTCAAATTAGAAAACAAATTGGGAACAGTTTTTCTATTTTCTAAAGAGAATTCATTATAATAGGAACCCTTTGGCAGAAGTTCCCTGGAATATATTCACTAGATTTCAGAATTTGCAGCTCCTTAGAGGGTCCATTGCTTCCCACTACCCCCCAAAAGCAAGGTACAATTTTAAAATGAGCTAATTTTTAAAATATTAGACATAGGGGAAAAAGAAAAAAGTGATCAGTCCATTTTTTGGATGTCAGAATTATGTGCTTTTCTTCCTACTTCATTTTTGAAATTTTCTATTTATTTTTCTAAATTTTTTTTAATGTTTTATTCATTTTCTGAGAGAGGGAGAGAGAGAGAGAATGCAGGGAAGGGGCAGAGAGAGAGAGCGAGGGAGACACAGAATCCGAGGCAGGCTCCACGGCCCGGACCCTGACGTGGGGCTCCAACTCACGAACCATGAGATCATGACCCGAGCTGTAGTCAGACATTTAACTGACTGAGCCATCCAGGAGCACCACCCCCCCCCCACCTTTTTTTGAAATTTTCTATTAAAAGAAAAAATTTTTAATATTTATAAGTGAGTGGGGGAGGGGCAGGGAGAGAAGGGAAGATACAGAAGTGGGCTCCAGGCTCCACGCTGTCAGCACAAAGCCTGACATGGGGCTTGAACTCATGAACTGTGCGATCATGACCTGAGCCCAAGTCAGATGCTTAACAAACTGAGCCACCCAGGCACACCTAAAATTTTCTATTTATTTAGAAGTTTTCTATTTTTTTATAAGAAAAGTAAATGATTTAAACAGAACCTCAAATTTTAGAAACACCAGTTTACAAAGGCAGTTGTTACACCTTCTTACGTACTCATTAAACATTTACAGAGTTTATGTTGAAATAACACCTGGTTAAGTCAAAGTTAATTTAAAAATGGTTTTCCCTCATTGACCAAGGACACGGGAGTTCTGAAGGATGAACAGTGAAGGACTTTAGGACCAAGATGGGAAGTTTGTGTTTTAACAACCGAGAGCAGAACTCACAACTCACGTCTCTGCTCTCCAGCCCAGCAATCTGTTCCGGGAGGGCTCTGTCCACTCTGTTAAGGGTCTACCTTCCGTTAATGGAGGCCTTCAGAGAGCTCCTGGAGCTATGCTTCCACCTGGTGGTTAGAAAAGTGCTTAACTAAAGAGATTTGGTCTCACATGCCTCTGTTTTTTAATGTGTTTAAATGTTTATTTTTGAGAAAGAGAGGCAGAGACAGAGTGTGAGCCGGGGAGGGGCAGAGAGAGAGGGAGACACAGAATCTGAAGCAGGTTGCAGATTCTGAGCTGTCAGTACAGAACCTGATGTGGGGCTCGAACTCACTGCAAGATCATGACCTGAACTGCAGTTGGACCCTTAACTGACTGAGCCACCCAGGCGCCCCCACATACCTCTTAAAAAAGAAGGAAATAAATGCGAGAAAAGGTGGAAGAACTTTTACATAGAGGGATATTTTAAGCAAAGCTTTACCAATTCTGGTACAATTCTGATACCGTATCAACTTTTGAAGACCACGGTGTTCTCAGAATGTTTCTTTTGCCATTGAAGTAATTTATTGCAATATTGCAGACAATATTTTTTCAGGATGTTTTTTAAAACTGTCTTTTCCCCTCTTGTAAATTTCAGAAAACTACACGGCTATTTTCCTTGCCAATCACCATCCTTTACTGAATGCCTACTGTGCACGCAATGCATTATATTCAATGCATTATATTCGGTACCTGGGGGGGAAGAAAGAGATACAAATGGATATTACAACCTGCTTTTGGAGAGAAGGTACAAAGCAACATGTAAACTTAAGTGTGAACAAAGTACCTCAGAACTGAGACAATGTAGGGGAGAAAAAAGATGTGGTTAATTCAAGGCTACTTTAGCTGGGTTTTGGCACGGTTATGGTCACAATTGGCTACAAGAAAAATATTATTAAAAGCTACCATTTATAAGTCCTTACTACCTAACCAGACCCTATCCTAAGCTCCATGTATTTGTCTGTAATTCTCAGGTTACAAAGCAAGCAAGTACCAGATCTGCTATTTGAATTTAGCCCTTCCCACTCTACTAGGATAAAAATAAGTCATGCGAGAAGATGGAAATGAACTTTTGCACCAAAAGGGTTTAAGACAATGGTGGGGAAGAGAAAGCTGTTTCACAGAGAAGTCTAAAAGTCTAAATGAACACGCAATACATTTGAGATAATATCCAACAAGAAATAGAATTAAGTTTTTTCTGACTTCAAATCAGGGAAACATGAAGCTATCTGTAAATATCTATAAAGGCACCGAATATGGGGGACACCAAAGCCAGTGAAGTCAATCTGATTGATTTTACTGTGATCTTGAAGAAAGGCTAATAATGCAGGGTAGAGTGTCAACTGGGAAGGTGTGAACCAAATTAACACATAAAAGTACTAAAATTTAACTGAGAGATGTTTAAATGGAATTCATCTAACATGACAGTAACAACAATAGAAAGGATTGAAATTTTGTAATTTGTAATGTGAGATATTGTAATAAGCTTGTTAGGACATCTAAACAGTCATATTCTGAAGACAAATCTGTGGGACTAAAACGAGATGAAAGGAAGATGTCGGTCAATTTATTTAATTATTTTTTAAATGTCTTCTTTTGAGAGCATGTGTGGGGGAGGTACAGAGAGAGGGGGACAAAGGAGCTGAAGTGCGCTCCACGCTGACAGCAGAGAGCCGAATATGGGGCTCGAACTCACAAACCATGAGATCCTGACCTGAGCCAAAGTCAGATGCTCAACTGAGCCACCCAAGCACCCCTATTAATTTTTTAAAACATGAATCATTAAAGAAGAGCTTTAAAAGACAGCAATAAAAATTCAAGTATGTTTTAGAATCATCCCTCTCCTAAAAATAATCAATTGTAGTTCCCTCACTCAATATATTATTTTAATGTGTACATTGTGGGGAGTCTCATCGGCTTGTCACTTGAGACTGCTCGTTTTCTGTTTTTATTTTCATGTTAACGGTCCCATTTATAATTAAACATATTCAACACTTCTAAGCACCTGTGTGCTGCTGCACTAAAATATTTCTTTTTAAAGTATTTTTAGATGTCAAAAATTCCCTACTATATAGAACAGAAAGCTGGCTCTATGACAGATAACATGGCCAAAAAATTTTAAGCAGATGGCATTTTCTTAAACACTTTTTTGTAAAGATGAAATCAAACCCAGTTCAAAACCCAAACAATGACCAAGTACAACTACAAGCTTTTCACAATGCCATGACAACTTCCAGTTATCACCCTAAACCAACAGACATCTACACACTAACCAGTATTTTCAAAACACTCATTAAAACTCAAAATTAACAAATGGGGCACCTGGGTGGCTCAGTTGGTTCAGCGTCCAACTCTTGATTTGGGCTCAGGTCATGATCTTGTGGTTTATGGGTTCAAGCCCTGCATGGGGATCCACACTGACAGCTTGGATTCTCTCTCTGCCCCTCCCCCACATACAGGTGGGCTCACACACATTCTTTCAAAATAAATTTAAAAATTAAAAATTAGGGGCGCCTGGGTGGCACAGTCGGTTAAGCGTCCGACTTCAGCCAGGTCACGATCTCGCGGTCCGTGAGTTCGAGCCCCGCGTCAGGCTCTGGGCTGATGGCTCAGAGCCTGGAGCCTGTTGTTTCCGATTCTGTGTCTCCCTCTCTCTCTGCCCCTCCCCCGTTCATGCTCTGTCTCTGTCCCAAAAATAAATAAACGTTGAAAAAAAAATTAAAAAAAAAAATAATAAAAAAAAATTAAAAATTAAAAAGTGCACTTAATGATGACAGCTAACCCTGGTCTGACTTTGGAGCCTGTGGACTCCTGCTTTACAAGACAGGTTCCAATGATGTGACTGACTCAAATTATTATCAAACACCTATATATCTGTGTCACTCACAATCAAGAAAAGGATCTTGGCCTCATGGAATTTAGTTTCAGAGATGATGCAGAGACATGACAGGTAATTACAAGGAGCTTTCATGCTGACAGGTAGCAAGGTGGTTACCCAACTCCCTTCCCAGCCCCAGCTATACCCTTCCAGAACATTCACCATCACTTGTTGAGAAACCACTTAAGCCAACCTGCCATGTGATAACACAAGTGAACAGGAGGGAGAAGACAGCATGTCCTGGCCCTACTAAACCATGTAACGTCATTCTCTGAAGCTGGGTCTTATTCGTTGCCTTGGATGCTCCCAACTACATTAAGCTGTCCATTAATATGTGTACTGACACAACGGCAGTGATGGCCATTCCAAAAATAGAAGCACATTCAGACTTGTACCTTTGATTACCCAAATAGAGGATATTCAAGTATAATTTCTATTTTAACAAAGCTCATTACAGAAAAATTGTAAGATCCAAAAACCACACTCTTGAAACAATGCTTAATCAAACATTTAGTATTTTTATTTGTAAATCAATAAATAATTTATGTATACTAAACCTAAAAATTTAGACAATTTAATGGATAGGCATGGCAAATGAAACCATCTGCAGATCTGAATGTTTTCTAAGTAGCATAATCACTGCATTCCATACCCTGAATGTACATAACTTACATTTAATGTACTTCTATTTTTTTAAATCAGATACGTCTCTAAATTTTAACAAAGTGGGGATCATTTAAAATATGAGTAGCGGGGTTAAGGATGACCTACATATCGAACTCGAATTACATTAAAACCCAAACAGAGAATATAAACAGAAGTGAAATTTTTCTAAAAGGAAGTATTTACTATTCCCATTCCCAAAGTAAATTATACTAGAGAAGAAATAAATCTACATGTATGGAGATACTTTCTCACTTTGATATGTGTAAAAAAAAATTTCATGTTGTCTAAATTTTTAGGGTTATATAGTTAGAAATATAGAATTCTACTTTTATAGACATGTCCACTAGGGGAAATAAGTTAGCACAATCATTTGAATTGGTTGTCTACATACTGGACAGGGCTTATTCCTCTTCTTTAGCTTTTTTGCACAAGTAAAGCATGCCATAAGATGTCCTGTTTTGCCATGAACAATGCAACCATTTTTAGGTCGACCCTGGCAAATCACACAAGGTTCAATGGCATTATGGGGAAAACTAGATTCCATGATTTCTTCTTTGTCTTGTGTTTCTTCCCTCTCAAACTCTTTGACATCTTCTTGGCTGCTATGAATGATGCTGTTAGAAGTTGATGGCTGAGAATAGTCCTCACTTTCTTGGGATTGGGAGGCCTGTGTGATTTTATCATCATTTTCCTCAGCACATGATTCCCTGGAATCATTCACTGTAGTTTTTTTACAATCAGGGACATCAAAGCCCTCTTCTACTTGTGTTGAGTTTTCCACTTTGGCTTTCTCAGGCATTTTCCCTTTATCTTTCCCTTTATCTTCAGGAAGCCAATTCTCACGAAGAGCCCAACATCTGTTGCAATGAGGTGGAAGAGGAGGATTCATTTCATTGCACGAAGTACACTTCCAATAGTCCTTCAATGAAAAAAGAGTTCGTTTCTGTAACCCTTTAACAACTACTCATAGCCAACTCTAGCAACTTCAGTATGTCTGAAATAAAATCTATCAGAGTTCAATTTTCAGCATTTTATGTTTTATATAAAACATTCAACATGTAACAATCTTTCCTCAAGCATGAGATTATAACAACACACATAAAGTATCTATTTTTTTCAGGCAAACTATGCTGAAGAATCGTAAAACAAAAAATGTATTCACCATGATCTTAACCACGTACCAATAAAGTTATCTGGGGACATAGATACAGCTGGTTCATCTAGTTGAAGCAAGTGTGATGTAGTCTTTTACTCTGAAATGAGGCCTGTACCCACTTCACTCTCTTAAAGGCTCAACCCTAGGCCCAATGTCTACCAATCAATCTAGACGAAACCACTGCCCAATGAGCCACTGACTAAGACTGCCTTGGAAGTGCTCTAAAACCTGGGCTCAAGGGAGTTTCCCTGATTTCATCCACAAAGGAAATGCTAAAACATTCTCGGCAATCATGGCCACCTAAAATCTGTCATCCTTGTCACTATCCAAAATGTATGCCCCTTATTTAACTATGCTTTTCTGTGTTCTCACCTCTGTAACTGCTTATTGCTTCTCCCATATCTCAACTTATTTCCCAACCTTTCCACCATCATGCAATTTGGAAAACAAACCCCCTTTAAATCCCCCAGGCTCTTTTAACGAACATATTCTTATTCCACTATCTTAACTGAAGCATGTTTCTTGCCTGAGGACAACATACATGTAAAACTTGCCATGAATAATATAACCATTTTTTTAAAACTGTCTATTTATTTGGGGGGGGGGGGGGGGGAGGGTTCCGTGCTGTCAGTGCAGAGCCCTCGGAGCTGACACAGGGCTCAAACTCACAAACTGTGAGATCATGACCTGGGCTGAAATCAAGAGATGCTTAACTGACTGAGCCACCCAGGTGCCCCAATATAACCATTTTTAAGTTGCCTCACAAATGCCTAAGACCTCAGCAGTAGGGATGGAGACTGTTCACTATTGTACATTAGTTCGAGTTCTCAATGTACGCTGCTACCCAACTGATAAAACCAAAGACAAAAGTTTTATAACATGTGGGAGAAAGTGCTTCAAAGACCCCAATAAACTGCAGGATCTATGTCTGGCATAAAGTAAGTCAACTAGTTACTTGAATTATTTTCTATTACAGCAAAAAAAAAAAATTTTTTTTGAATTTCACAATTTCACCTTTTTTGCATTTAGATAATAGTTTCCAACTCAGCCAAGAAAAATAAGATTTCCTATTCAAATACAACTAAAGGCATTAAGAACAAAATTAGGGGCACCTGGGTGGCTCAGTGGGTTGGGCGTCTGTCCAACTTTGGCTCAGGTCATGATTTCAGTTTGTGAGTTCGAGCGCTGTGTCAGGCTCTGTGCTGACAGCTCGGAGCCTGGAGCCTGCTTCGGATTGGGTCCCCTTCTCTCTTTGCCCCTGCCCCACTTGCACTCACTCTCTCTCAAAAGTAAACATTAAAAAAAATTGTTTTATAAAAAAAGAACAAAGTTACAGGCACTGGGGTGACTCAGTCGGTTAAGCACCCAACTCTTGATTTCAGATCAGGTCAATTCAAGCTCACAGTGCATAAGTTTGAGCCCCGTGTCAGGCCCTGCACTGGCAGTGCGGAGCCTGTGTGGGATTCTCTGTCTCCCTCTCTCTGCCTCTCCTCTGCTCATGTTCTCTCTCTCTCAAAATAAACATTAAAAATAAATAAATAAATAAAGCAGTGCGTCTGAGTGGTTCAGTCGGTTAAGCAGCCGACTCTTGATTTCAGCTCAGGTCATGATCTCACAGTTCATGGGACTGAGCCCCGCATTGGGCTCCACACTAACAGTGCAGAGACTGCTTGAGATTCTCTCTCCTCTCCTCCCCTTATTGCTTTCTCTCTAAACAAACAAACATTAAAAAAAAACTAAAGCTTTAATATACAGTAAAAAACCCAACTTCCAATACCCCAGGAACCCTATGAAGCATGAAATGTGAACGTCCTGAATTCTTAAATGGCAAACCCTACCTACCACATTCTCTAGTACAAATCAACATGATGGGAAAAATGTTTGTAACGATTACAGCTCAGTGATAAATACGCTAGAAATACATTATACTACTCTCTATGCTGTACATGCTTGAAATTTTCAATAAAAAATTCTTTAAAAGTTCATATCCTAGCACCAAAAAACCCTTAAAAAATGTAGTAACAGATTCCAACACAACAAGTAAAAGAAAAAAATGCTTTAAAACTTTTTAAAAAGGATTTTAGCTTTATATAAATTACCTCATGTCAGGAAGTAGACTAGGCATATTTTTCTAATGTTAACCTCAATGTTTTGATTCCTTAAAAAAACAGATGTATACTTACAGCTAAGGAAATTTCAGGATCTTCTTCAAATGAATCTGTATCACTCTCCCCTGCCTGATACACAGTTACTCGATATACCTAATAAAATAAATCCATCAACATCAATTTATCACCTTTTTTCCTTAACCAGGAAGGCTTCTTAGTGGTAAGTCCTAACAAATAGCATGTACTACTATAGATGAGAACCTCTGAGACAGAGGTTGAATAAAATAGAGGGGGAAAAATGAAGGACCATGAAATCCTCACCCACTATGGTAAAAAGTCAACAGGATGATTAAAATGAATAAGGCAAAAAATTCAGTATAAGCATTTTTATTTTATAAATATGGGGATATTAAATAACTGTGAAACAGCCAGAAATGTTGAAGGTGGTCACCTCCAGTGACTTTAACTGTGTGCATACTTTACTTTTATAAAAATGAGGGGCGTCTGGGTGGCTCAGTTGGTTAAGCGTCTGACTTTGGCTCAGATCATGATCTCACAGTTCGTGAGTTCAAGCCCCACATTGGGCTCTGTGCTGACAGCTCAGAGCCTGGAGCCTGCTTTGGTTTCTGTGTCTCACTCTCTCTCTGCCCGCCCCCCCACCACCTGCATTCTGTCTCTCTCTCAAAAAATAAACATTAAAAAATTTTTTTTCAAGTAAATTAATATTAAAAAGAGGGCAATTTTAAAATTTAACTTTATTAAGTAAACTCTACCCCAAAACATGGGGCTTGAAATCATGACCCAGAGATCAAGAGTTGCATGCTCCACCCACTGAGCCAGCCAGGCATCCCAAAGAGGGGAATTTTTTTTTTTTTAAATAAGACTTTTATAAGAACATTCATTAAGAACTGTTGACTTTTTGACATTTATAGTTACAAGAGTATAAATCAAAGAACTACAAAAGCCTGAAGTCCACAAAATATTCCAGTTTGAACAAGAGTCAAAGATAAAGTGAAATCAGAATACATTATAATTTCAAATAGCATCAATGAATACAGAAAATATTTAAGAAATTCAGACTATAGAGAAATAAAACTACCTCATCATCTTCATCTGAGAGTTCTTGTCCTTCTTCACTAAGGCTATAATCTTCTGAATCGAGAGACTCAACTTCAAATTCTACACTGAATTGATCTGAAACTGAATCCTGATCCAACCAATCACCTGAATGTTCACTTACACCAGCATCGAGATCCTAAAATAGGGGGGAAAGAAAAAGTTACTTGAAGTACATTACCTGTTGGCCTCTGTAACAGCTTCCTGGCTCATCCCTATAGTCCTATTTCCATCTTAAATCCACCCTACACAATGATACTAGATTAAGATTCTGGGTTATTAATATATTATGTTCCCAGTTCAAAACCCCATCACATAAAGGAAAAAAGCCAAATCCCCTTGGCATTCAAGGCACACAGAGTAGGGCCATATTAACACTTTCATCTTATCTTCCAACTGGACACTGCTCCCCCCACCCTCAATATGAACAATTGGCCAGATCTACCCTTTTTTCTAAACCAAACTTGACAGTTCACCTTACACACTTTACCTCTCTCGCTGGAATAACTTAACAGTTTTTAAGTCCTACTCATCCTTTTTTGATAAGGCTTCTGTCAATACCACAAGAAGAAAAGTACTTCCACTTTTAATTACCTTTCCTACTTACATATTGAATACTATATACTTCTACACATAAGATTACACAAAACATAGTTTTCTATACATGTTTCTTATCTGAGTTATACGTACTTTAAGAGTTAAAAACATGTCTTAATCTCTTTAGATCTTCAGATTGGTAGAACAGTAGTAGCTACAACCCACATGACAATTATGAGATTTTATAATTTTCTTGAGATTTATTTATTTATTTATTTATTTTTTAATTTTTTTTCTACGTTTATTTATTTTTGGGGGACAGAGAGAAACAGAGCATGAACGGAGGAGGGGCAGAGAGAGAGGGAGACACAGAATCGGAAACAGGCTCCAGGCTCTGAGCCATCAGCCCAGAGCCCGACGCGGGGCTCGAACTCACAGACTGCGAGATCGTGACCTGGCTGAAGTCGGACGCTTAACCGACTGCACCACCCAGGCGCCCCGAGATTTATTTTTTAATGAACTTTGATAATAATTTCTTTGGAAGAGCTTTCAGACATAATTTTTTAAATTTATTTTTTAAATTCTGTATCAGCTCATGTGGTTTCTCATTTTATAGTATAAGAACCCTAATAAGACCATTAGTCCCATATTTACTGTCAGTGCTAAGAATAGGAACATATACAAAACAGAAGGCTAGACAGAAAAAATCATTGGTCTAAGAATCAGGGTACAAACATTCTTTTCTTCTAAGGTTTATTTATTTTTGAAAGAGAGTGAGCGAGCAGAAGAGGGGCAGAGGGCAAGACAAAGAATCCCAAGCAGGCTGCACACTGTCAGTGCAGAGCCTGAGGCGGGGATCAAACTCACAAATAATGAGATCAAGACCTGAGTGAAAACCAAGAGTTGGGCCCTTTACCAACCGAGCCACCCAGGCACCCCAGGATACATTCTTCTTCTAGATTTGCCACTAAACAGCTATTTAACCTTGGACATATTTAAAGCCATAAAGGCCGCAGCCACTTCATCTATGAGAGTTTGGATTAAATAATCTCTAATACTTCTATCATTTGTAAAAAAACAAAGTATATTATTTTATAAACACTGAGGTCAAAAGACTTTTTCACAGTGATGTTAGGATAGTAGTAAAAGCAAAATTGACAAGTTGCAGTTAATGATTCTTAACAAGGGTTCTATTAACATTCAGGTTAAAATTACATATGAAGCTAGAATATGATCTCTAATAAGGTAACCTAATAAACTGTATACTTCAATTAACTAGCATTTTAGTGCACTAAGTCTAAATTTTTTTTTTAATGTTTATTTTTGAGAGAGAGACAGAGCACAAGTTGGGGAGGGGCAGAGAGAGAGGAAGACACAGAATCTGAAGCAGGCTCCAGGATCTGAGCTGTCAGCACAGAGCCCGATGCGGAACTCAAACTCACAAACTGTGAGATCATGACCTAAGCTAAAGTCGGACGCTTAACTGACTGAGCCACCCGGGTGCCCCTATTGCACTAAGTTTAGAATATGGGGATATATCACAAAAAAGATGAAAGTCTCAGCAGGTATCTTCTCTTGTATGGGTTGACAAAGTATGGCCCACTACCCATCTATTTTTACAAATAAAGTTTTATTGAACACAGCCATGGCCTTTGGTTTTCCTGAGACAATTTCTCAGTTTCCAAACAGACAATTATTAGCTATGGAATCTTAAACAAGTTATTTGAAACCTTCAAGCTTATCTTTCCCATCTATAAATGGAATGTGAGGCTGCTGAGCTGGTACCACGTAAACTGTCTAGTACAGAGCCTAGAATATAGCCTTAGTTCCTCAATTTATTAAGCCCAAAAGAAAAAAAGATGGAAGTCAGACACACTTTCCTTTAACTGCCTTCACAGGCGGGTGAATAATGACACCAAATGAGGACTATACCATTCTCATATCAGGTAAGCTAAAAACAAGGAAAAACCCTACCCCTACCAAAAGCTTTCACAAGTAGGAACTCAGCCTGAAAAACAGTAGATTTTCAATAGAATTTTTAGAAGAGAATATAGGATAGGAATAACAAAAAGAAAAAAGAAAATATCCTCTGTTGCTTTAATAACAAGGCAGTGTCCCAGGGTAGAAAGAAAAAACAAGGACTTTAAAAATCATTTAACTAGAATTCTGAAACAACTGTAACAAAGTCTGCAAGTTTAATGGGTCATAGTTCTACTTAAATCATTTGTAAGGAATAAAATTATCCAAACATGAAGTCTGTGTACATGTTAAGCTTTCTTTAATTGGATTCAATTTTCAGATCACATATGTGTGCTCTCAAGAACCTGTATTTTTTTTCTACAACATTTATTAAATGTCTTAATTACCTCATTGTTGATGATGTGTCTCCCCATGAGGGCAGGGACCATATCTATATCTACCCTGACAACCACTCCAGTGCCAAACAGAACCTGGTATAGAAAACATTTACGTACCTACTGAATGAAGAACTTGCTCTCTATGCCATCTAGTGGCCTACAGAAGTAACAGCTCTATTAAATACTAAGTCTAGAGGGTACATCTGTATCCATAAAATCAGTGCTTTGGAAGGGAAAAAAAGTAAAGATAACGTAAGAAATAACAACAATAGGGACACCTGGGTGGCTCAGTTGGTTAAGTGTCTGACCTCGGCTCAGGTCACGATCTCACTCTTTGTGGGTTTGAGCCCCGCGTCGGGCTCTGTGCTGACAGCTCAGAGCCTGGAGCCTGCTTCAGATTCTGTGTCTCCCTCACTCTCTGCCCCTCCCCTGTTCACACTCAGTCTGTCTCTCTCAAAAATAAACAAACATGAAAAAAAAAAAAAGGGGGCGCCTGGGTGGCTCAGTCGGTTGAGCATCCGACTTCGGCTCAAGTCATGATCTCACAGTTCGTGAGTTCGAGCCCCACGTCGGGCTCTGTGCTGACAGCTCAGAGCCTGGAGCCTAGTTCCGATTCTGCATCTCCCTCTCTCTCTGCCCCTCCCCTGCTCATGCTCTGTCTCTCTCTCTGTCTCAAAAATAAATAAAACATTAAAAACAATGTATATATATTTTTTAACCGAACTTCTTTCAGTGACCTCTCAAGAATTTTACTAATTCTGGGGCACCTGGGTGGCTCCGTCGGTTGAGCATCTGACTTCAGCTCAGGTCATGATCTCACAGCTTGTGAGTTCGAGCCCCATGTCGGGCTCTATGCTGACAGCTCAGAGCCTGGAGCCTGCTTCAGCTTCTGTGTCTCCCTCTCTCTCTGCCCCTAACCCACTCACAGTCTCTGTCTTTCTCAAAAATAAATAAACATTAAAAAAAATTTTTTTTTTTTAAAAAGAATCTTTCTAAAAAAAAATTTTTTTTACTAATTCTTTGGATTTTTGTATCAATAATCAAAATTACTAAATCTCTCCCGCCATCCATGTAACAACATGCCTGTATTTCACAGCCTTACTAAACACCTCTTTCCTGATATCTAGGCCTATGTACGGCTAAGTGTGTAGCTTAGACTATGCTGGCTTGTTTGCTGATGGCTATAATAAAGAAGATATTGTTACTCTAAATGTTCAAAACAAATTTGCCTTAGATTCTAAGATACTTAACTTTTTTTCTTCCCTTATTTTTTTAAAAATAAAACTAAAAATCCTCAGACCATTCCAATTTCTGTGAATGTACTACTGGTGCACAGCCCACAAAGATTCTCCACTATGGAGGACGACATTAACAACTATTAATACTGGTGCTAATTTTATCATCACACCCACAACTGCACGATCTCCCAGCCTCCTCCCAAACCTGGGGTTGGGGACAGAGAAGATTTACACGGTAATTTTATTTGACAGAAAAATTTACCACTGTGTATATAACAGCAATTGCATATATAGGCATTCTATCCAAATGTTTATTAGGACTGACAGAACTAGACTTTAAAAATAAGAGCCTTGTTTTATTTTATTTAAAATGAAAAGATTACCGGATTTGACGGAGTCCCCGTTGATTCGCTGCTACTGCTTCTTTCACAACATATCTCCCTTATTACACACAGAGCAAGGCTTTCATCAAAGGAAAGAGAAATACTATCAGACTTGTGGCGCTTTCTCTGCCGTTCACCAGGTAATTCATCTGAATGTTCTTCTGCATATATAAGGAAAAAAAGTCAATTAAAACCCTATGTTGTGATTTATTTAGCAAACAAGCTGCCTCGAGTACCTATTTGTACTGAAATTTAATCTCAATGAAATTAAACAGAGAAAACAGTCAATTATTACCATTTCAAAACTTAATGCTTTTATTGGATCTGTTCAACTGAGAGCTACAGCAGAACACTGTACTTATTTTTTCTAAGTAAGCCCTACATCAAACATGGGGCTTAAACACAACCCCAAATTCAAGACTCACATGCTCTACTGGCTGAGCCAGCCAGGCACCCCCAAAAGGCTGTATTTTTAAAAAGTTTTTCAAGCTTCTGAAACGCCTGGCTCAGTCAGTATATGACTCTTGATCCCGGGGTCGCTGAGTCTGCACCCCACGTTGTGTGTAGACATTACTTACACACATACAAGCTTTTCTTTTCAGAGGGGCTTGGGTGGCTCAGTCGGTTAAGCATCCAACTCTTGATTTTGGCTCAGGTCCTGATCTCTCCGTCATGAGATCAAGCCCCAATTCCAGCTCTGTGCTGACAGTGTGGAGCCTGCTTAAGATTCTCTCTCTGCTTCTCTCTCTGGCCCTCCCCTGCTCATGCTCTCTCAAAATAAATAAATAAAGGAATAAAAGCTTTTTAAGCTTCTTTCAAAACTTCGTCTCCATTAAGTCACAACTAATTTAATCCATCTAGAGCTTTCATTGACCAATCTAAAATTCTTCTGTCAAAAATCACACTTTAGAATATATCATTTTGTTTCTAAAAAGAACAAAAAATGTTTAATTTACTTAGAAGGTATTCTTAACATTTCAATTTCCTCAGTTCTATTTTTAATAGTAATCAAAATTTTATCTTAAATAATGAATTACTTCTCACTTTAAGTCAGAATGTTGCCAAATCTGTCAGGTACTTGAATGAGTCTTACCATGTATTAGATTTAAAAATAAATTCCAAGTGAATTAAAGAGCCAAACACAAAGAACAAAACCACCCAAATACTTCTAAGAGAATATTCTTGTAATACTGGGGTAAGGAAGTGTGACATAACACTGCAAAGCCCTCAAGAAAAAATTTATCAAGGGTGCCTGGGTGGCTCAGTCAGTTAAGTGTCCGACTTCAGCTCAGGTCATGATCTCACACAGGGCTCCACGCTGACAGCTCAGAACCTGAAGCCTGCTTCGGATTCTGTATATCCCTCTCTCTCTGCCCCTCCCCCCCTTGTGCTTTGTCTCTCTCAAAAATAAACATTAAAAAAATTTAAAAATTTATCAAAATTAGACTATGTTAAATAAATTAAGGTTTACATGGCAGAATGAACAAAAATGAAAAAGTAAATGTCAGCCTAGAATATCTGCAACATACATAAAATGGTTACTACTTACTATATACAAACACCTGCCACCAATCAAGTAAAAATAACAAAAACAAACAAAAAAACCCTTGATTTAAAAAAAGTCAAGAGAGGCTCCTGAGTGGCTCAGTCTATTAAGCAGTCTCTTGGTTTCAGCTCAGGTCATGATCTCATGGTATCCTTCGTGGGTTTGAGAGCCCTACACTGGGCTCTCTCCCTCCCTGGTCCCACCCCACTCCAGCTCCCTCCCTCTCTTTCTTTTTTTTTTATTTTATTTTATTTTTTTTTATTTTATTTTTTTAATTTTTTTTTTCAACGTTTATTTATTTTTGGGACAGAGAGAGACAGAGCATGAACGGGCGAGGGGCAGAGAGAGAGGGAGACACAGAATCGGAAACAGGCTCCAGGCTCTGAGCCATCAGCCCAGAGCCCGACGCGGGGCTCGAACTCACGGACCGTGAGATCGTGACCTGGTTGAAGTCGGATGCTTAACCGACTGCGCCACCCAGGCGCCCCCCCCTCCCTCTCTTTCTAAATAAACAAACTTAAAAAAAAAAAGTCAAAGATATGAAAGGCAATTCACAGAATACAAGTGACTAATAAGCATATAAAAAAATCCCCTACCTCCTGATCAAGGACATGTAAATTAAAACAAGATACCATTTTTTTTACCCCCAAGAATGACAAAAATTAAAATGAGAGTCTCGAGATTTGAGAGAAAGGACATTTTTATACATTGTTGGTAGAAATGTAAAATAATATAACATTTGGTGGGCAATCTCTATCCTAGAAATATCTGCATAATTACTTAAGGATGTATGTGGCAAGGATGTTCGCTGCAGCCTTTTACATAAGTACCAAATAGGGTTATAGGATTAAACAAACCATAATCCATATGCCTGAAACAGGTACAACTTGCATAACCTTGTGCTCACTCCATTTCCTTCTCTTGACCTTCCTAGTCAAAGTCAACTTTTTCCTCTGAATTTCCCACTCTTATACCCTATACTTTAAGTAATTCTGTGTTGATCTCTCCAAAACTAAATCACAAGTTCTTGATGTAAGTTCTTAATCATGTTTGTATTCCTTACAAAAGGTGATCTTGGTTGAATAATGTGGGCTAGAAGCCTAAAACCACACCAACTGATTCTTATTGTTTACCTCCATTAAAAATATCATTTGGGATTTTCTTCTATTAAAGTATCATATTACTCATTATAGAAATCATAAAAAAAAACAGAAAATTTAAAAAATGTAAAGCATCTGTAGTGCTACCCTTGAGAGAGAACTACTATTAACATTTTAGTGTAATAATTTTCCAGTTTTTATTTCCTTTTATTTATTTTTTTAAGTGCTTATTTATTTTTGAGAAACAATATGAGCAGGAGAGGGACAGAGAGAGAGGGGACAGAGGATCCAAAGCAGGCTCTGCACTGACAGCAGAGAGCCCAATGTGGGGCTCAAACTCATGAACCGTGAGATCATGACCTAAGCCGAAGGCAGACGCTTAACCAACAAAGCCACCCAAACACCCATTTATTTCCTTTTAAAAAACGTATTTGAATCATACTATATGTACAATTTGGGGGTGGTTTGCTCTTAAATTTTCTTTTACGTTATTTTTAATGGCTGCAGAATATGGTGTCCATGACATAGATTTATATACTGTTCATATAACTGAACTATTTAGTCCACAAAGCTGAGCAACTATTTACTGTCTGGCACTGTGCTAGGCAGTGGGTTTACAAAAGTGAAGTCAGTTATCATCCCTGCCACCAGAGAAAGTTTAATTTCAAACACCCAGGCAACCGAAACATAATTATCTACCAGCTATGAGTGCTATGAGGAAACAAGTAGGGGGCTAAGGAAAAGAACAATCTGCCTTTGTGACTGGTTAGAGACAGGCTCTCTGAGGTCACATTTCAGCAAAAACAGAAAAATGAGGAGCTGGTCTTGTAAGGCTGAGGTAGAAAAACTCCTGGCAGGGAAAAACAAAAACAAAAAATGTGTGTGCCAACAACCTTAAAGTAGCAAAGAGTTGACTTGAAGAACTAAATAATCAGTACAATGGAAATAATAGAGGTCGGAGGAAAAGGCCAAAAACCAGGTTAAAGGCAGATCATGGCCTTGTTAGGCCAAGGTAAAAAGCGTGGGTTTTATTTTAAATAACCAAAGTGGGTAAGTGGGGAAGTGATGCAATCCAATTTACCTTTTACCACCTCCTTTAGTACTGTGTGAAGGAACACAATTGTAAAACAAAATCAGAAAGCTGTTGCTGTGGTCCGGAGACCAGAGGGCAATGGCCTGAACTAGAGTGACGATGTTTTCTACCATATGTCTTTAATTATAAATAATGCTGTAATTAGTATCTCTAAATACATGTAATCTTTGAATTTCTGATTATATCACTAGGATAGATCTCTAGAAGCAGAGTTACTGGGATAATGGTAAGAACTTCAAGCCTTTTTATATCCATAAAGGTTTAAGTTGTTGTTAAACTATTGGTACACCAATAGTGTATCAGTGCCAATACACATGTTAACAAGGATGAGTAAAAAAATCTCTAATTTGGTAGCCTAGAAAAGAAGCCTTTTTGCATTTGTTATTGTCTATAAAGCTAAATCACAAAAACCCACCCCCTCCCTATTTATTAGTCATTTGTATTTACTATGAAAAATTGGGTGTTTTGTTCCTTTTCGTTATGTGGATTTTTAATTTTTTTTTAATCAATTTTGGAGAACTTTTATGTAATAAGGGTATTGACACCATCAGGTTTAAAGTGAATATCCTTCAAATATAATTTTTTCATATATCTTTTAAACTCATTTGGAATTCACTTTGGCATAAGGTATAGACAGAATTTGTCTTTTCTTCCCCAAATAACTAACCACTTGCTCCAGTCCCATTCAGTGAACAAAACACCCTCTGCCCTTACCGCCCTCTGCTCTCCTGTGCGTAATTCTAGTCTGGGTTTATCTACTCTATCTCACTGATCTGCTGAACTCTTCTTTCATCTGAATCACAGTTTTAGTTATTGACTTTTGATCAGACAACAGCCTCCTCCTCCTCCACTATCTTTTCTTTGTAAAAATGTCCTCAGCTATTTTTTTTTTTTAATCTCATCTTCATTTCTAAGATGTTATTTACTTTGTTTTTAAACTCACTGGTATGTTTCATCGCTTACTAGAAACAACAAATATTTTAACTGCTAAGGTAACTAAGAATAATGACTAAAATACAGTTTAGATGCTTGTCCTCTATTACCTTGAATAATAGGTGCCTAACTATAAACTCCATTGGGCCCAGAAAACTGTGCTGTAGTCAAACAGAAAAATATTGCTAAGAGAGCAATTTTTAAACAAATCATATAAAAATAAGAATGAAAGAAACCCAGAAATTAATTCATCTAAGGCAAAAAAAAGCGCAAAATTTCATTAAGCCTAAATGCATTAATTTCATTAGAGAATAAACAGTGAAAAGCTGTCTGAAAGTGCCAATTAATCATATGTACCTGTCTCACTAATTGTTCTCCTTCTAGATGAGGTAGATGGTCTAGAAACCAAATCTGAAGATGAAGGTTTCTCTTCCTGCAACTCTTGCACAGGGTCCTAAGCATGCAAGGTGGGGGGAGAAAAACAAAAACTTAACTTGTAACACCCGGGAGCTGAAAAATATTTGTTTAAAATAACCTAACTTTCAAGAAACATCACACTAGAATGCATTCATTTCAAGATTACCTTTTGATCACTCCCACCTTCAAGGTGACACCTATTTTCACTCACAGATGTGCCTGAATCTGATGGTTCTGATGGGGGAAAAAAAAAACAACAACAACAACAAAGAATCACAAACTAGAAAAGAAACTAGTCTGTCAGTCCAGGAAAAACTCCTTACACAATTTAACCTTTCAACAAACATTAAATGTGTGTCTCCCAGGGGCCAACCCCATGCTAGATATTGTAGAAATAAGTAATAAGATTCAATTTTAATACAGAGAATACATTAAGAGTAATGAAAGTGTAGTGAAGAAGACAGAGCAATGATTTTTTGGTAGGGACACAGCAAGGTCTGAGGAACAAGGAGTCAGGAAAGGTTCCATAAAATATAAAGAAGTAGGAATAAGAAAAGTTATTCCAGGCTGAGGAACACCCTGTGAAAAAAAAAATCCAGAAATGAATTACCAACGCTTGTTGCAGGGAACTACAGGTAGTTAATTATTACTAGAATATAAGCAGGATCATAAAGGATCCTGTGTGTCTTGCAAAACAGAACAAGGACATCAACAAACAGCACTCATGCCTTCAATCCTACATCACTGCATGCTTCCCAGATGACACTTCAGAACCTTCCCTAGCACTGTTGCAGCCATTCAGCATAAAAAGGAACACGCAAGAAGGGGGGAGGGGCGGGGGGGGAGGGAGGGAGGGAGGAAGGGAGGGAGGGAGGAGGGGAGGGCGCGGGGGCGAGGGGGAGGGGAGGAGGGAGAGGGAGAGATAGAGACAGAGAGAAAGACAGAGAGAGAGAGATTATCTTAAGCCAGCTCCACGCTCAGCACAGATCCCATGACCCTGCAATCATGACCTGAGCCAAAATCAAAAGTCAAACGCTCAACCTACTGAGCCACCCCGGCACTCCTAAAAAGGTTTAATCCAAGAGATAAAACTGTATGTCTTTTTATCCAGAGAACAATAAGGAACCCATAAATGATCATTTTAAGTGGAGAGGGACAAATTACTTCAGCAAAATAGAAGAAAAAGAGAGCAGAGGCAGGGAAGCCAACATTAGAAAGTAACTGCAATAATACAAATGCAGAAGTATTAAAGCCTAAACTAAGGCATGGAAGAAAGATCAATTCCAGAGAAGTTGAAACCATTCACCAAGAGAGAAACTTCAGAAGACAAAGAGATTGGGATGGGAAGATAATGAACTAAAGTGGATGAAACTCATTCAGGTAGGTAGGTTTAGTTTTTAGTTGGATGTCTAGACTTGGAGCTCAGAAGTTAGCATTTCAGATATGGAATATATACAGGTGCCAAAGATCATAATCAAATACCCTCCAAAACATTTTCATCTTAATACGAATGTCAGGCCCAAGCGTTAACACTTTGAAATTATGCACATTATCGTAAGTTTATTGCTTCTTTATATCATGGGTTATGTATTTTAAGTTGTACATATAGACAGGTTATATTACGTTTTAGTATAATAAAGGAGATGTTACAAAATAGATGTAATAAAAAGGAAGTACTAGGTGTGACAGGTTGAGAACACAGTTACAAGAGCTCTGAAGTTAATTCTACTAACTGAAACCTGAAACAAACACAGAAATAACAAATGGAAATAACCTAAGTAATCTATAGGTTACCATCTCATTAATATAATTTTCCTGGTAATCTACCAAGGTGTCTTTACATGAACCAATGAATACATCAGGTATAATATTTTAAAAACTTAAAATACTACTATAATACTATTTTTTTGACCTTCGTTTAATTTCATAAAGAGCTCTGTAAAACAATAAAGCATCTTGTTACCAGCCTAACAGTCACTTCTACTCTAGGATAAGACAGTAATGCCCTTTTCTGGGTCTTAAATCCTAACTATGGAACAGTATTCAACTCAACACATTTATTAAACACCGTATTACTAAAACACTGTATTGATGCAAAATGCAAACCTGAGTAGGATACAAGAAATATAATCAAGTGAAACAAAACAATGTAACAATAAGGTCCAAATACAGAATAGTGGAAGCACAAGAGTGGCCAGTTTGTTGCATAAACAAGCTTTTGAAAACAATTAATTGTAGTTCAAGAACGGGCTTTAAGAAGTCAGGGGTGTGTTGGGAGCCAGCTCCTACTGGCAAAGAACTGTGTATCTTCTACCAATTCCATGTACGCAGCTTGAAAATGGCCATGGTGGGAGTTATTTACATGATGGAAATCAGCAAACACCACAAATCAGGGCTTTTCCTGAAGAGTGACTGGGTTGTTAAACATTTACTAGCATACCACCATATATATTTATGTGTATCTCTCTGAAATACAAACCTAGTGCTTTCATGAGATTCTCAGTTAAGAACTGCAAGCCTAAAGATAGGCAAAGAAGATGCCGCTTACCTGAACAAACTGATAAAGTTTTGTCTATTAAATAAATAAAAAATAAAAAATGGGCCCCATCTATTTGAATGGTCCTACTTAAGTATCTGTATTATTTCCCAAAACCTTTTAATATGTTTTAATGACATCTCTTGTAAGCATGGCCTTCTGAAATTATCTACCTTTCAGAAACAAGTGTTGGCAAGGATGTAGAGAAAAAGGAACCCATGTGCATGGTTGGTGGGAATGCAAACTGGTTCAGCCACTGTGAAAAACAGTACAGAGGTTTCTCAAAAAAATTAAAAACAGGACTACCATATATCTAATAATTCCACTTCTGAGTGTTTACCCAAAGAATACAAAAACACCAATTCAAAAAAGATAAATGCACCCCTATGTTCACTGCAGCATTATTTACAACAGCCAAATTATTTTATGGAAGCAGCCCCAGTGTCCATGGATAGATGAATAAAGATACAGTATGTGTGTGTGTGTATTCTATGCATACATACACACACACAATGGAGTATTACTCAGCCATAAAAAAAGAATGAAATTTTCCCATTTACACTATGGATATATATAGAGAGTGTAATGTTAAGTGAAAACAGAGAAAGACAAATACCATATGATTTCACTCACACGTGGAATTTAAGAAAGAAAGAAAAACAAAGAAAAAGGAGGCAAACCAAAAAAGACTTTTAACTCTAAAGAACAAACGATGGCTACGGGGCGGGGCGGGGGAGGAATATGGGTGAAATTAAGTGATGGGAATTAAGGAGTGCACTTGTGATGAGCACTGAGTGATATATGGAATTGCTGAATCACTGTATTGTACCTTGGAAACTAATATAACACTGCATGTTAACTAAACTAGAATTAAAATAAAAATATAAATTAAAAAAAATAAGTGTTTAATAAATGTTTGTGAGATGCCAAAAAACCCAGAAATTTTCTTTCAGAACAAATATTAATACTGATATCCCAAGGCTTAAGTTAATGGAATAAGATATTTAACTTTACATATCACAAAGTTGCATTAGAATCTCAGTATTATTTTACTTCATGTAGTTCATTTCTTCCCCTTAAATGACTTCCACATACATAAAACGTCTTTAAAATATTTTCATGGTGTCTGTTTATGTTATTCAAAATTAACTTACCATGCTGATTGACTACTACCAAGTTTCTGTAGATCATTGTATATATTTTCCTTGTAGGGAGGAAAAAAAAGAGACATACGTTTTAAAATAAAAATATATTAAACTAGACTTAACCAGACTTATAAATACGTATTAATATGAACTATATTGTGCACAAACTAAATTTTAAGTTACTGCATTCAGGGGTACTTGAGTGGCTCAGTCAGTTAAGTGTCCGAATCTTGATTTTGGCTCAGGTCATGATCTCACTGTTTGTGGATTCAAGCCCCACATTGGGCTCTGTGCTAACAGCATGGAGCCTGCTTGAGGTTCTCTCTCTCTCCCACTCTCTCTCCCCTCCCCTGCTCATGCTCACTCATGGTCTCTCTCAAAATAAATAAACTTTAAATAAATTACTGCAAACTGTAACACTGGTAAGCTTCTAGGCCCTAAAAAGCACCATGATAATTAGCTGTATGATTACCTACTGTTACTCTTATTTAATCACAAAGGTCCCTCTAGCTGAAAGACTTCATATCTCCATTTCCTGAAATATGCCTTGTTTGGACCTCACCAAAAGACCCCAGAGAATGGGTGTGAATGCAGAAAGCAGTTTAATATATTTGTTTTCAAACAGAGAAGAAAAATTTCTAGCTCTGTACTTAAAGCTTAGAAGTAAACTGACTAAAAAGGTAGTGGGTTGTGCAAAACCTGCATCCTACATAGGAACTTGATTATAATTTTGACTTCTATCAACTCATGGACCAACCACCTAATGAATTTTCTTTCTTAATCTTAAAATTTATTTAAAGTTTCCTTCATTCATTTAGTAAATACAGACTGAAAACAAGGAATAAAATGGAAACAAATCTCTGCCCTCATAGAACTTATACCCCAACAGGAAGACAATTCAGTTATTCCAGCCTTCACTGATGTTATGGTACAGCTTTTTTTTTTTTTTAAACTAACGACTTTAGAGAATGTTATTGGTTACGTATCATTTCTAATTCCTATCATTAAGGGAAAGTGCCAATCCCAATTATTTCTTTTCCCTCTTGGAACTAATGACACAGTTCTGTAAACTCATAAAAACCAGTATTCCTGTTCATACCCTTTTTCCAAGTTAGTAATCTCCCCAGTGTTTAATCTCTCAACATATTAAAATTCAAGTCAAAGATACTTTTTAAACTATGCTTTCAATGTGAGAAACTATACAACTGTACCTCAAAACATTATCAGAAGATTCAACACTCAAACAGTGCAAAATCACCAACATAGTTATAAAATAAAGCTTATATCCCAAGGCCAAATGTAAAATAACAACATAAATAAATATTAGACAGGGACACCAGGGTGGCTCAGCTGGTTAAGCATCTGACTTCAGCTCAGGTCATAATCTCACAGTTCCTGAGTTCAAGCCCCATATTGGGCTCTTTGCTCTCAGTGCAGAGCCTGCTTTGGATCCTCTGTTTCCCTCTCTCTGCCTCTCCTCCACTCTCTCCCTCTCAAAAAAAAAATAAATAAATAAACATTAAAAAAATAAACATTAGACAAATGTGACTTAATGGAAGGATGTTTATATAATGTTGAATTAAGAAGCATGACAAAATTAAATATAGTATGTTCACAACTGGGTTAAAACACATCTGCACATAACAGAAAAACAGGTAAAAATACCACTCAATGACAAACTATAGTCTTTTTTTTCCTATTTTTAGTTGTCTTTTCCTATTGTCCAATAATGAATACATACTATGCTTACATAATGAAACTGTTTTAAAGTTATAAATACTCCATTTAATTACCATCTTTTTAGCTATAATATTATTGAACATTAAACACCAGTAGAATCTAGTTGTTTCAGGTGAAAAGTATTCATCCCATTAAGAAAAACATATAAGCTAAGGCTCTACACAGACTGTGCTAAACCACATGGGAAAAGGAATTCCAAATGTAAGGAAAGGATGACTGAAGAAACAGTCTTCACTGGGAATGCAAGCTGGTGCAGCCACTCTGGAAAACAGTATGGAGGTTCCTCAAAAAATTAAAAATAGAACTACCCTACGACCCAGCAGTTGCACTACTAGGTGTTTATCCAAGGGATACAGGTGTGCTGTTTCAAAGGGACACATGCACTCCAATGTTTATAGCAGCACTATCAACAATAGCCAAATATGGAAAGAGCCCAAATGTCCATCGATGGATGAATGGATAAAGAAGATGTGGTATATATATACAATGGAGTATTACTCGGCAATCAAAAAGAATGAAATCTTGCCATTTGCAACTATGTGGATGGAACTGGAGGGTATTATGCTAAGTGAAATTAGAGAAAGACAAATATCGTATGACTTCACTCATATGAGGACTTTAAGGCAAAACAGACGAACCTAAGGGAAGGGAAACAAAAATAATATAAAAACAGGGAGTGGGACAAAACATAAGAGACTCATAAATATGGAGAACAGAGGGTTGCTGGAGGGGGTGTGGGAGGGGGGATGGGATAACTGAGTAAGGGGCACTAAGGAATCTACTCCTGAAATCATTGTTGCACTATATGCTAACTTGAATGTAAATTTTAAAAAAATAAAATTAAAAAAAAAAAAAAAAAGAAAGAAAAAAAACAGTCTTCAGTTCCCAGTAATTCTAGAAAGGTTATCTGTGTTAAACTTGGCTGATGAAGTGCTATGATATATGACAAAATAATCTCCAAAGTAACAAATGCTTAAATTTAAGCCTTTACCACAGGGTAAAGATGGTCTTTGAAAGTAACTGCAGTATTTTTTAATTTACAGTAACCATGACTAACATTTAAGTGTGTTCTATGTGTCAAACACTGCTTTTTACACATTGTCTTCATAAACTCCATGTCACATTAAGTATTTATATTATCCCTACTTTACAAATAGGGTAATCTAAGGTTTTGAGCAAGTAAATCAATTTACCAAGTCACACAGCTAGTAAATAGCTGAGCTAGGTCTCAAAGCCAGGTTTGTAAGATTCCAGAATGTAGGTTCTCAAGCAATATGCTATCTTACCAAGAAATTAAATTTCCACATCTTTTATATATACAGCAACAATTTTTCTCTGACAAAAGGGAGTGAAGGTGGAGGCAAAGTGAAACATTTGTCCAGTTGGCTTTTTACAATTGACTAAACTGAAGAATTACCTGTGTTCTTTCACAGAGAAGCTTGGCACTCCAAACAAATCCCCTAGGAGATCATTGGAACAATACACAATATGCTGTTGCTTCTCATCATATAATCGTTTAGTCATTATATACTGGCCAAGGTAAAATATAACCTGAAATAGAAATAGGATTTCTGAGCATTAAAGAAAAGTAAATGTTAGTTTCAAAAACATTCAATACCTCATTCATCTAAAGATGGTTAAACAACCAGCAACCATACCCACAACCATCTAGAATAACCTCTCTAGAGAGAGAGGGAGACAGAATCTGAGGCAGGCTCCCGGCTCTGAGCTGTCAGCACAAAGCCCGATGCGGGGCCCAAACCCATGAACCATGAGATCATGACCTGAGCCAAAGTCGGACTCCACCAACTGAGCCACCCAAGTGCCCCTCCCCTTATTTCTATCTACTACTAAATGCATACCTTTTGTTTAACTAATTACATGATGATAATGAGGTCAAACCCAAGCTAACAGCCCTAAAAATATCCTTAACCTCGACACTTCCCTACTGTCTGTAGACTTAAATGGCTAAGCAGGCCTCACTGAAAGGAATATTCCCTGGTAACTATGGACTGAAGAGACTGTTGATAGACCATGGGCAAGGAAGAAGAGAACCTACACTCCTACCAAACATCCCATTAGGAAGTTTATAAAAAGTGTGGCTGAAAAGGAAAATGATCTGGAGTCTCTTCTTGACCCCCTATCCCAATGTAGATAAGGTACTTCAGTGTTTTAAGCAATCTGGGACCCATAAACTAAGTGAGAGAGATGGGGAAAAGGCACATTTCACTCACAGTGAAATTTTGCCTAAGATGACCCAATCTCTCACTGAAAATCATGCTTCTGTGCACAAATTTCAAGCTAGAGAACAATACATTGAAATGTATCCATTAAATAGAACATACACGTTCATGAATCAGCTCACCTCTATCCCAGAAAGATCAGTATACTGTACTCATGTATCTCTAGTGCAGAAGTTCTTAACCTGGGATCCATGGATGCCCAAGAAGTCCTTGGATAGAATTCAGGGGGTCCATTAATTTGGATGGAAAAAGAATTTCTGTATTTTCACTAACTTTTCACTGAAATTTAGCTTTCCTTCAATTATGAATATAGGCAACAAACCACAAAGTATTAGTAATACCTGTGATTTTTGCCACCAATAAAAACCACAAGTGTTTTCATATCATACTATGCTTGGTGTAAACATCTCAAAATATTAACTATACTCCTCAAAATATTAACTATACTCCTTGAAATTACATTTATTAGGTCTACTACTAAATCTTATTTAATGTGTTAATAAAAAAGCACACACACAAAAGCACATATATCAAGCTTGTTTACTATTTGGATAACTATGTTACATAATTTGTTTCTTTTGTAATCCTATACATTTTGGTTCATGCATTTGGAAACAGGATTCTGAGAAGACTTCCAGTTTGCCAAGTGGGTCCACAGCACAAAAATGCTAAGAACCCCTACAGAGTCTCCCTTTGTCTCAGAGGTGCTAGCTGAGAAGTGATATTCAAGTATAATTAGAATTTTCAGCTTCAAAGTATAGTCCAAATGACAATGCTTAATATTGCTGCTTCCTGAAAAATCCCTCCATATGGCCAATTTCTTCCCATGGCTACATGTAACTAATAAGACATTAGTTATCTTGTTCACGCTTAATTTAGCTTACCTCTTTCATAGTATAAGTGTCTTTTTGTGCACCAACAGACTTTAACAACTTCAAGAGCAATGGCTTTGGTCTAACCTATGAAAAACAAAAACTTGCTATTATACTTCCAAAATTATTCCAGAACTGTTAAGTCCCACAGTAAGCATGTCCATGAAGAATTTCAATAAACATAGCAGACATTACATTTAACAATCTCACAAGGTTAGAACTCAAAAAATAAGTCAAATGTTTTCACTAAATGCAATAAACTATAGAAACTGAATACCGCAGACTGTCAAGGCAGTGTGGAAAAAATACTGAGACTTAATTACTATGCAAATAGTCACATAATCCTCAAGTATCATCAGTTGCAATCAGAAATAGTGTCCACGCCAAGGCAGTGAAAATCATTCTTTTTCCTCCAGCTATTTCTATTATCTGCTTACTACCTTACAAACTTAAGCATAAATGGAATACTCCAATGAGATTACCATAAACTACATTGCAAAATCCAAGAGAGAAGAGTAAGTCTTTAGGGTAGGTCCTTTTCCCAATCTCTTCTTTCCACATATTAGGCTCCTGAAGGCTGGGCGACTTAAATAACTAACCCAAATGACAAGGATAATTAAGAGCAGATCTGAGACTGCAACTCACAACCCTCATCTACAAAGCAGCATTTTCTTCCTACTATATCATGCTGCCTCTTAATTGGTCTACATTTCAAATACCTACTTGACAAACATCTATTGAGCTTGTACTACGCACCAGACAGTGCTAGGTATTGGGGGGGAGGGGAAATAAATAAAATACGAGCTGTATTCAAGGAACCAGCCAACTAAATCAGGGGTCAATTTTTTTCTATAAAGAGCCAGAATGTAAATATTTGAAGCTTTTCCTGCCACGTGGTCTGACTCAGAAGTACAGAATATACGTAAACCAATAGCCATGGCTGCATTTCAGTAAAACTTTCTTCACAAAAACAGGCAAGAGACCAAATTCAGTCCACAGGTTATAGCTTGCCTGACCCTGATTTAGAAGTTTTGCAAGTGGTATTGAGAAAGTAACTGGCAAGGAGACAGAGATATAATATACTCTTTCTCCCTAACTGTTGCTATATCAAAATCTTCAAAACTCAACTATCTTTATAACTTGCTCCGGCCACAAAGACTAGTGTCTCTGCACCTCTCTTCAATATATTCCCATCCTTTGTCTAACTTGGAAATCTAACAGCATCCCAGTATGCAATCTAACTCTCAAAAGTAAATTTAAGAAAACTGCCTACTTCCAGCTAATCAATTAAACAACCAAAAAACTTAAAAATACACTTAAGTGTAGTATTGAATCATTAGCTGTTCTGATCACACACTTTTGGGGGGGAGGGGTTACATATACACTTTACTTCCAGGGTACTTAAAGAATGACCTCTCTGAAAAGATAAAAAATTATTTTTTTTCTCCTCAAATTTTATATATGCTATGTTAACTTCAAACTACATAAAACAACTCAAAGTAAAAATCTGCAATGGAGAGCCATTAGTTTTTTATTAAAAAGACATGCAATAAGAAAACTGTAAGAAGCATTCTTAATCTTACATTTAATAACAAAGAGATAAATAAATGCCAAATGAAAAAGATCTAGATGTGAAAATTAAAATATTACAAGAAAATACAGGGCTATATCTGCATAATCTTGGGATGGGAGAATTCTTCCAAAGCATGATATGAAATTCAAAAACCAACAAGTTTGACTTCATAAAAACATTCTCAAAAACAACATAAAGTTAAACATTTGTAAATGATAAAAGTCAAATATATTTGAAACACAGAGAACTACAAATTATTACAAAAAACACAATAAAACAAAAAGAAAAGTGAACAGATGAGACCAAGTAAATTCCAGAAGAAAGAAACGATTTAACGAATGACAAGACGCCCAATCTCAACAGACATTAAGGAAATACAAATTTAAACGATGCTACAGTACCTTTTACCACAAAAGTAGCAAAATAATAAAAACTGATAATATTCAGTGTTGGCAGAGGTGAAAACTGTTACAATCTTGTGGTAATCAAGATGTGAATAATAATCAAATACATGTATAGTTTAGGACCCAAGAGTTCTACTTCTACAAAATCCTACAGGAGGAGACATGTACAAAGCAGCGCTATTTTTTTTATAAAAATTTTTTATTAATGTTTATTTATGATAGACAGAGCATGGGTGGGGGAGGGAGAGGCAGACACAGCATCTGAAACAGGCTCCAGGCTCTGAGTTGTCAGCACAGAGCCAGTCACAGGGCTCGAACTCATGAACCACGAGATCATGACCTGAGCTGAAGATGGACGAACTGAGCCACTCAGGCACCCCAAAGGAGCACTGTTCGTAATACTCAAAAATAAAACTCAATTTTCTAAAAAACTATAAAAAAAAAAAAACCCTATCAGTAGAGGCATAAATTTTTTAAATACTACTACCCTAATGCTTTGAACGCTATGGAGGCATTAAACAGAATTCTGTAGATTTACTGACATGGATGGAATTTGCACCACACCTCTAGTTTAATCCTGTTTTAATAGAACAGAACAATAACACGTCATACATGGGTATATACATAGGAAAAATCTAAAAGGAGACATGGTTGAAAGAGAAGACTAGAGGGGTGCCTGAGTGGCTCAGTCAGTTAAGCGTCTGACTCTTGATTTCGGCATAGGTCATGATCTCATGGTTCATGGGACAGAGCCCCACATCAGGCTCTGTGCTGACAGCTCGAAGCCTGCTTGGGATCCTCTCTCAAAATGAATAAACTTTAAAAAAAAAAAAAGAGAGAGAGAGAGATGATCAGAATTTTCAGTTTTCTGTAATGCCTAAAATCTTTCTAAGCATGAATTAGTTTTGTGACTTTTAGAAACCATTTAGGAAGTTCAATAAGTCAAAATAGAAAAAAAAATCGGTCACATAATAAACATAGCTTCAGCATCCATGCTTAAGAATATAATGGAACTCAATTTTACATCCAGTGTGGGAAAGTACGAAGAAAATGATACAGGTTCTTACAGTCAGCTTTTACAGTTATGCCTGAGTGGCAGAATTCAAGCTATGTTCATACAATTTCATTTCAAGAGCCATGCCATAAATGTGGTCTATGGAATTTAGTTGATCACCTCATAAATTATTCTTAAAAGTTACACTTGAGACAAAAATACCAACCAGGGTCTCTTGTTCCGAAGCTGGCATCTGTGAGGTGCTTACAGCACCATCGGTAGACACAGACATGTTGGTATTGCACATTTGCCTATGAGTAGGAAAAAAACACACATGATAAAAACTTGAAATAATGAAACAAAGGTGAAAAAAAAACCAACAAAGTCATATGGGAAGAAGATAAACACTGCCCTTAAATATTGTAGTAAAACTAAAGCCAGTAACAAGCGGGTCCTTACCTGGATCAATGTAGAATAAGTGCTCTACGTCGGTGACCACAGGTATCTACCTCTAATCGCCAGTGAATACAGCTGGGAAAAAGCATAGTTTAAATAGCCCCAGCTGGAGACAAGTCAGGGCTTAGCTCCTTCTGCTGCGTACTAGGAACGTGTCCGAACTTGACCAGCCCAAAGGGAAAAGCTGAGTCAACTTAGCCACAGAACCAGCCCAAACTCGCCCAGACAAGGCGCCGGCTTCACGCAGTCTACGGAACAGGCACCTGTCATCATTGGGACCCCAAGCCGAGAGGCCGCCGACGGCCCCGCAACGCACCCCCCGCCCACGTGACCTTTACCCTGACCACCCGCGGAGCCCCCCGCCTCCCGCCCGCGGGCTGGTGCGCCCGAAACCCCGCCCTCCCCCCCGGGGCGGCCACAGCCTCACCTCCTTCCAACAAAAACCTCCACAAACCCACGTGCCCCGCGCCCCCCACCACGAAATGCACAAAGCCCGCAGGCGGGGAAGAGGCTACAAACGACAGCGAGCTGGGAAACCCAAGTCACAGAACAAACCCAGAACTGCCCATGCGCTTCCCGGCCGGTACCTGCTCTCACCAAGCGGAGTTGTCCGCGCCTGGAGTAGGAAGCACGGGGACCCTCGAGGCTCCCCAGTTCCCTTCACTGGGCGGGCAGAAGCCCGACGCCGTGGGCCTCGGCGACCATTCCACTCACGGGACCCAGGCCACTGGGGCGCTCGAACGCACTGGGTCCGGAGAAGAGAGAGGCTCCTGGCGGCGAAGCCGGCAGGACCTCGGTCAGAGGGGTTAGGGCTGCCCCTCAGACTCGGGCTCTTACTCCATTTTCTTTCTAGCCACACAGGGCCGCACAGGCCCCAGGAGGACCCGAGCCGGCCGAGGCGCGCCCAATGCGCGCCCCCTGCTGCCCCAGAGGAGCGCGCCGGAAGCCGCGACTCTTCAGGGCGCTTGCGCGCGCGCCCAGGCCCCAACACGTCCGCCAATTGGGGGAGGGGGCTGGGCCGGCCGCCTCCGTGAAGGGGGCGGTCCGGGAGCGCGGCGCGCGCAGCGCCTGCCACTGGCCGCCACCCGGCGGGAGGAGAGGCCGTGCAGGCGCGCGCGTTCGGCGGGTGTCGCCCGCCAGTTCTCCCGGGGTGGGGCTCGGCTCAGCCCGCCGCGCTTCGTTTGGCGCGCGACCCTTGGGACTTCTTTAACCGTTGTGCTATTTCTGTATTTCATGTGTTTACAACTTTCGGCCGCGATGGAAACTGAAGGCACCAGGCGTATCTGAGTGCAGCTACCAAAAAAGAAACCAAAATTAACAGCTGTGCGATAGATGAAGCCCACACCGCCAGCCCCTGGAGTTATATACAAACGAGTTATTTCAAGACTTTTTTTTTAAGTACAATTAAAAATAGTACAACATAAAAAATAGCACAATATAGACTCGTACGTGATGCATACAAATGTTCTGGCTGGAGAAATAGAAGACTTGTGGCTACAGTGATGGGGGTATCAGGGAGATAAGGAACGGCGGTTACTTTTTACTTTATGCTTTTAGAATGTTATGGTTTGTTTATATAATATATACATTCTCATTAAAAAATAGATAAGACTCGGTACTGAAAGATTCACCTTGCCCCTTTTGGCATATAGGCGTGGCAATTTCAAAAATAAATAAGGACGTAAGAATTGAGTTTGTTCAACCCAAAAGGCACAGTCATTGCAAAGAACGAGCTTCTTTGGCCAGGAAGCAATTAGTTCCTTTTTTTAAAGGACTTTTTTTTTTTTAAGTTGTAACTTTACCTTCTCCCACTCCCTAGCCTACAAGAAAGGAATCTCTTAAACATACTGGTCTCTGAACTGATTTAATTGCCAACATTATTATCTTCAGGGATTTGGTTTGGCTTTTTAAGAAAAACCTCATCTTGGGGTGCCTGGGTGGCTCAGTCGGTTGAGCATCCAACTTTGGCTCAGGTCATGATCTCATGGTTCTTGGGTTTGAGCCCCATGACTGGCTCTGTGCTGACATCTCAGAGCCTGGAACCTGCTTCAGATTCCGTGTCTCCCTCTCTCTCTGACCCTCCCCTGCTGTCTCTCTCTCTCTCTCTCTCTCTCTCTCTCTCTCTCAAAAAATAAATAAACATTAAAAAAAATTAAGAAATTGGAGTTTCCTGAGGCACCTGGGTGGCACTTGATTTCGGCCCAGGTAATTCGGCTCTCAATTTCAGCTCAGGTAATGATCTTGTGGTTCATGAGATCGAGCCCCAAGACAGGCTCTGCACTGACAGCAGGGAGCTGGCTTGGGATTCCCTCTCTCTCTCTCTCTCTCTCTCTCTCTCTCTCTCTCTCTCTCAGGATTCCCTCTCTCTCTCTCTCTCTGCCCATTCCCTGTGGACACACACGTGTGCATGCTCTTTCACTCTCTCTCACTCCCTCTGTCTCAAAATAAATAAATAAACTTTAAAAAAAAAAGAAAGAAAGAAAGAAAGAAAGAAAGAAAGAAAGAAAGAAAGAAATTGGAGTTTCATTAAATGCCAAACGATGGGGCGCCTGGGTGGCGCAGTCGGTTAAGCGTCCGACTTCAGCCAGGTCACCATCTCGCAGTCCGTGAGTTCGAGCCCCGCGTGGGGCTCTGGGCTGATGGCTCAGAGCCTGGAGCCTGTTTCCGATTCTGTGTCTCCCTCTCTCTCTGCCCCTCCCCCGTTCATGCTCTGACTCTCTCTGTCCCAAAAATAAATAAACGTTGAAAAAAAAAATTTTTTTTTAAATGCCAAACGAGAATTTGGGCTATGGACAGTAAGCAAATTAGGAGAGATCAGAAGGAGGTAAGTAGGTGAATTGCTTTAAACTGTGGCTTTAGCACCACCACCTTGAGCCAATTCAAGCTCTGAATAGTCTGGCTAGCCGCCTCTAGATCAACTGTCCCCTTTCTCACTGGCTCTGTGTTTTGAAAAAATTCTCTTGGCAGAATTAGTAGAGCAGAGGAGCAAAGGGCAGAACTGACCGGATTAGTCTTTCTCTAATGAAATCAGAGAAGACCAGGAAGGAAGGAAAAAGTGATAGGATTTGAGGTGCTGGGGAGAGAGATGGATGAGGCAAGGATTCTATCTTTCAAGGAAACGGTATTAAAAACTTACCATGTGGAACAAGCACTACCCAAGGCCCCAGGTGGTCAACAACATAGTCATACTCCCTGCTGTCATACAATCTAACAGTCTGACTCTACATTTCCACCCAAAGAGAATGACAATATCACTGACACAAAGTCTAGAGGAAATGAAAAGTTGGCTGTTGTTGAGTTTTGGTTGATGCACCAGAGAACAAAGAGTTCGGCGGTAGAAAATGTGGAACTGAAGCTTGGGCTAGAGACAGAGCTTTTGAGATGACGATTGGCTCAACATGTAAGAACTGATGAGCTCCTCAAAGGAGAGAAGAGACAGACTGGGATAAGGCAGCCGGGGTAGAAACAGCAAAAAATGAGCGAAATGACCAGAAGTCTACCTAAAGCAGGCTATCTAATGGTGTTCCCCAAACTGGAAGAGTCAAGTAATGATACTGAATACTGCAGGAGTCAGAGAAGATGAGGAACAAGAAAACACATTGGATCTTCTCACTCTAACATCGTTGGCATCGTTTGTGACTTTACGATTAAGAAAGAAATGCAAACAGCTGCTGCTGTTTTCCTGCATTCCACCATCATCGTTTGTCACTCTGCCCTTGCACTTATACCAGACTTTTCTGGAAGCAAACATCTGCTTCGTTTTTAGTAGCATTGTTCTCGATACCCTTCTTTGTTCCAAGAGATGGAGACACCTTGAGCGTCGTGTTCTTTGGGACCTAAGGTCTGCAAACACATTTACAATAGACTTTTGTCCTGGTCCCAGGGCCACCTCAGACTTGCACTTATTAACGATAACTGATTAATCTTTAAAGAATGGGGGGAAATAAACAAGATTTATCTCAGAAACAGTGTTTAGAATGCTGAAAGTTTCACAATATTTATTTGACTGTAAAATTGTAGAAGTAGTTCAAATTCCACTTATCCTTCCAAACGTCTGGAGATGGATAATGTTATTTAAAAAGCAAAATCCCGGGGCGCCTGGGCGGCTCAGTCAGTTAAGCGACCGACTTCGGCTCAGGTCATGATCTCGCGGTCTGTGGGTTCGAGCCCCGCGTCGGGCTCTGTGCTGACAGCCTGGAGCCTGTTTCGGATTCTGTGTCTCCCTCTCTCTCTGCTTCTCCCCCGTTCATGCTCTGTCTCTCTCTGTCTCAAAAATAAATAAACATTAAAATAAATAAATAAATAAATAAATAAATAAATAAAAAGCAAAATCCCAGCAAACGGTGAATATAAACACAGGCGCTTTTTTAAATGTTTATTTGTTTATTTTGAGAGAGCTCTCAAATGAGGGAGAGGCAGAAAGAGGGGGGGAGGGAGAGAATCCCAAGCAGGCTCAGCGAGGAGTCTGACACAGAACTCCATCTCACAAACTGTGAAATCATGACCTGAATCAAAATCAAGAGTCAGGTGCTCAACCAGCTGAGCCACCCAGGTGCCCACAGACTTTTTGTTTCTATTTTTAAGAATTCATCGACTAACTTTCTGTTTATTTTGACAAGTTTAAAATATGCAGAAACATTCACACAATTAATATCTAATGTAACCATTGCCTAGAATTCACATTTGTCATTTCTGCTTCAGATATATTTTAAAATATGGGATACTAAAGAAAACATTGAAATATCCCTGTTCTTAATCCCATTCTCTTCCCTCTCCTGGGGCAATCGTAACTATCAGTTTGGTGTATATCCGTTAAGTCCATGTCTTTATATGTTGACTATAAATTTATGACACTGTAAACAGTAAATACAGTAGTCTACATACATACAAAAAGAACTGCTGGGCCATACGGTAGTAAGCCTTATATGGAATTTCAAAATCTAGCAAGGAAAGCTGTCCTTATCTTTTTCAGTATTGTCTGTTCTTGGATGTCACTTTTAGAATTCATTTGTCTAAATCATAAACCAGAATCCTATTGGAATTTTGATTCAAATTGCATTGGATTAATTGATTAATTTGACGTCTTTTCAGTCTGGATTCTTTCCAGATAAGAACATGACAGCTTTTTTCAGGTCTCCCTTTGCATTCTTTAATAATGTTTTATCATTCTCTCTATAAGACAATGATTGATTTTTGTATTTTGATCTTACAGCCATCAATACTGCTGCATTTTGTTTTATAAATACCGCTAGTTTTTCAGTAGATGCTCTTGAATATTTTTATGAAAACAGTAATGTCATCTGTAAAAATCATCAGTTTGTCTCTTCCTTTCTTACATCTTCTTTTCTTAGAACCTTTAGAGCAATTATTATTTTATGGAATAGTAGCAAAGATAGTGGACATCGTTGTCTTATTCCTGACGTTAGTAAAAATGCTTTTAGAGATGCCTAGGTGGCTCAGTCAGTTAAGTGTCTGACTCTTGATTTCAGCTCAGGTCACGCTCTCGCAGTTTGTGGGTTTGAGCCTCACATCAGGCTCTGTGCTGACAGCACGGAGGCTGCTTGGGATTCTGTCTCTCCCTCTCTTTCTCTGCCCCTCCTTCACTCGTGCACATGCATGTGCACTCTCAAAATAAACGTGAAAAAAATGCTTTTAAAATTGATGGATGATGTAAGTTTTAGGTAGAGCCCCTTTATTATATTATAAAAGTTTCCTTCTACTCATGTTTGAATTTTTTTTTTGAATATGAATGAGAGTTCAATTTTATCTAATGCTTCTTTATGTATCTGGAAATAATCATGTGGCTTTTCTCCTTAATCTGTTAATATGGTCAGAACTGTGGTGGCAGGTTTTCCTTCTTTCTTTCTCTCTTTTTCTCTTCCTCTCTTTCTTTCTTTTTAATATGGAACATTTCACAAATTTGCATGTTATCCTTGCTCAGGGGCCATAAGAATCTCTGTACCGTTCAAATTTTAGTGTTTGTGCTGCTGAAGTGAGCACTGTAGTGATAGATTTTCTAAGATTGAACCATCCTTTTTTACTCATATAGACTCTACTTAGTTATAATGGGTCTTTTGTTTTAAATGTTTTATTTGTTTTTGAGAGACAGAGACAGAGCACTAGCAGGGGAGGGGCAGAGAGAGAGGGAGACACAGAATCCAAAGCAGGCTCCAGGCTCAAATTCGTGAACCACTAGATCATGACTTGAGCTGAAATCAGATGCTTAACTGACTGAGCCACCCAGGTGCCCTGGGTCGTGGGGTTTTTTTGTTTGTTTGTTTGTTTTTGTTTTTGTTTTTTTGTTGTTGTTGTTTTTTTAAGACACTGATGAACTGAATTTGTAACAGGAATAGTGTAACTGGATGGTATGGAGCCTAACTGATATCTTATCCTGTCCTTAGAGATTACCAAATATCTCAGGGATTTAAGTGGAGATATTGTCCTGCTGAGAACAGTTACTCAGTTCTCCAGGCTAAGTTCAGATAAGGCCCAGTTCTTGACTTGAGATTCTGGTTCCCACAGGGCAATACAGGCTCAACCAGTTTGATGACTTTTAGCATTGAGACGGTTTGTTTTGTTTTGTTTTTAATGTTTATTTTTGAGAGAGAGGGAGAGAGAAATAGTGCATGTGTGTGCAGGGAGAGGCAAAGAGAGAAGGGGACAGAGGATCCAAAGCAGGCTCTGCACTGGCAGCAACGAGCCCATGAAGGGATCGAACTCACGAACCATGAGATCGTGACCTGAGTCAAAGTTGGACATTCAACTGACTGAACCACCCAAACACCCCAGCATTGAGAGTTTTAAAGGAGGACCAGGAGCAAAACAGGTTACCTTCTAGAGGAATGAAGAGTTTATACCCCCCTCTACCCACCCCTCAATCAAATCTGAGACTTGTGACCACATCTTGGCCGAACATTGCTGAGGCACTCAACTGGCAGAAGAGACATAGAGGTTGAATAGCATCCCCTGCTTTGGTGTGGAGGGGTTTCTGGAGTTTCTCACAGGTCAGTGGTCCCTAAAGAAGACGGCAGGGGTAGAAGGAGTTTTGCTGGTAGCTCCCAAGATGGCTACTGCTTTGGCAATAGAACGCTGGCAGCAGTAGATGCTATGGGATGTCCATTGGTGGAATGTGTTGAATTGGGCAAAACAAGGTGAGCTTTATTCAGCTTCCCCCTGCCCAACTTCCTGCCAGGCCTATGCCATAGGACCATTTGGAGAACTAGCTTTTGGATGCCTGCCAAATGGAGGGAACTGCTATCCAATTGGTATTACAGAGAAGCCAAGATAACCAACAGAGAGAGGGCAGAAATGCCTCCATTGTCTAGCTGGGATTTTTCATATAAAGAAAACAAGGATATGTGCAACTAATAAAAGTGCAACAAATTTCAAGGGCAATCATGTAAGGAAAGGTCATTCCCCCCACCCCTGTTTTCTCCCCTGAGTGCAAAGGAGTAATATAGCAGTTTTTTATTGCTGTGTAATGAATTACCACAAATGTACTGGCTTAAAGCAATGCAAATGTATTGGCTCACAGTTCTGTGTGTCAGAAGTCCAAGTAAGCTCGACTGTATTTCTCCGCTCCAGTTCTCACAAAGTCAAAAATCAAGATTGGCCAACTTGCGGGGCGCCTGGGTGGCTCAGTCGGTTGGGCGTCCGACTTCAGCTCAGGTCACGATCTCGCAGTCCGTGAGTTCAAGCCCCGCGTCAGGCTCTGGGCTGACGGCTCGGAGCCTGGAGCCTGTTTCCGATCTGTGTCTCCCTCTCTCTCTGCCCCTCCCCCGTTCATGCTCTGTCTCTCTCTGTCCCAAAAATAAATAAACGTTAAAAAAAAAAATTAAAAAAAAAAAAGATTGGCCAACTTGGGTTCTTACCTGGAGGCTCTCAAGAAAAACCTGCTTTCTAGCTCATTCCGATTGTTGTCCCAGTTCCTCGTAATTGTAGAATTGTGGCTGCCTTTCCTTGCTGATTGTCAATGGAGGCCCCCACTCAGCTTATTCCTTGGCACCTGGTCCCCTTCATCTTCAAGCCAGCAACTGTGTGTGGAGTCCCCCTTATACTTCAAATCTCTAACTTACTCCTCTGCCAATAGCCAAAGAAAACTCTGAGTTTAAAGGCTCCTGTGATTAGAATTGGCCAACCTAGATGAACTCCTTTTTGCCAAGCAATAGCGCATCCTCATGGGCATAATATCTCATCGTATCCCCCAGCTTCTGCACATGCTCGCAGGGGAGAGAATTCTACAGGGCGAGGGTCGTTGTCGGTCATTTCTGGAATCCGCATACCGGTAGTGAGAACAGGGAAGGGAGAGTGGGATGTTGCAGACCCAATACCACAACCTCATCCCTAGTTCCAGGTTACCACAGCCACGGATTCAGCCTGCTCTAGTGCACGAGGAAGGCCAGCTTTGGATCGAATATGAATTGAAGTTTCAAAATGAAGGAGTCAGTCTTAATAAGTGAAATGTGACCCTGTTCAGATAACTAAAAGAACTGAACAATGATGAATTTGCATTGAGGTGTCACTGAGGGAAACTGCCTCCCAGTGAAAATGGGGATTACCATGGTGCACTACACCAAGACGTTTGGTTGCAGTAAAACTCCAGAAAGAAGCTCTTTATGGTGATGTTTTAAATTGGGACTTTTTCGTCTAGGTTTTTGAGATTGGTCTATATTGGGGTGCCTGGGTGGCTCAGTCGGTTAAGTGGCCGACTTCGGCTCAGGTCATGATCTCGCGGTCCGTGAGTTCGAGCCCCACGTCGGGCTCTGTGCTGACAGCTCAGAGCCTGGAGCCTGTTTCAGATTCTGTGTCTCCCTCTCTCTGACCCTCCCCCGTTCATGCTCTGTCTCTGTCTCAAAAATAAGTAAACGTTAAAAAAAAAAAAACAGGAGATTGGTCTACATTGATTTTTCCTTACATACCCTTGTTTTGATATCAAGGTTTTAATGGTCTTATGCATTGAGTAGTTTTTTCTATTCTGTGAAACAGCTTGTAGAAGACTGGAAGTGCATGTTCATTAAAGGCTTGATGAAACTGATCTATGAAATGATTAAGGCACGGAGAGGTCTTTTGGTATTGGAAACTTTTGACTACTAAAGAAATTTCTATTTCTTTAATGATTATTGTTTAGATTTCTTATTTCTCCTGAAGTCAGTTTTGTTCGTGTATATTTTTCCTACAAAATGATCCATTTCATCCTAGTAGTTCTATTTTGGGGGTGTGATTGTTTATATCATGATCTTCTGATATACAAAAGACTCTACAACTGTATCTGTAGTCATGTTGCTCTTTTCAGTCCTAGTATATGTTATTTAGTATTGAGGATGTATTCTAAAGCCAAGATCTTGGAAAACCCATTCTTGTACTGGGTGGTTGAAAACATCTGGATGCCGCAGCACAGCAACTCAGAGATTCTGGGGTAGCATAAGCCACAGCATCCAGGGTCCTGTAGAGGTCAGGATGTCCTCATTGGGCTGGTCTGGGGCACGATTTGGGCTGTGGTTCTGGCTGTTGCCCAGCCTCCTCCGTACCTGTCCGCTTTCCAAGCTGGCTACTCAGCTTTTCCAATGATTCTATGAGCCAATATCCTTTTAATAGTTCCCCCACCTGCCCCCGCAAATCACACAAGATTGATGATACGATCTCACGTTTCGTGGGTTGGAGCCCTGAGTCGGGCTCTGTGCTGACAGCTCAGAGCCTGGAGCCTATTTCAGATTCTGTGTCTCCCTCTCTCTCTGCCCCTCCTTGCTTGTGCGCTCTCTCTCTCTCTCTCTCTCTCTCTCTCTCTCTCTCTCTCTCAAAAACAAAGAAACATTAAAGATTGATACTATGGGTTGAACTACATTCCCTAAAAATTCATACGATGAGGTCCTAACCCCCATTATCTGAAAATGTGACCCTCTGGGGGGTCGCTACAGATATAATTAGTTAAGATAAAGTCATACTGGAGTAGAGAACACCGTTAATCCAATATGGCTGGTCCCCCTATAAATAGGGGAACTCTGGACATGGAGACACACAGGAGAACACCATGCGGAGATTGCTTATGCTGTACAAACCAAGGAACTGCCAGAAGCTAGGAGAAATACCTGACACACATCCTTGCAAAGCAACTTTAGAGGGAGCATGGCCCCGCTGACACCTTGACTCCAGACTTCGGGCCTCCAGAACTGTGAGACAATATACTTCTGTTGTTCTGAGCCACCTGGTTTGTGGCACTTTGTTAAGGCAGCCCTAGCAAACTAACAGTTAGTTTCTATGACTTACCGCTGAGAAGCATGACTGATACCGCTTTGTATTGAGTGACTAATTATGGAACAACCCAGAACTGGCGAATCCGGCAGCTTAGGGCAGAGACGGGTGTCTCTGAATGCCAGGTTGGCATGAGCTTCACATTAAAATCTCATAAAAGGAGAATTGTCTTGCAGGTCTGTAGAGCGATCTTGGGTGGCGTTAAAGTTTTCCTCCCAAGTGGGGACAGGTGGCTGGCACCAACCTCAGTGGATGCTTTGAGTGGGTCAGAGATTTCCTGCCCTGGAGGTCCACAGTCTCTGCCTGACCACTCAGTTTTATGCTGTTGCTGGTTTCTGAGTTGTTTGAAACTGATGACTACAACTGGAGCCAGATGTTTCTGCTATGGATCTTCAAGGCGGTTAAAAAAGACACTGTCTTCTCCATGATAAGGAGCTGCCTCACAGACACATGGATCTTCAAATTTTTTCTCACATGGCTAGCTCTAGAAGGGGGCAGCCAATTTCTATTTGTCAGCCCTGTAATTCAGGTCACTGGAACACTTTTTTTTCTTCTTCTTTTTTTTTAATTTTTTTTTTTTAACATTTATTTATTTTTGAGACAGAGAGAGACAGAGCATGAGCAGGGGAGGGTCAGAGAGAGAGGGAGACACAGAATCCGAAACAGGTTCCAGGCTCTGGGCTGTCAACCCAGAGCCCGACGTGGGGCTCAAACTCACGGACCGTGAGATCATGACCTGAGCCGAAGTCGGCTGCCTAACTGACTGGGCCACCCAAGTGCCCCTTTCTTCTTTTTTTTAAAGTCCTGATACTCTTTGTTATGAGAGCCAGCGCTATCGCTTACATAGATTATGTTAGGCATTTCAGGTCAAGCTGTTCCCTAGAACCCCAAAGAAAGGACAGAAAGTTAAGATGAAGAAGCACAAATGACTGACCTTGCAGTACATGCTCAACCAAAAATAGCTCAAGATACTCTCATTGATAAGAGTCTTGGCAGCATCCGTACCCTTACTCTCTTTGGCTGGAACAAATAGGCACTGAAAACATGGGGGGAATAGACCTACAAACAATACATACTGTAATGGATTTTTACTAAGTAGTGGGGTTGCACATCTAGCTCACAACAACTCAGATAAATAAAAAATTATGTTTTAATTTTACCCACAATTGTTGTTGAGGCTGGGGGGCGCCTCGGTGGCTTAGTCAGTTAAGCATCTGACTCTTGATTTCGGCTCAGGTCATGATCCCAGGGGCATAGGATCCAGCTCAGTGTTGGGCTCCCGGCTGGGCATAGAGCCTGCTTAAGATTCTCTCTCTGCCCTTCCCTCTGCCCCTCTCCCCTGTTCGCTCGCTCTCTGTCTCATAAATAAATAAATAAATAAATAAATAAATAAATAAATACTTAAAAAAAATTATTGCTGAACCTATACCTGGACTTTCATAGGAAAATTAATTAAATGTCCAATATTTTAAAATCTGGTTGGATATGATCATGTAAACAATCTAGACAGTTGCCAGTCTCTTTTAAGTAGAATTGTTTATAGGTGCTTATGGCATTTAACAGTTTATCTTAAGGATTTCAGTGAGTAGCCATGCAATAAAAATTCTGGTTTTAAAAAAATAGATGGATAGGAAGAAAGAAAGAAAGAAAGAAAGAAAGAAAGAAAGAAAGAAAGAAAGAAAGAAAAGAGAGAAAGAGTGATTGATTTCCTTTGGATTCCCCTCACCCCTGCTTTTCTAAATTGGTATTTTCGTATGGGGGTGGGGAGGAGGTGCCCCGGGCTATGCACTATCCTTTGTCAATTCTGCTCACATCCACTGCTTTCCAGCCTGATGTCCCTTATCTACCAGGTTTCTCTACGTTTGTTAGCTTCTGATGCTGCTACCTAGAGGTTAAATCCCAGTCTCCACTAATAAAATCTAATCCCATCCCCTTGCTCTGTGAGCCTCTTGGCTTCAGCACTTACTGCTTAGATTTGTGAGTTCCCTTTTTACTGCCGGTACAAAAGAAAATCTCTTGGGGTACCTGGGTGGCTCAGTCGGCTAAGTGTCTGACTTTGGCTCAGGTCATGATCTCATGGTTCATGGGTTTGAGCCCCAGGTCAGGCTCTGTGCTGACAACTCAGAGCCTGAATCCTACTTCAGATTCTGTGTCTCCCCCTCTCTCTGTCCCTCCCCTACTCCTGCTCTGTCTCTGTCACTCAAATAAAAACATTGAAAAAAAAATTAAAAAGAAGAAAATCTTGATTTCAAGTTATGCTATATAGGCATATAGGTGTGTGTTTAAATTTAAATTTATATTTATGAATGTATACATATTTATATTTTATTTGTTATTTTATGCACCTACATATGTTTAAAGGGGGTATAAAGTTTTCTCTTCAGCAGTTATTCACCAGAAAACTGACTTAATTTTAAATAAAAATTGGGGGGAGTGCCTGGGTGGCTCAATCGGAGAAGTGTCAGACTCTCGTTTCAGCTTAGGTCGTGATCTCACGGTTCATGGGTTCAAGCCCTGCATCAGGTTCTGTACTGACAGCATGGAGCCTGCTTGGGATTCTCTGTCTCCCTCTCTCTCTCTGCTCCTCCTCTGCTCTCTCTCTCCCTGTCCCTCTCTCAAAATAAATACATTAAAAAAATTTTTTTTTAATAAAAATAAAATCTAGGGGCGCCTGGATGGCTCGGTTGTTAAGCCTCAGACTCTTGATTTCAACTCAGGTCATGATCTCACGGTTAGTGAGTTCAAGCCCCACGTGGAACTCTGTGCTGACAGCGTGAAGCCTGCTTGGGATTCTATCTCTCTCTGCTCCTTCCCTGCTCATGTGCACCCTTTCTCTCAAAATAAATAGATAAGCTTTAAAAAGATAAAAATAAAATTTAAATAATACATAAGTTCTTGTTGAAAAAGGGGATAAGGATGAATCCCCTTCAAGCCCCGCCCACATCCCCATGCCCCATCATCCCAGAGGCAACCTGGTTTATCAATTAGGTTAGTTTCCTCTCAGTCCTTCTTTCAGATATTTACACAGGTTTACATGTGTTCCTTAGGCAATATGTAATTTCATTCTGTGCTGTTATTTACTTTCTTTTTATATGAAATGGTATCACGGCATTATAACTGTAACTTGGTTTTTATCTAATCCGATGAGGTGGTGGGGCCATCCAGATTGGCACTGACTTCGGTAGCGTTCTTTTTAACTGCTTCATACAGCTGCTTACGTAGTTTGAATGAACACTTTGTAAGCCATTCTTCTATTCATAGTTCAGTGTTTCCAGTTTCTCCCTTTGAGGAACTCTGCAGTGGGCATGTTTGTACATGTTTTCTCCTGCACAAGTGCCAGTGTTTTTCAGAAGTAGACACCAATAGCTGGAATTGCTGGCTCTTAGCAAACTTGTATTTTTATATTAGTCAACATTGCCAAATTGCTCTTCTACATGACTGTACCAATTTTATATTCCCATTAGCAATGTGTGTGTAGGCTTTCCCACACCTGCATCAATACATTTTATTAATATGCTTAACTTCTGCCAGTACAGTGACTGAGAATCGTTATCTTGATGCTCTAAATAAATATAATCAATTTTTCCTGACACTTGGCAAGGTTCAGCTTGTAGTCATATGTTCATTGGTCAGTTCTCCTTATTTTTCTATAAGTAACTTATCCTATTATTTTTTCCCCATGTTCCCATTGGTCTGAGTCTTCCCTTTTTGTAGGAGTGCTTTATAGATCTAAATGCTAATCCTTTCTGTTATATATGGCAAAAAGGATCTCCTAATCTGTCACTTGTTTTTGACTTTGCCTAAACATGTTGTATGACTTATTCACACATTATCAATCTTATAACTTTTCTTATGATGCTTTTTGTAGCAGACAACTTTGACATGCTGCTCACATTTCATGCTGTTCAGTCTTCATGGAATCAAACTTATCAATCTATTCCTTTACATATTTTGCATGTAGGGTCTGGTTTAGAATGACTGCTAATTTCCCAAAGTCATAAACTTCTAGTTTCCCAAAGTCTAGTTTCTCTCCTATATAGTCTTCCAAGATATGTAGAGTTTTGTTTTTTGGTTGGGTCTTTAATCCCTCCAGAATGTATTTTCATTCAAGGTAGAGCATATAACTTCGCTTTTATCAAAACAAATGATCAGTTGTCCCAATGCCATTTACTGAACTGTTGATAGCTCCCCCACTGAGATGGGATTCCATTTTTATTGTTCACATGACCCTAACCTGGATGAACTAGCCATCTACAGGAATAACCCACCCTAAGTAAAGGCTTACACATAGGCTGCTGAAACTAGGCAAATACTTATCTAAGTGAGCATAGGATGTGTCCTTAAAACAAAAACTGTAACTTAGTTATCTTAGAGACTGTTTGGAATAATATACACTAAAGAACTGTTATATTTACATACAGGAAGTATGTAAAAAAGGGAATTAAATAGTAAGAATTCGATCCTGATTGTCTAACATGGGAATAATCAATTCACTAGAGAAAAACATGAAGTTTTCTAAGTCTTTCCATGGCTTAAAAGAAATAGCTTTCTATATTAGTCTACTCCCTTACTTCTGATGATACAAAAATTAAAAAACTTTCTGCAAGCCTATCTAGTTTCACAGGTACCTTGATAAAAAAAGGAGGGGATGCCCATAGAGAGGAAATGAGTATTTCAGGTATATCTCCTTTACAGAATTGAGAAATTGATACTCTGTATACAAATCAGTCTCTTAAGAGATTTTAACTGTGTAGTTTAAACAACTCAAGCCATAGAGTTTTCTGAATTTCTAATTCTGTGGTTTTACCTCTAGTGCTTGTAAGTGCCTGATACATAGAAGATACTCAGTACATTTGTTGAATACATGGATGGCCAAACCGTCATTGTTGTTTTGTTAGGTTAATATTTGAAATGCTATGAATCATAGTCATTTCCACCCCCCCATTGGATTACCATGTAAATGATTTCTTTCTGCAAAGAGATACAGGTCTGCAGCTTGAAGTAGAGCTAATCACATTCAAGGCAGATCACAAATATCTTATTCATTTATTTAATCATTCAATATGAATTTGCTAAGAACCTATTAACCATGGTGCTAAGCTCTGGGGAATACAATAATAATAATTTTAAGGACCACGGTTATTGTATTTAACTAGACTGGAAGGTGGAGGAGGTTGTAATTGCAAGTACAGTAAAACCTTGGTTTGTGAGCAAAAATTGTTCCGGAAACATGCTTGTAATTCAAAGCACTTGTATATCAAAGCGAATTTCCAGAACCATTGGCTCAGTTGTGATCATGTGACATTTGGCAACACCTACTACTCGTATTGCAAGACATCGCTCATTTATCAAGTTAAAGTTTTTAATTTTTTTTTAAATTTTTTTTTTAACGTTTATTTATTTTTGAGACAGAGAGAGACAGAGCATGAACGGGGGAGGGTCAGAGAGAGAGGGAGACACAGAATGGGAAGCAGGCTCCAGGCTCTGAGCCATCAGCCCAGAGCCCGATGCGGGGCTCGAACTCACGGACCGTGAGATCGTGACCTGAGCCGAAGTCGGACGCTCAACCGACGGAGCCACCCAGGCGCCCCTCAAGTTAAAGTTTATTAGAAATGTTTGCTGGTTTTGTGGAACACTCACAAAACAAGACACTCGCATCGAAAGTTCCAAGCAGTAGGTCGAAAACAGTGGGGAAACTAAGCTGGTTTTTACTCAGAAAACTAGAAAGGTCTATGGACCTCCAGGGTCCTTACCTATCCAACCAAGGGTCAGGTGTCAAGTACCAAGTAAAAACCCCAGGTCTTTCCAGAAGATTGGGGAATCACACAGATTAGCAGACCAAGAACTGTTAGACATTTAGGTGCTTTCCAATTTTTTGCTGCTAACAACAGGGTCATGATAAACTTCCCTGGACAAAAATCATATGCACATCTTAACTCCCTTGGGATCAGGTGGATTCTCTGGGTCAAAGGAAAGCTGTGCCAATTTACAGCCCTACAATTGACAGAGGAGTGTGCTTGCTTCCCCCTGTCCCCCTTGGATACACTACATTTAGAAAGACCTGGATTTAGGGGCGCCTGGGTGGCGCAGTCGGTTAAGCGTCCGACTTCAACCAGGTCACGATCTCACGGTCCGTGAGTTTGAGCCCCGCGTCGGGCTCTGGGCTGATGGCTCAGAGCCTGGAGCCTGGAGCCTGTTTCCGATTCTGTGTCTCCCTCTCTCTCTGCCCCTCCCCCGTTCATGCTCTGTCTCTCTCTGTCCCAAAAATGAATAAACGTTGAAAAAAAAAATTTAAAAAAAAGAAAGACCTGGATTTATAGGTCTCTATGAAAATTAACCAAATATTTGCCAACTTTCGATGTCAAAATGTCCGTTTCCATTTCGTAAATATTTTAATTAGTTAGAAAAACGTGTACGTTGCCCTTATGAAACAAGGAATTTGCTTTACATTATATTGCAGGGAGCACTGGGGTTTTGCTTGTTTGCACCAATGTTCCTGAGTTGCACTAGAAGTTCTCCGATGCTTTGACAGGTAGCTTTAAGATGGAAGTGTGACGGAACAAAACAAGGGTGGGGGGAAAGGGGTAAGAAAAAAACCACAGTATGACTGGAAGGGAAGACAAAAAGAACACGAGCGAGGAAAACGAAAGAAAACAAAACAAAACACAACGTCGGGGGAGCAAGAAGGCTCAGACTTCTGCAGGCACACACTCTGCCCGTGCTTGTCTATTTTCTTGTGTGGTTGCTCTGTCTGATGGTTTTGGTGCAAACATTTAGCAACTGCAGCTTCCTTTATCATTAGAGGAGGAAATGAAAGAGTAAGCACAATTACAGGGTGAGAAGTAATTACTGGACCCAACATGAGAAGATTTTTTTTTTTTTTTAAAGGGAAAATCCTTGTGTTGCAATTTGCTAAGTCGCCAGGATTTTAGGGCTCTGACCCCAGTTAGTCATTCTTGCCTTTTAACACGGTTCCCGTTTTCTAACTGGCCACCGTGTTGTCAATAACCCTGCAGGGCCCTTCAAACGTCTCTGAAACATTGGAAAATGAATTCAGATTCTAAGAAGCAGCATTTCTGAATGTAAATCAATCGACTACCTATTTTATTTCTTTCTACCTCTTAGGATCTTTCCTACGTAAGGGAATTTACTGAGGTAAAATTTAATTTAAATACTTTCAAGAGGCTTTGCTTTTAAGATGACAGGAGAGGACGTTTCTCTACAAAGAAGTTTAAGATTTAGAAAGCGATGGCTCCCTCTAATGGCCAGAAAATGCCACAATCTAACTGTGGTTTTGTTTTCAAGCTCCGAGGTTGTGGTTAGTATTAGAATATCTGGGTAAGGCTCAATGTTTCCTATCTCTCATCACCTTACTTAAAAGTGTCAGCACTTTCAAATTATTTAAAGATGTAAATCCAAATATACCACACAAAAAGGGAACAAAAATCAATAGAGTAATTTTTTTTTAAGTAAACTCTACACCCAACATGGGGCTTGAACTCACGACCCCAAGACAGAGTCACATGCTCTACTGACTGAGACAGCCAGGCGCCCCAAGAGTAATTCTTAAAATAAATTATTGTGTTTTTTAAAAGTAGGGCTGAGGGGTAGGAGAACTGGGGAGATGTTAGTCAAAGGGTGAAAACTTGAAGTTAGAAGAATGAGTTCTGGGGATCTAACGCACAGCATAGTGTTTATGGTTAACGATACTGTATTATATATTTCAAAGTTGCTGAGAGACTAGATCTTAAATGTTCTCACCACAAAAAAGAAATAGTTATGGGGGTGCTTGCGTGGCTCAGTTGGTTAAGCGTCCAACTTTGGCTCAAGTCATGATCTCATAGTTTGTGAGTTCGAGCCCCACGTCGGCTGACACCTCAGAGCCTGGAGCCTGTTTTGAATTCTATGTGTTCCTCTCTCTGCCCCTCCCCTGCTCGCACTCTGTCTCTCTCTCTCTCTCAAACATAAATAAACGTTAAAAAAAAAAAGAAATAGTTATGTGAGGTGATGGAGAGGTTCGCTAAGGCTATGGTGGTAATCATACTGTAGCATGTAAGTGTATCAAGTCAATGCGTTGTATGCTTACGTGTGCATAATGTTATATACAGTTGTCCTATAATTGTGACATCAATTGTATCTCAATAAAAATAAAAGATGGAAAATAAAAGTGAGTGAAAAAAAAAAAGACAGAGTAATGGATATGCATTTACCAGAGTATCAGTTTACTTGATTTGTGATATGTTTTCTAAATCAGTGGATGTTTGAAACATTTCTGAAGTTTCAGGAAAAAACAGTATGAAATAAACTGTGGAAATAAATCACTTGAAATTTCAGTGCCAATTTTTTTAAGGTGTATTTATTTATTTTGAGAGAGAGAGCGAGCATGAGCAAAGGTGGGGCAGAGAGAGAGGGAGAGAGAGAGAATCCTAGCAGGCTCCCTGCTGTCAGTAAAGAGTCTGACGCGGGGCTAAAACCCACAAATCTGTGAAATCATGACCTGAGCCAAAATCAAGTCAGACACTTAAACAATTGAGCCACCCAGGAACCTCTCAAGTACTAATTTTTAAAAAGGTAGATCTTTATCATGATTAAAAACAAATAAATAAGGTTAAAAAAAAAAAAGTAAACTAGAATCTAGACTAGAACATTGCCCAGCATGGGTGAAGACAGTCATTTAGCTCAATGTGAAGAAATTCTGTGTGACCAATCGAGTCATGAGTTTCTTGAATTATCACTGCAATCCTATCTGCTAAATATCAAAATGTTATAAGCAGGAGTTTGGCTGTGATCCTTAATTCATATATTTAACACATATGTATTGGCACAGCGTGAGGCATTTGAAAGATAGCCTTCTCAAAATAAAACGTCCTTGCGTTTTTGGAGCTTGCTGTGCAATAAAAGAGAGACTGTAAGCAAACAAGTAAATATCTAATTGCAAATTGGGATGAAGCTTTAGAAGGAAGAGAACTGGGTCCTTAACAGAGAGACTAACCAAGGCATCTGGACACAGAAGTAGACACAGAGTCCCTGAGATCTGCATGAAGGAGAGTTACCCACGCACAGGGTGGGGAGAGCTTTGCAGGCAGACGGAAACTCTGACAGAGACACCATGAGTAATGATCACTCAATTACTCACAAGGCTGCAGTGGTTTGGTACAATATGTGATATATTAACAAGAAAATTCTTGTTTATATATGTGTCATTGCATAACATTTTAGCATTTTACATATGGCCATGTTCTCTGGCCTTTAGATGGAAGGCTCTGTGATGAAAGGAAATGTCTTCCATTTATTTCCATTTTTCTGGGTTTAGTACAGAGTGCTGCATGCAGAAGACTCTTAACTCATGTGACCAGAGGAATAAAGGACTATTTCTTTGAGGCTACCTAGTTGAGAAAGTCCCCTTGGTTGGATTGCTTCACCAGGGATTTTTTTTTTTTTTTTTTTTTTTTAATACAACAGTGCAATATTGGTTTCAGGAGTAGAATTCGGTGGTTCATCACTTACATACAACACCCAGTTCTCTTCACACGTGACCTTCTTAACACTCATCGCCAATCTAGCCCACCCCCAAGCCCAACTCCCTCTGTCAATCCTCAGTTGGTTCTCTATTGTTAAGAGTCTCTTATGGCTTGTTTCCCTCTTTCCTTCTTTTCCTTTCCCCCCTTCCCATATGTTCATCTGTTTTGTTTCTTAGATTCCATGTATGAGTGAAATCATATGGTATTTGTCTTTCTCTGAAAGACAAATTTCTCTGAAATTTGACTTATTTCACTTAGCCTAATACATTCTAGCTCCATCCACGTCATTGCAAGTGGCAAGATTTCATTTTTCGGATAGCTGAGTAATATTCTGACGTGTGTGTGTGTGTGTGTGTGTGTGTGTGTGTGTGTGTGTGTGTTTGGCTATTGATGATAATGTTGCTACAAGCCTTGGGGTGCATGTACCTCTTTGCATCTGTATTTTTGCATCCTTTGGGTAAATACCTAGGAGTACAATTGCTGGGTTGTAGGGTAGTTCTATCTCTAGATTTTTGAGAAACCTCCATACAGTTTTCCAGAGTGGCTGCACCAGCTTGCTTTCCCACCAGCAACGCAAAAGAGATCCTCTTTCTCCGCATGCTCACCAACATCTGTTGTTGCCTGAGTTGTTAATGTTTGCCATTCTGACTGGTGTGAGGTGGTATCTCATCATGGCTTTGCTTTCTATTTCCCTGATGATGAGTGATGTTGAGCATCTTTTCATGCGTCTGTTAGCCATCTGGATGTCTTCTTCGGAAAAGTGTCTATTCATGTCTTCTGCCCATTTCTTCACTGGATTGTTTGTTTTTTGTGTGTTGGGTTTGATAAATGTCACCAGGGATTTTGCATTCCTAGCATCTGACGACATGTCTGCCATAATCAGTGCTCAATACATATTTGTGGAATAGTGAATATAAGACCAAGTGAATACATTTTTCACTACGCAAATATGTCTATTTCCCTGTGTCCAATTAAACCAGTCATTTAATTTCTCAATCACTCAACAATCACTGACGACATGCGGCATGCCAGGCATGATGCCAGTGCTGAGGGTACAAAGGTGAGCAGAAACAGACAAGACTCTGTCCTTGTGGAGCTTACAGTCTATTAAGTATTACAAAAGTCAGAGGTAGTAAATTGATCAAGCATATACTGTGTTGTCTTTATTGCCAGGAGAGAGTTCCTGACAAAGGGCCTTGCCTTGATTTAACCACATAATTTCCAGAAGCTCAGAGCAGGATCCTTAGTGAACAGAAGCCAGAGTCTATTATTAGGGCTAAAGTGTAGGTGGCAAAACCCTGAACTTGGGTTGGTTTCTCAGTAAGGAATGTGGTGCTGTTGCAGATGACAGAGTGTAATCAGGGAGTGAGTCTGACTTTTTGAGCTCGGTTTGCTACTTCGCCCAATGCCTGTGGACTGGGGCAGGAAGGATGAGGGGGTGGGGGCGGCGGGGAGGCGGGGGGAGCTGAGAGGAAGCAAAACAGAGAAGATTCCACAAAGAAGATTAAAGAGATGCTCCTGGGTCGACACACACACACACATCTCAAGAATGTGATACGGGTGGTCTCATTGCCCTTGTATGGGGGAAGACTGTCCTTTTCTACCCAAGCTGACGCTTAGGTCCCCTCCCTTCCCTCCTAGAGAGGAAATCACAACCTGGCCTCACTGCCTAGATGTGGCAGTAGGGCCCTCTTCCTCTGTAACCCCCCCCCCCCCCCGCCACCGACGGGATCGCACAGAATTCTGACAACTCACTCAACGACAACCTGTGTCACAGAGATAGAGAGCCTGTCACAGGGCGGATTGTTTGGCTTCATAGCTCATTGCTATTTATACCTACTTAGAATAAGACAAAAGGCTTCATAAAGATTCAATGCACCTGTGACTGCTCAATTTGAGAGAGAAACTCCTTTCCTTCTTAAAATGGCAGATTTGATGTGTCAGTGGCTTTGACAGCTTCCAGCTCTCCAGACCCAAGGTGAAGAGGGATAAATTAGATATATTATACGCCAAAAAAAAAAAAAAAAAGAAAGAAAGAAAAGAAAAGAAAAGAAAAAAAGGAAAAACACTTTTATATGTACTAACAAGGAAGTTTTTATCTATCGAGTGTTTTCTCAAAAAAAGGCTCTAAAGATTATGACCATTGGTTCTGTGCCCAAACTGCCACCACTTTCCTGTCCTTGGCATGCCTCGGTTTCCTCATCTGTAAAATGAGGACAACAAGACTGTTACAAGGGTTAAACAAGGTAATACATACACTTTTATCATTTTTAATAATAATAATGTGGAATCCCCCTGAAGGAATTGTAAGGGTCATAAAAAAAAATACTGCTGTTATCCAGAACCGGCCATTCTCTTGTCTTACTTTTTTTTAATTTTTTTAAACTTTTATTAATTTTTGAGAGACAGAGAAAGACAGAGCGCGAGTGGGGAGGGGCAGAGAGAGGGGAGGAGGGAGATAGAATCTGAAGCAGGCTCCAGGCTCTGAGCTGTCAGCACAGAGCCCGATGTGGGGCTCGAACTCATGAACTGCGAGATCATGACCTAAACTGAGGTTGGACGTTTAACCGACTGAGCCACTCAGGCGCCCCAATCTTTCTTGTCTTTCTTAAGTACCAAGCTACTGCCCGCCTCAGGGCTTTGGCCCTTGCTATATCACCTTTCCAGAAACTTCTTCCCCAGTCTTGTGCATGGCAGACCCTCTCTCACCCTTGAGTTCTTGGGTCAGGTGTAACCTCCTCAGAGAGACCTTTTCAAAAGCAGCCCCTCCTCCATCCCTGGTTCGGGTCTAGCACATTCCCATTGTTCATTCTCTTCCCGGAATTGACCAGGCTCTGAAATAACCTTGTTGATGCCTCCGCTTGCTGGTTATCTTCCATCGCTGGAACTTAAGCCCCACAGAGGCAGCAACCATGATGGATGTCCTGAAAGCCCAGGGTGGCTGTTCACAAAGTGTGGTCCGGTGACCCTCTTGTAAGGTCAAAACTCTTCACAATGCTACTAAGAATTGATTTGCTTTGCTTTTCACACGTTGACCGTTGCACCGACAGTGCGAAGGCGACGGCGGGCAAAAGTGTTGGCACCTGGCATGAATCAAGGCTGTGGCCCCAGATGCATCAGCAGTGGCTGCATTTTTCCTCACTCACACGCAAACAAAAGAAAACAAAACAAAGCAAAAACAAGCCGGTTTCACTGAAGAGTCATTTAAGAATGTCCTCGAAGGAGCAATCAAAATTATTGGTCTGTCTTAGTCCTGACCCTTGCATACACGCCTTTTCAGTAGTCTCTGTGATAAGGTGGGAAACACACACACACGCACACACCCCTGTTGCACACCAAAGCCTGTTACACGGCTGACCTCAAGGAAGAGCTCTCTCCTGGTTGAGATGCAAACTGGAGTAAACTGCTCTTTTCACGGGACACCATTTTTACTTGAAAGAACAGCGGACAAACTCTGGACCGGAGCATAGAACTGAAGATGTGGTTTTGAGAACTGACTGCGTAGAGCTGATAGGGTCTAATATGTGACCGACACTATTTCAGCCACTGGCAACAGACACATTTCTCTGCTCTCAAGGAGCTTCTAAGAGAATAAAGAAAGAGGTCAGAATTGAAGTTTGCTTCATATTTGAAGCTAAGGGCTAGGAGGAGGAAAAAGAGGCCAAAAGGAAATCACTTAGGAAATGCATTAATTAAGGAAACAAGTCTGCAAAGCACTACCGTTTATTATTAGCAAAGCAGAGTGGTTAAGGGCTATAAGCCAAAATGTGGAAACAATCCTCTCATAACTGTGACCATAACAGTTTTATTCAGCAAAATGAGATTGTCCTTATCCTGATCCTTTAAGGATCTTGCTTTTTTCCCTTTTATATATCCTTGCCTTTTTTTTTTTTAATTTTTTAAGTGTTTATTTAATTTTGAGAGAGAGAGAGACAGAGTGTGAGCAGGGGAGGATGAGAGAGAGAGGGAGACACAGAATCTGAAGCAGGCTCCAGGCTCTGAGCTGTCAACACAGAGCCCAACACGGGGCTCGAACTCACGAACTGTGAGATCATGACCTGAGCCGAAGTCGGACACTCAACTGAATGAGCC
>NW_024412413.1:48806908-48945081 GCF_014898765.1 Herpailurus yagouaroundi
TTTTTTTTGAGAGAGGGCACAAGTGAGCAAGGAGCAGAGAAAGAATCTCTAGAGGGACAGAGAGAGGGAGAGGGAGAGAGAGAGAGAGAGAAGCAGGGCTCACCTGAAGAGGGGCTCATGTTCACCCAAAGTGGGGTTCGAGCTCACCCGATGTGGGACTCAAGTTCACGAACCGTGAGATCATGACCTGAGCCGAAGTCAGATGCATAACTGACGGAACCACCCAGGTGCCCCTCCTTTCTTCTTTTTTTTTTATATCCGTGCTCCTCCAGAGAATTTTCAACATGAGAACATTCAGAATTAACTGGCAAGTGGCAATATCACAGATCACCCTGATTCCAAATACCCTGTCAAATTTACAATGAGAATAATGATTAACTTTTCATCCCTGTGCCATATACATTGTTCGCTCCCAAAGTCACTTAAGTTCATATTGCAATCGTGAATCTTATACTTTCAAAATAATGCTCTTAATAAACTCAACTTGAATTCTTCTTCCCCCAAAGACGCTCGCCGCAACCCCAGTTTTTTTTTTTTAATTTTTTTTTCTTTTCCACGTTTTTATTTTATTTTTGGGACAGAGAGAGACAGAGCATGAACGGGGGAGGGGCAGAGAGAGAGGGAGACACAGAATCGGAAACAGGCTCCAGGCTCTGAGCCATCAGCCCCGAGCCCGACGCGGGGCTCGAACTCACGGACCACGAGATCGTGACCTGGCTGAAGTCGGACGCTTAACCGACTGCGCCACCCAGGCGCCCCTTTTTTTTTTTTTAAACCCCAGTTTAAACAAGGCTTTCCTGCTTTCTCCCCTCTGTGTCCTCACTCTACATTCATTCTGTGTTGGACCGAGGCCGGGGCTGTTCCCTCTGAACCAGTGCTCTAAGTCATAAATGCCGGAGAAGACAAGCCTCCTTTTCATAGGCTGAGGGCACCAAATTGCATTCCTTCAATCTTAGGTCTGAGGGAAAAAGTTCTCCAACTGGAAAAGAAGCAAAGCTCTCAGAATAGCATATAGAACATTTTAAACTTTTAACAAAAAGTGTGACTTTAGAAATTACGCGCTGAGATTTTAGAACAAAATTTAGAACTAATTTAAATAAAAAGAGTAACTGGGGCACCTGGGTGGATCAGTTGGTTGAACGTTCGACTTCGGCTCAGGTCACCATCTCGCGGTTTGTGGGTTCGACCCCCATGTTGGGCTTTGAGCTGACAGTGCAGAACCTGCTTGGGGTTCTCTCTCCCCCTCTCTCTCTCTGCCCCTCTCTCACTCATGCTTTCTCTCAAAAACATACAAACTAATTCAGGACAACCCAGATGTCCTGCATTAGGAATAATATTAGAAATGATAGAAAGTTGGGGAGCCTGGTTGGCTCAGCCATAAGAGTATGCAACTCTTGATCTCGGGGTCATGAGTTTGAGCCCCATGAGTTGGGTGTAGAGATTAATAAATAAATAAATAAATACACTTGAAAGAAAAAAAAAGAAATGATAGAAACTGGGGCCAAAGAAGGGGCCCCAAAATATCCCTCCTGCTCACTCCCTTTATGCTTAGTGGCAACCCATATTTATTTATTAATTGGGGGAAATACTGGGAATTAATTGGGGGAACTACTGGGTAGTTACTGAATAGGTAGAAGGCTGTGGCTGCGGCAAGGGGGGTATTGGGTAATTAGGGATGATCAAAGTCAAGGAGCAAAAAGAAGACGGTGGAGGGCCAAGTAGACCCCCTCCCACTTGAGCAGAAAGTTTGCTCCTGTTAGAACTGGTTCACTCACCCCAAGGTACCAATAGCCCCGTGTGGACTCCATCTATGTGTCCTCATGTCCACCAAAGCACTTCTTGTCTCCCATCCCCTTGGCCCCCCAGGGTTTGGTGTTCTATGGAATGCAAAGATGCCTGGGGTCAGGCTAGCAACTACTCCTTTTCTGTTTTTAACCAGCTACATTTACTTGTTTCTTCCTGAGTTTTAAAGTCCAACAGATAGAGCAAGTCCTCCATCCTTGCCCCTTGTCACACTGAGCAGCAGGTTGCAATTAAAAGTGGCTTAAGCTAATCAGTGTTTACTTTTCATCTAGAACAAGAAGCCCGGAAACAGGCACCTGATGGCATTGTTTTAGTAGCTCAGTACTTTCAGATCATGTTCTCCTCACCTGTCCTTCGCCAGTTAGTACAATTCCAGACATCCACAGCTATGTTTGAGGCAGGAAAAGGCAGCGCCAGCCGTAACCACTCCTTTTAGTAGGAAAGCAAAAAATTCCCCATATCCTCGACAGACCTCCAATTATGTTTCAGTGGCGATACCTTACATGACCATCCCTAACTATAGGGCAACATAGTGAAAAGAGAATTTAGCATTTCTAGCCTCTGGAGTAGAAGCAAACAAAGAATAGGAATGGGTGTTCCGTTAAGAAACCAACAGTGTCTTCCGTGGCATTTTGTGTCTCTTTTCACTCCTGTATAACTTGTTGTTCAATTGTATAAAACATTCTGATTCTAACAAATATGGTCAGTGAGCCACTCCATGATTCTCTAAGAACTCTAGTCGAAAGAGATTAGTCTTTCTTCTGAACCCCAGGCAGAGAAAAACCTGGAGAGTCTGAATGTTCCCATAGTAAATCCCAGTTTTGGAGACCCCAGATCCCAACAGACTAATTTATTCCGAGCATTCCATCTCCTGGTAAGACACCGCCCTCATCACTGTCTGGCACAAAACTGCCAGCACTAATCTTATTTATTTTTATATCTTTTTTAATGTTTATTTATTTTCAAAGAGAGAGAGAGCAGGAGAGGGGCTGAGGGAGAGACAGAATCCCAAGCAGGCTTTGTGCTGTCAGTACAGAGCCCGACACAGGGCTTGATCTCCCGAACCACGAGACCATGACCTGAGCTGAAATCAAGAGTCGGACGTTCAGCGGACTGAGCCACCCTGGCACCCCATCCAGCACTAATTTTTTTTTTTAATTTTTTTTTCAACGTTTATTTATTTTTGGGACAGAGAGAGACAGAGCATGAACAGGGGAGGGGCAGAGAGAGAGGGAGACACAGAATCGGAAACAGGCTCCAGGCTCTGAGCCATCAGCCCAGAGCCCGACGCGGGGCTCGAACTCACGGACCGCGAGATCGTGACCTGGCTGAAGTCGGACGCTTAACCGACTGCGCCACCCAGGCGCCCCCAGCACTAATTTTAAATCAGAGAAGAATTGAGAAAACAGGAAGCTGACTTTGGGGAGTATAAGAACAAATAGGAAAAGGAAAAGGAAAACATTTGGTTGATACAGATCATTTGATTGTAAAAGAAAAAATATTTTTTATGGATATTAAAAAATTCAAAATTTAGAAATGCATATGAACCTAAAGTTGCTTTAAACAAATAAAGTCCTTAAAAAAAAAAGAGCACATAATCCTGGCTGGTTAAATAAATAAGCAGGCTTGTTCTTGTGGGGTACATAGTATTTATGGGATTTTTAAATAGAAAAATGTGAATTACTGTGGCTTGGGTGATGGGCTCTTTTCCAAATTAAAAACAGCGTAGCAAAAAATATCCCCCAAATAGCCATAAAAAATTCGGTGAATGGGCAATAATTTACCTTCCAATCACTTCATATGGAGTGTGAAGCAATTTTGATAAATCAAATGAAATCATGCCTTCTAACATAACATGAAAATAAATTACCTTTAATGTTTTGAAGATAATTTCTAAAAACAATCCATCAGAAAAAAAAATGCACATGAACAAGAAGAATTCTTATAGGGGTCAAACAAAATCTTTCTCATTTAATCACATCTGCTCTCAACATAAACAAATGAGAAATTTTAATTTTGATCTGAAAAAGCGGAACCAGGGAATTTTGGAGTTGAAGAGTCCCTTGGAAATTATCTGGATCCAGGCCCTCATTTTGTAGATGAAGAAACTGAGAGCCAAGAGTCAAGCAGTTTGCCCAAAGCCAAAGACTATTTAATTGCAGAGCCTGGACTGAAAGTCATGGTTAGCCTCGATTTCCAGGCTAACCCGTTCCATCGTGCCATGCTAGTTCCCAGACTGAGACTGCTCTTTCTCTCAGCAGGTTTATCTTTTTTTAACCTTAGCAATAATAGAAACCAAAAAATGCATAACGGATCATTCCTTAATGGGCTTGCAAACAATTTTATTAATAGCAACCCATATTTCAAGAATACCTTCAGGAGCCAAAAATGAAACTCCTTTTCAGGGCAAAAGATCATCCCTTTTACAGAAAGAAGTATGTGTGCTACTTATAAGGTGGTTTCCAATTTTATTTATAATAATAATTTACCATTAAAGTCTTCGACTTACACACAAAAAGCTCCCAGCTCATGTCAACCTACATCCAGTATCACTTGCAATATTGCATGTTGCAAAAGAAACAGAATTGTCTTTACTCTAGGATTCCATATCCTTTCCTCTCACCCACAAAGGACTCTGCCTGCTCCAATCTGCTTTTTGCCACCATCACTGCACTGAAACAGCCTTACTAAGGTCAACAGTGAATTGTCAGTGAATGCAATGGCTACTTTTCTGTACACACCTACCTTAACCTTCTCAGTAGTGTTGTCACATTTGCCCACCCTCTCTCCCATTACATTATCGTTTTTCTCCTACCTCTTTTCTTCCTTCTCAGAATTCTATTCCTCCACCAGTCTATGCTGGAGTTCCTCAAGGCGCAGTAGTAAACGGTCTTCTTGCTTTATATGAGCCTCCTGGGCAAGCCCATCCTGATCTATGTTTTCTTCCGTATCAGGCACACTCTGTGAACTCCCCATGTGTTATCTCCACTCCAACTAAAAAACTTCCTGCCTTCTAGACCTTCCATTTTTAACTGGATGTCTCAAAGACACCTCAAAATCTGGATGGCTATGTACGAACTCATAATCTTCCTCCTTCCCATGTCATACCCCATCTTGTGTTTATTTCACGAATGGCACCATTCTCTCTCCAGCTACACCAGACACATGTGATTCCCGACGTCACCTCCTCCGTGCTCTCCATTTCCAATCCATCTCAAGCCCGGTTGATGCCATCTATTAAATTCTCTTGGACTGTCCCGCTCTAACATCTCACTGCCACTCCTCCCTCTCAAGCTATCATATCTCTGTACATTGTCTCCCAGCATCCCTCTGGTTCTCCTCCATTAGTTTCAAGACAAAGGGGTTGCCTGTGAAAACACTCAGAACACTCCCCTTTGCTCGTACTAGATTCCTAACATAGCCTGCAAGGTGTCCCATGATCTGAGGCCGGCCTTCCTTTCCAGTCTCATGTTCCACCTTACCTTCCCTCCTTGAAATGTAGCCTTTATCCTCCATCCTGTTTGCAGTTCTTTAGACTCATTATAATTCCTCCAACCAATGGGTCTTTGAATGTGCTTTCCCTTTTTACGAGAATGCGATCCCCTCTCTTCACTTACCTAACTTCCATAAATTCATCACATCCCATCTCAGTCATCTTTTCTTCATGGACACCTTCACGGGCAACCAACCTGGGCCAGATTCTTGCTATATGCTCTAGAGGACTAGGTTTTTAGCATTTACCTGTATTTGTAATCATAAATTCACTCTGTTTTTATTTAATGTCTATCTTTTCTGCTCGACAGAAGTTTAAGATCATACGGAATACAAGACTGTTTTGGCATAAAAGGACTACCTTTGCACAGTGCCTCCTAGAGTATCTGGCACATATGTTCAATAAACTTCTGCTGAGTGAATAAAATGATCATCATATTCCTGAGGTTGGCAAGTAAAACCCAGTTCAAGTTTAGAAACGGAAATGCAAAACAGAATACATCTAATAAATCTGGTCTCCATTCTTTTACTCAGACTTCCACCTTTGGCCATTCTGTACACGAATTCACCCAACAACTGTTTATTGATGGAGTCAATGTGCAGTGCCTGATTAATGCTGCTGCTTTTAAATAAATTAAAAAGACAGCTAAGACTTAAAAACGGCAAGGTTTAAAAAGCATTTTAAAAATGAAACAGGACAAAGCTTGCCTCATTTCAGAGACAGATTTCCCCTTTATGTCATTTAAGATTTTATTTTTAAGTAATGTTTATACCCAACATGGGGCTTGAACGCAAAACCCCAAGATCAAGAGTCGCATGCACCACCAGCTGAGCCAGACAGACGCCCCTGTGTTATTTAAAAATTTTACTTTAGGGGCGCCTGGGTGGCGCAGTTGGTTAAGCGTCCGACTTCAGCCAGGTCACGATCTCGCGGTCCGTGAGTTCGAGCCCCACGTCGGGCTCTGGGCTGATGGCTCAGAGCCTGGAGCCTGTTTCCGATTCTGTGTCTCCCTCTCTCTCTGCCCCTCCCCCGTTCATGCTCTGTCTCTCTCTGTCCCAAAAATAAATAAACGTTGAAAAAAAAAATTAAAAAAAATAAAAATAAAAAAATAAAAAAAAAATAAAAATTTTACTTTATTAGATTCTGCATTTTTGTCCAGCATTACCAATGCATATACACATGGATGCCATCCTTTTTCCACTGGTTCTAATAAGTTCTGACACACAACAGGAAAGTAAAAATAACGGGTTCTCTTTATTTGTAACAGATAAAACTGAAGTTCAGCCACTTAACACAAGATTAAAAACAAGTGTAGTTACATCTGTAACGAAAGGACGATGGGCGTTCATCCACAGCACTGTGTTTCTGGTTTGTTTCTGTGGTCGGGCCTCCTCATTTCCCCAGGAATTTCCTTTTCAATGGGAAGATCATTTTCAGGGCAAAAAATGTTTATCAGACTCTGGTTCCAGTAGTATATATTTTATTCACTTCTATATACACGTACCCCTACTCGATCTTGAGCCAACCTTCTCATTGCATTCCTGACATCAGTCGTTTATTACAGCCCTCCCCCGACATTTACTATGCCCCAAGTGTTTACAATGAAAAAGAATTTGCACATAGCACAAATCAACTCAGCTGTCAGTGTACAGAAGTCACATAATCCTCACGGCGCTGAAATATTTTTCTCCAGCTTTGGGGAAATAATTGTATGTTGGTTTGAACACACACAGACAACGTTTCTTAGACAAACATAATGCCTAAGGCTCATCTGGTGAGACAAATTGCTTTGTAATTCTTAGCACGATAAAATATATCTTTAGAAACTGAGAACCAAAGAATATTTACTATTCATTCATTCATTTATTTATATTTTTGGACAGAGAGAGAGTGCAAGCTGGGGAGAGGGGCAGAGGAAGAGAGAGACTCTCAAGCAGATTCCACACTCAGCACAGAGCCCAACACATGGCTCAATCCCACGACCCTGGGATCATGACCTGAGCCGAACTCACGAGTCAACGCTCAACTGACTGAGCCCCAGAACCAAAGAATATTTAAAACAAAAACAGAAAATCATACGTACCAGTCACACAACTAATGGACCGATACACTAAAATTCTGTCAAAATAGATTTTCAGTGAGGCTTTTCATTTCAAACAGGCCAGGGGGGAAAAAAAAATCTTAGAAGGTACATTTTATTCACGTGGCTCTTTGTCCTCTTAAGAGTTGTTTTTTCATTTAACGTTTATAAGTAATATTTTTTAAAAGAACCATGTATTACAAGAGGGGTTATCTGTCTCAGTCAATTTCTTGTGAGACGTTATTAATGACAGCTTTTAACCCTCCAATGTCAAGAAGCTGGAAGGCAGAAAGACGCTTTGCAAGTAAATATGTAGCACTGTATTTCCTTAAGTGGAAACCCTGTACTTCCCCTGCAACCTAATTTTTTAGAAAATTATCCCTTTAAAAACTAGCAGAAGTCGCTAAATATTGATTATTCTTCTGCTTCTCTTTAAAACCTTCCCTCGTATTTTCACCAAGTTTCTGCCAAATGTTTGGACACTATGTGCCCGGACTTGTCGCCTGAAAAATTTTCCTCAGCCACCTTAGAAAGATCGAACGTAGTTCACTGCAAATCGTTCAATGCCAACGGAGGCTCTACGGATGCCTCCAATGTGGTGGGTAGGGGGTGATAGCAGGGAGGTGGTATTAGGAAATTACCAACGTGAAATGCTCAAAGAGGCCAGGAGAATGGAAGAAGACGCCTGCTCAATTCCATCCATCATCTTCTCTTTGGACTGTTTCAACACGGAGCTATTTTGTTTTTTAACTTCCCATCGTGTCTCTAGAGCTCACAGAGAGCTCAGAAATAAGAGAATCCCTGTGGCAACTGTGCTTTTCTGGATAACATATAACTTCTTATATCTATTTTCTACCAGAAATATAGCGCTATTAGAATTGGATTTTGTCTGATGGACTTCTTTCCTACACTTTGTTTTCTATAAATGATATCTCATTTCTGTAAGTTAAATAATCAGGAGGTTATACTAAACCAACTAAGACAGAAATGCTGGATTTAACTTCTGACTTGCACATTTTGGCTGAAATTCTAAAAGAGCTCACACTGCAGGCCACCTACGAGCAAGGAGAGGAGTCCTCTGTGTCCTTCCTCAGAAGGGCTGGAACACTTAAAAACCATGACACCTCTGTAGTACAGTGATACGGATTCCTTTGTCACTAGTATAGAATTTTAATTTCCTGTATTTCATTTGGTATAACCAAACCATCCTATAGACTTCATATAACCAATCCTTGAAAAGAAGCACGAGCCATTGTTTTAGAGGTACTTTAAAAGAGAAAGTTATATTTATGAACAAAATTTCCTTTGTGTTACTTCTTGCAAACCATCATTCAACAAATTTGGCAATGTAATTTTTTCTTCTTCTTTGAAGGTAACTTGCACACTTAACGTCTTTTATCTTCTTGGGGTGGCTTTCTTTTCTCCACCAAAACCCAATTAAGGACGCTGTACCAATTTACTCTTACTTCCTTCCTGTTCACTGAGTTTAAAATGGGTATAAGCGAGAATGCCAAATAACGTGCATAACATGCCAAGACCCTGATTAATTGACAATGGATCCTTAAATAAAACATATCCTCCAAATAAAGTGATGCAGAACTTGAAGTGTCCGAACATGTTATAGCTGAAGTTTGTGGATAAGGATAAAAAACCCAACAAGCTAGACTGTTCTATTCACACACGCACACACACACAGAAGGAAAAGCAAGCTAGATGTCATAGTCACACACACGCACACACGTACATATGAAGCAAAGCCTTCCTGTGGATGGAAGAGCCTCATGGAGCATGGATTGAACTGGCACCCCCCACCTGAGAAACGAGAACTTCAATCTGGATCAATCCTAGTTCCTTCAGTAGACTTCAGCAACAGTGACAGGAGAGCGCCTCAACTCTTTCTCTCCCGAAAGAAAAGAAAAGAAAAAAAGAAAAGAAAAGAAAAGCCCAAAAGAAAAGAAAAGAAAAGAAAAGAAAAAAGAAAAGAAAGGGGCTATATGATAAGGTTGGAAAAGGAATTCAGAACAAGGTACAGAGAAGATATTTTGCTGAGCCACTTATATTTCCTAGTGCTATTTCTAATAAACTTCCCTTGGCACATGAGGGGAGGTGTGTGCGGCCCCGGAGACCAGACTCAAGGTGAACACATCCAGTATGCTTAAGTTTAGGAGGGAAACAGGGACAGTATAGGGAGTAAGACCCAGCACCAACGACATGCTAGGCGCTATGCTAGATGTGTGGGTCACCCCACTGTATTAAGCATGACATTTACCTTCACCACAGTATCACTCTTCCCGTCCTGTAACTGTCGGGGCCCAAGGACTTCAAGTAACTTAGATCACAGAGTTAGTAAGTGGCAGAGCTGGAGTCCAAACACGGACGGGTCTATTTAACTCCAAGCCCATGTTCTAGTCTGGTGCGTGGCCAGCAGTAAAGTGCTGCTCGATTAGGGGTTTCCAAATCACTGTTCTTAAAAAACAGACTACACACACACACACCTCACTCCTTTAAAAGTTATTCTTACCGTATTTTACGACTATTTGCTCAGAGGTTTGATGTGTACCCCGCGACTCTTCGGATAATGCTAACAGAAGCAGCCAGTGCTCTGTGCCTCAGTTTCCGCGTCTATAGGACGGAAATGGATAAAAGCTCCCTCACAGTGCTACTGAGGGGACGAACTAGAGAGTGTGTGCAAACTTTCCAGCACGTGGCGAGCCCCACACGTGTCAGCAGCTGTCAACAGCAGTGCTGAGGCAGAGTCAACATCTGCCAGGTGCTTGGCGCATATCCTCTCAAACACTCCCAGCAGCCCGACGCTGCAGATGTTCTCCCCCCTCCGCCGATTCCTAAGAGAGGGCAGTGACAGCCGACAGCACTCACAGGCGGCTCAGGTGCACAGGGAGCGATGGGCCCGGGCGTGCAGCCCTCGAGCTGTCTGACCTCGAAACCCGGGCTCCGGCCCCCGTTGGGGGGCCAGCCAAGCGGCCCGGAAGCTCCTTCTGGGCAGGAGGGCACAGGCCGCGCGCCAGGGTACCTGCAGCTGCCTGAGCCACTAGAAGTGATATCCTGGAGGGCAGAGGGTCTTCCCCAGGACATTAGTTGTAACCACCACAACACATGCTTCATTGCCCATTATGAACGATCTCAAAGTGCAGTGGCTCTAACACGCTCAGTGTTGCCTTATGCCACAGCCTCTCTTTTTAAGGAGTTCACGATCTGTGGAAGATGTTTATACTGGAGGGGAGGCGAATTTAAAGAAATTCTTCAGTGAGGTAAAAAAAAAAAAAAATTAATAATAATACATTCAATTAAATCAAAAAGGAACAGTCTATACCTGGTATTTCCGATTCCCCTCTCTAATTCTGCTCTCTGCTCCGGTCAGGCTTTCACCTTGACACTCAGCTCTCGTCAGAATGTCCGCACCCCCACCTTACCAAGCCCCCTCCTCAATTCCCGGCCTTCCCTGACTTGGCCTGTCGGCACAGCTGACCCCTTCTCCTTACGTGGGGTCTGAATCACTTCCCTCCCCTCCTTCGGTTGCTCCTCCTCGGCCTCTGCTGCCAGCTCCTCTCATCCGTGGAGGAGTAAATGCTGACACGACCAGGGACTCCATCTTTGGGCGGCTCTTCTTCTGCTTGTTTGCTTGCTAATCTCAACCGGCCCCACTGCTTTAAACATCTACACGCGACACACAACTCTCTCTGGAATATCTGCATCTGAGAACCTCGATCCTGGACGCTCAGACTTGTTCTACCCGCAGCTCCCTACCCCAAAGCTTCCTTTGGGCTGTCCGATTTCAGCTGATGGCAGCGCCATTCTACCAGGTACTCGGGCCAAAACCATGTGAGCCAACCTGCTTCCTCTCCAATATACTGTCCACAATTTGTCAGCAAAACCTACTGGTGCCACTGGAAAATATACCCAGAATCCAATCACTTCTCACTATATCCACGGCTACCATCCTGGTACCAAACCACCATTATTTCTCTGGGCTCCCTTCTTCTCCTGCCTTTTTTAGTGCAGCGGTTCTCAACCGGGGTGATTTTGCCACCAGAAAGGTCCGGACACATTTTCGGCCGTCATACTTGGGGCATCTAGCGGGTAGAAGCCAGGACGCTGCTAGACATCTTACAATGTGTAGGACAGGCCTCTGCCACAAAGGACTGTCCAACCCCCAAGGTCAACAGCACTGAGTCTGAAAAACCGTGCTTCAGTCTGTTCTCAACACAGCTGATCCTATTAGAACATAAGTAAAATCAAGTCATTTTCCTGCTCCAAGCGCCCACAGCTTCCCATCTCACCCCGAGTCACGGTCTGTATGTAAAAGCTCTGCTCAGCCCGGCGCCCGGTTCCTCTCAGAGCCTTACTATTCTCCGCCCTGTACTCTTCTTGCTGCAACTCTACAAGGCTTTCTTGTTTCCCCAGGGCCTCTCACCACCGGGAACACTCTTCATCCCAATCTGCATGGGGCGACTTCATTTCCTTCGGGTTTTCGTTTACAAGTCCCCTTTCTGTAGATGCCTTCCTGACTACGCCCTCCGAGGTTTCAACCCAGTCCCCAGCATTTTGGATCCTCTTTCCGGCTCTACTTTTTCTCCTCGGCACTTAGCACAATCTAACGCTCTAGATGGGTATGTTAAATATTTTCTTGTTTATAGTCTTCCTTGCCAGAATTGAAACCTGTGAGAACAAAGAGTTTTGTCTATTTGGTTCACCACAGTACCTCCAGTGCCGAACATAGAGTACATATGCCATCATGTATATACTTATTAAGTCAATGCATGGTTTACAGTGAATTGTTCAATAAATATTTGTTGAATGAATGAATGTTCTTAACCAGGGCACATCATCGAATGCCTTGATTTGGCAGCATGGTGCACAAGTTCTGGGACTAGACTGCCACGGGTTCAAATCTGAATACTACACATGTGACTGTCAGTGACTTATTTAACCTCTCTGCACCTCCGTTTCTGCCTTTACAACATAAAATGATAGAATTTAACTCACAGAGCTGCTTTGAGAGTGTGATGCCTAATACACCTTAGGTGTTTCTTTCTAACAGTGCCTGGTACAAAGAAATATTTATTTAGTGTTGGTTCTTCAAAAATATTATTCTTAGGGCACCTGGGTGGCTCAGTCGGTTGAGCATCTGACTTCGGCTTAGGTCATGATGTCACGGTTCATGAGTTCGAGCCCCGCATCGGGCTCTCTGGTATCAGTGCAGACCCCACTTTGGATCTTCTGTCTCCCTCTCCTCTGTGCCTCCCCCGCTTGTGTGCTCTCAAAAACAAATAAAACATTAAAATGAAAATAAAAATATAATTCTTATTATAACTTGTTGGTATTTATTGATAGTTGGCAAATACGTTGCTTTTTTACTTTGCTGGCATCTCAGTGTTCACTCATTTAAATCAATCAGCACACTTGGACATAACATTACTAAACTACCTCTCTCATTTGGGGAAATCCTTTTTTTTTTTTTTTTTTTTCAGTAAATTGTTTTTTAAGACTTTTGTTAAAAGTTTATTTCTTGAGAGAGACAGAGAACATGGTGGGAGGCACAGAGAGAGGGAGGGATAGAATCCCAAACCGGCTCTGCACTGTCAGTGCAGAGCCTGACATGGGGCTCAAACTGACAAACTGTGAGATCATGACCTGAGCAGAAATCAAGAGTCAGATGCTTCACTGACTGAGTGACCCAGGTGCCCCTGGGGAAATCTTTCTTTGCATCTGCTTAAGAGTGGAGGCAGAGGGGGGCGCCAGGGTGGCTCAGTTGGTTGAGCGGCCGACTTCAGCTCAGGTCATGATCTCATGGTCTGTGGGTTCGAGCCCCACGTCGGGCTCTGTGCTGATAGCTCAAAGCCTGAAGCCTGCTTCTGATTCAGTGTCTCCCTCTGTCTCTGTCCCTCCCCTGCTTGCTCTGTCTCTCTCTCTCAAAAAAAACCCAAAAAACCACACATTAAAAAAAATTTTTAAAAAAAGAGTGGAGGCAGAGATAAATGAGAAGAGAAACAGAACTACAAGCAAAATGCTAGTCATTCAGATTCACTTCTTCAAGGCCTGATTCATTTCTTGATTGAAAGTAATATTGAGAAAAACAGGCACACCAATATCCAAGTAAGTACAAAAACAGGTTCCAAAGTCAGATGTCAATGGTCTGAAATTATCTTTTGTTTTTGGATTAGCTGTACCCCTACTTTATTACCAAAGAGACTGAAAAGTGATTTTAAAACCTGGTGTCCAGTCCATTATTCACTCAACAAATATTTATTTAACTCCACTATGTGCAAGGATTGGTGCTCCACGTTAATTTTGATAAGGGAAAAGGTCACTTACTACTTAAGAAAATTCAAAAGCATTCATGATACAGAAAACTAACACATTTCCCCAGCTCACATTTCTTTAAGTTTCCACAGAGTCCAGAGTGGAAAGATACGGTAAAAGACTAAAGATAAGTCTATCTACTCAAAGTAGGCCATGCGATAGTTAGTGCAAGACTCCTGGAAGGAAACGAATGCGACAGAGTTTTAGAAAACAGAAGATGATGCATTTGTAAGTTACTAGGAAAAGGATACGTGACTGGTGAAGTGTTCCCAATGATCCAATAAATTGATAAGTTCACCATGAAAGCTATTACTCCAGACAGCAGCACCATAAGCTACAAACAAACCCAAAGAATTATTCATGTAAAGCAGTTGCGATCATTATAGTCACCAAGTAAAAATACACTTTGATAGGCATTTCTAAAAACGTAAATGACAACCATTAGAACAAGATTTTTAAAAGAATCCATTGTGGAGACAAGAATGGAGGCTAAAATCGCAGAATGAATAGTATTCAGAAATGTAATTTTGTCTACAAAACGCAATGGAAAATTCTCCAGTAACATCCTGCCTCTGAATGTGAATTTCCAGGTTCATTTTTCTTATCCATCTGAAGAAAAATTATTCTGTAATAATTTCTAGTTATAAAAGTAATACAGACTGCTTATAGAAGAAAGAATCAGAAAACAAAGATAAGCAAAAAGCACATAAGGACTTCTTACAATCCTAACTACCCACCACTGTTAATACCTTTGCACATATCCTTTCCAGAGATTTTTCTAGTTAATTGCTCATATATATTCTTATTTAAATTAAATCGCTAAGAATTCATTGAGTATCTATGAAGCTAGGCCACACCTTCTGAGGAACAGAGTAGGGTCTTGTCTTCAAAGAGCTCAGAAACCACTTAAGGACATAATAAAAACCATGATAATCATAGCTTACGCTTACGTAGTACTCACTACATGCCAAGAACTGTCCTAAATGTTTTACATATATTAATTCATTTAACCCTCACAAATGCCCATGAGGTAGTAAATACCATCCCTTTTTACAGATGAACACAGAGAAGAAAAGTGATTGGCCTTCGATCACACAGACAGTAAGTGGTAGGGCTGAGATTTAAGCCCAGGGCAGCCTGATTCTAAAGTCTCTGTTGGTAACCGACTCTGCTAGGCTACCTCTATAACCACATGAAAGAGAGTGAGCTCCGGAAATAGAAAAGTCTTGACCGTTGCCAGGCAAACACAGGTTGTTTTTTTTTTTTTAATTTTTTTTTTTTTCAACGTTTATTTATTTTTGGGACAGAGAGAGGCAGAGCACGAACGGGGGAGGGGCAGAGAGAGAGGGAGACACAGAATCAGAAACAGGCTCCAGGCTCTGAGCCATCAGCCCAGAGCCCGACGCGGGGCTCGAACTCACGGACCGCGAGATCGTGACCTGGCTGAAGTCGGACGCTCAACCGACTGCACCGCCCAGGCGCCCCTACACATGACAGGTTTTAAGTGAATCTCTAGACAGATGTCATTTGGGGCTGGGATAGGGAACGACTGTTTGGATCTTGAATGTACGTACAGATTAGAGGCAGAAGTAGTGGTAGGTTCCCAAGCAGAGGGAACAGTAGGGGCCAAAGCACAGAGGCATGAGAACACAAGGCTGTGCATGGGATGTGAATAAGCCAACCCGGCTGAGGACGGGGGACAAAGTGGCTGTACCACTGTATGCACATAGGACATCTGTCCAAACCTTTCCCACAACTGTATTTAAAGAGTTATAAAGTCATTTTCTATTTCTAAAATAAGAGAATTTAGATAAAACATTTTCTGTGGAATGTAAGAAATCTACATTCCAAAGAAAACATGTCGTATTTGAAGATTCCTTCTGTCCCCTGGGGCTTTTATCAGTTTTTAGATCACTGTGGTCAGGACTAAAGGAGCTGAATTTGTGTCCTATTTAGGTAAAAACAGTAATACCTCATTTGTTTTACAACAGTGAGGTCTGTTACATTTTCAACTAAGAGGACCTTGTTCACTAAAGATTTTAAAAACTGTTTCTAGGAGGTCAATGCCTTATCCATTAGGCTACTAGGGCTTCTTAAAAAATCCTTCTAGAAATATACCACTGTTAATTTTATTGAGTTGACAGAATGTTACATAATTCTTGATGACTTGGCATATCATTAAAAACACAATTACATGCTTTCCTTTGAGGCAATGATGCCTTCTAGGGACAGTAAGGAATGAAAGTGACTTTTTCATATTAAATGGACTGCAACTGCTATGGTCTTAGTTCCTCTGACTTTTGGGGAGGGAGGGACTTCCTGCTGCTTTTCTCTGTTTTGAATCTGTCAGAGGGTCTAGTGCATAAAACCTCCTCCTTCTAGTTCAAGGTCTCTAAGCTGCACTAAATTTGAAGAGCAGGTAACCAAGATGGCTAGAACTAAATTAAAAGCAAATATTATCTGAGGGATGGTCAAGGGATTTCTACTGTGGAAGAAAGCTTATATGCCGGAGTCTACGCACTTGAAATAACTGGCATTCTGCTCACAGGGAGCAAGGCAGAGCACTTAAGAACAGGGGTTCTGGAGCTAGCATGCCTGGACTCAGGCTCTGGCTCCGCTTACTGGCTGTGGGATCTTGAGTCAGCTCCTTAACTCTGTCCCTCAGCTTCCTCATCCTATATCCTAAATATGAGGATAATAATAGTATCCAACTAATAAAGTAGATTCACAAAATAAAATGTGAGGATTAAATAAGTTAATATTTGCACAAAGTGTTAGAATAGTTCTTGGAACAGAGTAAGGGCTATCCAAGTTTGATAAATTACCAGCACCAACAAACAAGACTTTTCCACTGACAGTGTTCCAAAGGTTAAAGTTGTGGGAGGCAGAAATTCCTTCCCTAAGCAGGGAGATTATACTTTCTAACTTAAAACGTCCCCAAAGTGCATATCCCTTTGATCTGGCAATTCTCCTCTTGGGACTCTATTCCAAAGGGAAAAAGTACCAGTTCCTGAAGACATACGTGTAAGGATGTTTACTACAACACTGTTCATAGTGGTCAAGAACTAGATCTATTTTGAATTTTTTTTTTTTTCTTAACGTTTATTTATTTTTGAGACAGAGAGAGACAGAGCATGAACGGGGGAGGGTCAGAAAGAGGGAGACACAGAATCGGAAGCAGGCTCCAGGCTCTGAGACATCAGCCCAGAGCCCGACGCAGGGCTCGAACTCACGGACCGCGAGATCGTGACCTGAGCTGAAGTCGGACGCTTAGCCGACTGAGCCACCCAGGCGCCCCTGGAACTAGATCTGTTTTGTAGACACTGAAAAGAATGAGCTGGAGAGATTTGCATGAGATATTAAGTGAAAAAGCAAGATGCAGGAAATTATTTATGTTATGATCCCACTTTTGTAAAAGAAACAAATGTGTAATTTATGTTTATACAGGTGTGTGTATATTGTGTTTACATGGGTATGTACAACACGAAGAAAAATACGGAAGAACACACACTAGAATGTTAACCTGACTCACCTCAAGGGGCAGGGACCAGGAATGAAGTGTGGAATGTGTACGGGGAGGAGGGCTGGCGAGAAGGAATCCATGATAACCATGTATATGAACACACACACACACAGTGCCTTGGTTTCTTCATCTAAAAAATAATCCTTAGCTTGCTTCCCTTAAAGGGTGATTATACAGATAAATGTGAGAACGGATCTGAGATCATGCTCTGAAAACTAAAAATCACACTTAATAGCAAAGAGAGGATTATCTTGGTTCTTAGGCACCATAACAATTAAAACTTACCAAAGCAGAAACTGACCAGGGGCCAAATATTCCCCCTTCTCCAAACATGGGCTCAAAGAAGGGCACGGCCACCAGTAACATGGCGGAGGACATCGGAGCCTGGTAGTACAACAGCTGCATTGAGTTCACTTGCAATTCATGCTGTTTGGCTCCTACCCACTGAAAATTAGGAGACAAAACAAGTTAGATAGAAAAAAATAGCATCACTTAGTAAACAAATGATGCAACTCTAGTCACAAGGATGGGGACCTGGCGGGGCGGGTTGGGGGGGGTGCTCGGGGAAGAGGAAACCCCTGATTATTCTACTTGATGCCAAAGATCAATAATATATACGAATGTCCTTTAAGCACCTTGGATGAAAGGAGCTTTACAAATTCAATATGTGACAATCTGTTTTCTTCTCAGCTTTGAAGAGAGAGAAAAAAGAGTCCTCTCTTCCCTGCTGGCCCTAGTAAATGGGGGGAATCAATGAATGCACACAGGGGCCCAGGAGTATCAGAGATCTTGGGAAAGAGATGGGAATGGAGATTTAGGTGATAAGCAGGAACCGGAAATACAGTGCTAGATTTCATTTCTTTCTAAAACTGCCCCCTCCCATCCCAGGCAAGAGAAGATGGGGGGTGGGCAGGGCAGACTAACTAGGGATTGACAGAAACCTCAGCTGTCCCAGGTGGCTGCCAGTGTGTGTGGCTAGAAAAGTATGTGAGGTCTTTTCATCCACTTTAGAAAACCCAATCAATGGCAGAAGGAATTTTCCTCTTGATGACTGATTTTTCTGTGGCTAATCTCGCACTGATGCACTGGAAGAAATTAGATAGTCACAAACCCTTTTCAAAGACTACATCATTCAGGAGAACCAACACCTCGAAACCTCAGATCCCATCAGCCCTCAAAATGTTGCACAAATATGAATAAAAAGGAGACTTTCAAGAAAGCTTGACAAGACCGTTTGAATAAGATCTGGCAGAGAACAGCCAGGCTTTTGAATAACTACTCCTACATAATTCTTTTTCCTGTAGATCTGGGTATCCTGTTACACAAACGCGAAGTCTATAGAAATTCACCAAGACAAAAATAGAAGAGCAGGAAATTTGAAACATACCCCTGCCAGCCTCAACTAAGAGTCTTCTGTGAATATGAAGGACAAAGAATCGATTCTTCTGCTGCCCGCTCCCGGGGGTGCTGCAGAGAGCAAAAATGAGTGCAGAGCATGGATGCCCGCTCCTCGGTTCTTTTAGCAACCTCACGAGGCGGCTGCATGTCTCTGGCATTGAACCGCCTGGAAGGGTGGCAACTCTCAGGGCCTCCACTTTCCCTCACTGCAGTGCACCCTGGCTTCTGCCCACCGTGAATGAAACTGCTCTCCCAAAGGGCACCGTCACCTCCAACAGCCACACCCAATGGCCACCCCTCTGCCTTCTTCCTGTGGGGGCTCTCGACAGACCTGACAGGTTTCTCGTGGAAGAACTTGACTTCTGGTTTGCACTCACTTACCTCTTCCTCCATTTACTATTTTTAAGGTAGATGTCTGGCCTTTTTTCTCTTTTATCTCCCTGACTGACGTCACTGACACCCGAAGACCTCTCCAGTTCTGACCTCCTTCTCAGGGCGTGCTCAAACTTCCACAGCTTGCCGGACGCCTTAACTCACACAATCTGCAGGGACCGTTTTCAAAGCAGCTCAGTACCCACTTCCCCAAATTAGCTCCTCCTGTGTAGCTCCCATAATTAAAGACATAATCTCCCCCAAGGATGAGACTCCTTACTTTCGTCATTCCACATTCGGTCAGGTCCTGCTGATTCCTTCTCCAAAAGGCTTCTGGGGTCTCTATCAACTACCACTGTCTGTTCAGCGCCTTCCTGTCTTCCTCCTGAGCCACGAACAGCTTCCTAATTGCTCTGCCTTCACCCTTTGTCCCCCTCCTACTCACCCTTCACTGCCACCAGAGTTAATTTTCTCAAGCACAGGGGACGATCAAGTCACTCCCCTATCTAAGCCCCTTTCCTGGCCCCTGCAGGATAAAGCGCATGAAATTCAAAACTGTGCCATCTGGTCTCATCCGCCCCTAGACCTTGTCCTTCCACAACGCAACAAGAGTCTCACCAAATAAATCAAGTTCTCCAAAAATGCTCTGTACTTTCACACATCACCGCAAAGACAGACCTCTGCTATATTTCTCTGCTCAGCAGATTCCTGTGGGCCCTTCCATTTCAATCGTTAACTTGTCCATAAAGTCTTACCTCACCACCCCCTTGAAGAACAGCCACTTCCTCTCTGGTGTTCCTCAGAACCTTCCTCACATCCTGAGCTATCCTACTTGCGATCAGCTGTCTACATGTGTTTCTACCATGCTGCATTACAGCTGTTTTTCATCTTTGTTATCTTCGAGCAACAAGCAAAAGAAATGTCTGCTGAATAAGTGAGCCTTTCCGCAACTAAAGCTAATACCCAATCACTCATCTTTTAACTCCTACGCCCCTTTTAACTCCAATGCCCTAGCAGTAAAGGCAGAAATAGCTTAGAGATTACACCTGGATACAATGGGAAACGACAACTTTCTTTAAAATGAATTTCTGGGGGGAATATACCTATTCCTTAACAGTACATGTACTGTTTACTAATAATAGAAAACGCTGCCTATTAGTCTGTGAACAATCATTCCTTGGTCAATCCCATTTCAAATATGTGCCTGAGGGATACAGAATCCTTTGGTTCTAATCTGTAGCAATTTTGAGACTTGTGGGAACAAAAATGGTCATAGTGGCAGGGACACTTAATACTCTGAACTGAAATTACATACAAGGAATGTAAGAAATTCTGATGTTTGATAAATAAAATTCCTTGCTATATTTAATAAACATTTAATCCTTCCTGGGCCAAACAAAATCAGTTTAACAAAAAGGATGAATAGGAATGTTCACTGTTTCTCGTAACAAAATTTAAACTCACTGAAGTATACCTAAATACAACCTTCTTAGAGCACAAAGCCGAACTTCCTCTGATTACTCTCTGTAGTGAAAGACACAGTATCCTGGCGACCAGTGACAGCACTGAGTGGGTGCTCTTTCCTTTCGTGCCACTGGTCTCTTGTTAACACCCCTTCTTGCCACTTACAAATGTCCTCAACCCCAGAATTTTCACATAACAGTATTTCTGAAATGATCAGTACTAGAAAGCTTCATATGCTAAGGCTGTGTTAGTAAACTTCCAACATTCATAACAAGAAATGCCTTAGTTTATAACCAGCAGACATATGTGAAAAAGGTAACACCGGTTACACATTTTGGCTCTGACTCCCCATGCAGGCTCACCCAGAATCTCCAGGCCAAGGTTTCCAGTATAGAGAAAATACTGTTTCACTGAGCCCTACACCAAGTTATTTTTCCCCACTGTACAAGAAACAAAAAACATACTTGTTGAGACTTTATGGTAATGAAGTAAGTGAATCCATGCACAAATTTTTAATGAACGCCTGCTAAAGGCAACGCACTGTGCTGCTATAGTACAAGAAGTGAAATACCCATTGCTATAAAATACTGAGAGACAAATTATTGGAAGCTGATATACAAGTTGTAACAGCAGCGTATGTTCTGAGACAAAGATTCATAAATCAGAAATTTTCCTCTCCTGCTCAAATTTCAGAAATGCACTCATTCCTTCACAGTAATCTTAATAATTAAAGAGTCAATCATAAATTTAACCAATGATCTCGGTCTCAAGAACAAAGTCTTCCTACTCATTTTGTAAAGATTTCCCAGATGATAGTATAGCATCACCCCAAACTCAGACTGTCAAGCATGGGTATTATACACTTACACCAGGTAGGTAGGTATTTGGTGAGCATCACACCCAAGTTTCTCTGTCTCCTTTCTTCTCTTCACCTTGAGCCAATTTATGCAATTAGGCTTTCTTCCCAACAGTCTATTGTCTCTATACTGTATTTTCTAAACCTTGGGATACAGCTTCAAAATTTATGAAATCTGCTAAAAAGGCACATAAAGAAAAAAAAAATTACCAACCACTTGATAAAGGGATGTAACTAAAACACCAAGAGCAGCAAACACCATTCCAAGGAAATTAAACTTCACATCGTAATAAGAATTTAGGATTACACCTAAAGTTATAGGAATCTGTAAAGAAAAAGAGGTACATGTTCAGATTAAATTCATGAGACACAAATTTAGTATTCCTTTCATGTTGTCTTACAAAGTTAATCACAAAAGCATCACTGGGAAACAACCTCTATAATTTTTTTTCCATCTGAAAAAAACAGTTAAACCGATTTCCTCAAAGTGAAATATGTGAATTCTATATGTATGTTCCTATTTAATTCTATTTAAAATTCCGGGTAAAATGAATCAATACATTGCAGATTGCAACAAAGGCATACAACGTGCATGCACATAGGAGTAAACAGACCCCCAAAACTAGCGTCTAAACAAAATATAAGCATGAACGTATAGCAAAAGCATTAAGAATTTAAACACTGTAAGTCATTAAGTGCTAAAAGTATCTTCTCTTATTTAAAGACACAGAAACCTCTGCAGTATCTCGCTGCAGACATATTCGGAGACATGTTTTATGCTGAACCCTTAACGTTAATTCATACTTGGTTTGAATCCCCTGGGTCGAAGGAGGGCCGTTTTTCAGTTTGCGATTTTGCAGATATTCCAATACACTGAACTGCATAATGTAATGCAGCGTTCTTTTCTTACCAATCACAGCATTTAAGGATTTCCACCAAACAGCAGTTACTAAAGCTCACACAGGCACACTCTTCTGGGCTAAGAGCCCAACAGAGTGCCAAGATGACTTTTTTCACCTCTCCCAAATAAGCCTGAAGTTCACAAACTCACAGACGACTCATCTGTGCATTTCAAGATGACTGGAAAGAGCTTGGCGCAAGGCTAAACATTCAAATTTCCCGGGGAGAAAGACGATCCAGGAGGTAGGTTGCTAGAGGTGCGCCTTGCGAAGCTAAAGCTACTCACCAGCGTGAGCTGTATTTTGGTAGAGAAGGTTTTCTTGTAGCACAGGGTCTGGATGACTATGATGACCGGCGTCGTCATGGCCTTGGCCAGCTGATAGGTGCCTATGGTGTTGTTCTGCAGAGAGAGATTGGTGAAGACCACGAAGCCACAGAAGCTGAGGGCCAGGAGGAGGAGTTTGGAAGGCGGCAGACTCTTGGGGGCAAAGATGTCCAGTTTCTGACAGATGTACAAGCCCAGCCAGGTGACCACGAAGTGCACCAGGGTCAGGCTCATGTTAGGGAAGCCGTGGTGCACATAGATCCATTTGTTTAGGAACACGATGCAGATGGACACCAGCAGGTTAAGCAGGAGCCCAGCGGCGATGCGCCCGTTGCCTCGCATTCGGTCCGCAAGCGATGCCATAACCCCGGCCGAGCCGGGGCCCTTAAGCTCCCGAGAGGGATGCCAGTCTGTCTCCGGCTGCTCTTCCCCTCCTCCGCTGCCTCCACGTCCTCGCCGGCTTCACGGTCCGACCCGGGAGAGGCATGCACTCTCCGCGTCCCTGGCGAGCAGCAGCCTCAGCCACACACACACATGCTCCGCCGCCGCCCATTCAGCTGGTGACGACGCGGCAGCACGTCCCGCGCGCCCCGCCCACCTCCGCTCGCGACCACGTGGTTCGGGGCTCCAGTGCTTCCGTCCCCGAGGTGTGGGCGGAGCAGTCTCTACCCTGCGCAGGCGCGTTGGGCTCTGCGTGAGGGAAAATTGCTTTCTCGGTCCCTTACTTGGTCGCTTAACTTGGACTCTGGTTGGGTGAATATGGGACCTCTCTTGGTGTTGGACATTTCCTGTGTGTCATTTGATTTACTTGCTAGACAGCTGCTCTCAAGTTAGTGGAGTGCACACGCTATCGGCCCGTTTACGAATGAGACAGGTGCTGAGCAAATGTAGTCATGGCCAGAGAGGGGAAAGCATTACTTTTTGAAAGCATGTTTTTAAACATTTTATTTTAAAAATCAAAACATACAAAAAAGTAGACAGTATGATGAACTCTCGTAAACTCATGGTTAGTACACTATTAAGATTTTCTTCTTTTTGAATCAATGTTTGGCCTTTTAATTGTTCTAGAAAACTGCCCGTTTAGCTTAAATGTCCTAATATACTTGGTTAGAGTTTTATATAGTAATCTAACATATTTGAAATTTATTTCATCTGTTGTTCTATCACTTATTCTAAAAGCTATGCATTTGGGTTTTCTTTGTCCCTTGATTAGGCTGCCAGTAATTTGTCTCCTTCTCCAAAGTAACAAAATGGGGTCCTGTGAATGTATAATAAAAGAATCAGATCTAAACTTAGGGAGAGCAAGGCGGTCAAGGGCTTCCCCAAGGAAATGACTGTGAAGATTTGAGAATGAGTAGAAGTTAATAAGGCAAAGTCTACAGTCTAGTTTTCCTAACATAGTCTTCCTGATAAGCTTTTCTTCCTATCATGCTACCAAATTCTACTGATTCTTACCATACTGCGTGCCTTTTCCATTGTATGTTTATATTGCCATCCTCTGGTCCAGTTTGGACCTACAGGACTGTCTGGTCAATGATTTACAACGTTAACCCTCACCTGGTCCCCACTGAAGAGCTGTGGCACCCTGTCTTCATTTAGTCTATTCAATTCATTGTCTCCTTGTGGTTGTAGATTTGGACTGATAATCTTAGCATGGATGATAAATTATCTTTTTATCATCTATTTCTCTTGCAATATTTGAAAATAGTTACAATATGAACTCTGAACTTCGGGTTAAGATATAATAGCATCTAGTGGATTCCAACTGCCTGTTGGGTTAGGGTTACTAATCCTGCCATTCAAGACCTTCCTGAGTCTGACTCCACCTTTGCCATTCAACCAGTTTTCTGCTGTTCTGGAACCTGCCCTTCTCCACACTGATTTAATTGGTTAAGTGGCTTTCTCTACCAAAGCACAGGAGTCCTAATCCTTACTTGTCTTGAAATGTGATTATTAGCCTTATTGCTCATTTACGGATGTTGACTATAGAGGTTTGTGGCTGTTACCTTGCAGCTAGAATGGGATGAGAGTAAGATTCCAACCCCAATTTCTCTGGCTCTGGGACCACTGCCCCATCTTTTAACTATGGAGAATTGAAAACTTGTGCAAAGTTAAAATAGCATTGTGAACCCTCCTGTACCCATCACCTGGTTTCACCAACTGCCATTTTCATGTGTACCTGCTCTTCACTTCTCCATTTGTTGTTGTTGCTGCTTATTTATTTTGGGGAGCGAGGGATAAAGTGTGAGCAGGGGAAGTGCAAAGAGAGAGGGAGTCACAGAATCAGAAGCAGGCTTCAGGCTCTGTCTGTGCTGTCAGCACAGAGCCCGACTGGGAGGCTTGAATCCATGAGAGCCAAGAGATCATAACCAGAGCCAGAAGTCAGATGCTTAAGCAACTGAGCAACCCAGGCGTCCCTTCACTGCTCCATTTGATCTTTCAAAAGCAAATTTGCATTCATTCAAATGCAATAAACTGTACATTTTGTGATAAGTGGATGCACCTATGTAACCCACACCCCTGTCAAGATACAGTACATATCCATCACCTCACAAAATTCCCTAGAAAATCCCCACTCCCCAACGCCCGAAGAAACCACTGTTCTCATTTTTTCTTCACCATAGTTCCAACTGTTCTAGAACTTCACATAAATGGATCATACAGTATGTACTTTTTGCATCTAGGTTTTGTTTTTGTGTGTGTTTTTTTGGGGGGGGGGCGGGCAGAGAGACGGGACAGAGGATCCAAAGCCGGCTCTGCGCTGACAGGCTGACAGCAGTGAAACCAGTGTGGGGCCTGAACTCACAAACTGCGAGATCATGACCTGAGCTGAAGTTGGACACTTAACCGACTGAGCCACCCAGGTGCCCCTGTATCTAGGTTTTTGTTTTTGTTTTTGTTTTTTTGCCAGTTAAGTGTCTGACTCTTGATTTTTGGCTCAGGGCATGATCTCACGGTTTGTGAGTTCGAGCCCCGTGTCAGGCACAGTGCAGAGCCTGCTTGTGATTTTCCCTCTCTCTCTCTCTCTCTGCCCCTCCCCTGCTTGCTCTCTCTCAAAATATTTTTTAAAATTATTTATTGTTTTAGTAATCTCTACACCCAACATGGGGCTCAAACTCACAACCTTGTAATTAAGACTCCCATGCTCTTCCAATTCAGCCAGCCAGGCGCCCCTAGGTTCTTTTGTTGAGTACATCGGTTTTTCCATTTTCATATTGCTGAATAGTAGTGTTTTGTATGAACATTCCACAATTTGTTTATAGTCATCCTATTGATGGACACTTGGGGCATTTCCAGTTTTGGACTATTATAAATAATGCTGCTATGAATATGTGTGCATCATGTTTTTGTAGAATTTATTTTCATTTTCTTGGATAAGTACACAGGAGTGAAATTTCTAGGTTAAAGGATAGGTGGTTATAGGAAAGTCAAAACTTTCCCCAAAGATTGTACCATTTTATATTCCCCCAGCAGGTGTATCACAGCTGTTCCACAACCTCACAATTTAGTTGTGTCAGTCTTTTTTGATTTTAGCCATTTTGATGGATGTGTGGTGATATCTCATTGTGGTTTTCATTTGCATTCTCCATTGATTTGAGCACTTTTTCGTGGGCTTATTGGTTATGCACATTATCTTCCTTTATGAATCATCTATTCTTTGGCCCACTTTTTGCTTTATTGAGTTGTAAGATTTCTTTATATATTCTGAGTGGGAGTTTTTTCTGACCAAAGATCTGATATATTTTTGCAAATATATTCTCCTAGTCTGTGTCTACCTTATTTATTTTCATAACGGTGTCTTTGATGAGTGGTTTTGTATTTTGGTGAAGTCTAAGGATTAAATTTTTTCCTTTATGCTTATGGCTTTCTGTCATTTTTTTCTTGTATAGGAAATCTTTGCCTATCTGCAGGTCATAAAGGTATTCCTTTTCTTCAAAGCTTTAGTTTTAGCTTTAATATTGAGCTTTATAATCCATCTCTAATTTTTATTAATGGTATAAATTGGGGGTCACAGTTCTTTTCCATATGGATATTCAGTTGTCCTGTCATTATTTAACTCCACCCAAATCTTCTATTTTGAAGATTTTTAAATCTACAGAAAAGTTGAAAGATTAGTATAATAAACACTCCTGTGCCCTTCACAGAGTCCCTAGTTAATATTTTGACATATTTATCTGTGTAGACTTTTATTTTTTTTAATTTTTTTTTTACGTTTATTCATTTTTGAGAGACAGAGAGCACAAGTGGGGGAGGGGCAGAAGAGAGGGAGACACAGAATCTGAAGCAAGCTCCAGGCTCCGAGCTGTCAGCATAGAGCCCGACGCGGGGCTCGAACCCACAAACCACGAGATCATGACCTGAGCTGAAGTTGGACGCTTACTGACTGAGCCACCCAGGCGCCCCAGTGTAGACTTTTATTTTAAAGCTAAGCCATTTTAAAGTAAAATGCAGACTTCACGACCTTTCATCTCTAAATAGTTTAGTGTGTATCTCTTAATAAGGATACTCTCAGGGCGCCTGGGTGGTTCAGTCGGTTAAGCGTCTGACTTCAGTCCAGGTCATGATCTTGTGGTCCGTGGGTTCGAGCCGCATGTCGGGCTCTGGGCTGACAGCTTGGAGCCTGGAGTCTGCTTCAGATTCTGTGTCTCCCTCTCTCTCTCTGCCCTTCCCCTGATCATGCTCTGTCTCTCTCTCTCAAGAATAAACATTAAAAAAAAAAAAAAAAAGAATAAGGATGCTCTCCTATCTGGCCCCAATACAACAATCACACCTAAGAAAATTAATTCAAGCACAGCAACTAATAATACAATCTATTTTCTTGCTGAAATATTGATAAGAACTGTGTTAAACCTGATTATCAATTTGGGGAGAAATGACATCTTCACTATGTTGAGTCTTCCATTTAATGAACATGGTGTGCCTCTCCATTTATTTTGGTCTTCTTCCATTTCCTTTATCAGTATTTTGTAGTTTTTAGCATACAAGTCTTATACATAGTTTAAGATTTAGATTTTCAAGTCTGTTCATAATGCTCTAATTTTTAAAAATTTTATTTATTTATTTTGAGAAAGACAGAGCACGAGTGGGGGAGGGAGAGAGAGAATCCCAAGCAGGCTCTGCATTGTCAGCACAGACCCCGACATAGGGCTTGAACCCATGATGCTGCAAGATCATGACCTGAGCCAAAACCAAGAGTCGGACGCTTAACCTAATGAACCACCGAGGTGCCCCATCTTTTTTAATCTCTAAAAATGAAAGAGGTTTTGGGAAGTAAATATTTCATCTTTGGATCAGTTTCACTAGCATCAGTAAAAACTTGAGGCAGAGTCCACTGCTTCTCCACCTTTCCCCAGCTGATGACAGAACAATGTTAGGACAACTACTGCTGTCTGCCTTGGGTACAAGGGGAGGATCATTTAAGCCAGAATATCCCAAACTAATTAGAATCACCTATGGCATATTCTACTTAAAAGTACAAGTTCTAAGACACTATCCCAGGCCCCCTTGCCAGACATCTGTAGAGGTGGCATCTATAAATATGTATTTAAGAAATTCCTCAGGTAACTCAGATGTTCAGCCAGCTTTAGGAGTTACTAATCTGGACCATGTTTTCTTTTAGAGTCACATTATCTTAGTTATTCCCCCTTGTAAGTCCTACGCTCCTGTCAATTTGGCGTATTTGCTGATTCATAAACAGGCAGCACCATTTCTGGGCTTTGCACATACTGATTTCCCAACATGCAGTGCCTCACCCTTCTTGGGCCGTATCTTTGCCTTTGCAAATTCAGTGCATTACTCAAACGGCAACTCCAGTGCTTTGTCCTCAGAGACGTCTTAGCTGGAAGTAGTTTCTTCCTGCTCAGATTACTTGCATTTTTTAAAAAAGTTTATTTATTTATTTTGGGGGGTGGGGGGAGAAGGTCAGAGAGAGGACAGAAAGAATCCCAAGCAGACTCTACACTGTCAACATGAAGCCCGATGCAGGACTCAAACCCACAAACTACGAGATCATGACCTGAGCTAAAACCAAGAGTTGGAGACTTAATCAACTTAGCCACGCAGGTGCCCCAGATTACTTGCATTTTTTGACGGTATTTTAAAAATGTATTTGTTTTATTTCCCCTACTAGAAGGGCTGGATTAGATTCCACTCATTTTGTATTTCCTAGTTTATTCAGTGCTTTCTATGTACCAGATACTACATTAAGTCTTTGCAAGATCCCACTTATTTTAGTAGCCAGTTTGCTGAGAGGTTAATAAAAATGTTTTCAAAATAAACAAGAGCATAATATTAGACAAAAGTCTTGCTATATTCATTTTACCTGTAGTATTTAAAAAGTATTACGTTTTATGAGCAATTACATAATTGGCTTAGAAACGTATCTACTTTTCATCTTCTTTATAATTTTGAGATATTAGAATACTTATGATCACAGAAGAAAATATGATAATAAGAAATTTAACTTCTCATTCATTACATAATAGACAATCCTGGAACTTGTAAGAACAGAAAATTTTAATTTTTACATAATTTTATTAATAAACACAGGGAAATACTGACATAATACATTAAAATTTCAAAGTATCACCATAATATTCCAAAAAATACAAAATTCAAATGTCTAAATTTTCAAGCATTTTCCCCAGGACAATGCAAAAGAAAAAAACCCAGTAGTTACAAATATGTATATTTTACAGAAAAGTCCACTTATCATGGAAATTAGCGAGATCACAAAGAGTGGATGGATTATGACTGAATTTCATATCCTAATGGATCAAGTCCCTCGTCGAGGAGCATTAGAGAGGATTCTCTTAACTTCTGTAGCAATTTCCTCAGTTCTTCCTTAGAAAATACCTGATTTTAAGAAAAGGAAAAAGAGAATGAGAACAAGGAAGAATCTATGAACTTGGAGTCACCTAATCAACCAGATTAGCTTAATGTAAGAAGAAATTCCTCTTTAAAACGACTTATGTAGCTGGAGGCCAGTATGTTAGCGTGGTCCAAGAACTTCAAAGCTATTTCTTTGAGCCAATCTATTTACTGCTAACTGCTTATGAATATGTACGTATTTTTGGAGAAAAGAACAAACATTAGAACTGGACCATTACTTTAAGAAAATCTAAGAACATCTAAAAAATGTAGACACATCTCGCAAAATCAAATATTACTACAGAGCTTCTCAAATCACTAAAATTTAAAACTGCAAATGCTCTAGAACTTACCAGATACAGTTTGTGGCGCTCAGAGGATACCATGTCTGCTAACTGCAAGCATTCCTGATACTGGCCGGTACTATGCAATATGGTATGAAGCAGAAAACACAACATGGGCAGACAAAGCTTTCTCAGTAAAACCATTTGATGTGTTCTTTCATGGTCTTCTTCAGCATCCTATAGACAGACATCAAGTTGTCATCTTAACAAGTTTAAGCTAAGTAGTGTCACAAGAAAAAATCAAGTACTAAATCAAAACCAAAATGTAACAGGTAGAACCTAATGGGGTTTCTCTAAAGCTTGTGACGCCCATTAAAAACAAAATAAAACAAGGCAGGATTTTAATCATGATAGCTAGAGATACCATTTTTTGGTAAAAAAGCATGAAGGTAAACAAAATATACTAGAGGAGTCCCAGGTCTGATAATGAAAACAAAATGCTTCTGAATTTGTATGTCTAATAATTATGTCTTGAATAAAAACATACTTGGGGGCGCCTGGGGTGGCTAGTTGGTTAAACGTCTGACTTTGGCTCAGGTCATGATCTTGAGGTTCGTGGGTTTGAGCCCCACATCGGGCTCTGTGCTGACAGCTCAGAGCCTGGAGCCTGCTTTGGATTCTGTGTCTCCCTCTCTCTTGCTCCTCCCCGACTCACTCTCTGTCACTCTCTCATAAACATTAAAAAAAAAAAAAAAATGCTTAAAACAGTAAGAGTTAGAGACTAAATATTGCTAGAACAAAAATCAGAACAGAAAATAAGCCCCTTTCCCCTGGATGTATGTATACAGATGGCAAAACATCCAGAAAGGACACCAAACTGACAGTGGTGATTGCTGCTGGGGAGAGAGGTCATGATGGGGGTGGGGGAAGGTGGGGAGAGGCATACACAGAAGGACAATGTCACTGCAAACTTTGTTTTTAAGCAATGTGAATTTAGGATTCCTTTGTATAATTTTTCAAAAATATAAAAACTAGGGGCGCCTGCGTGTCTCAAGTCGGTTAAGTGTCTGACTTCAACTCAGGTCATGATCTCATGGTTCGTGAGTTCGAGCCCCATGAAGGGCTCTGTGCTGACAGCTCAGAGCCTGGAGCCTGCTTCGGATACAGTGTCTCCCTCTCTCTGCCCCTCCCCCGCTCACACTCTGTCTCCTCTCTCTCTCTCAAAAATAAACATCTATCTATATATATACATATATATAACTAAAAAAACCTATAAATTTGAAATATACCATTAATGAGAGAACAGATATATGAGGAAAACTTAATGTAGAGAAAACAATTAGCATTTCTAAATATATGTGGATCTTCTAAAAATTATGTGGGCAGTAAGAGTACAGAAATATATCCAAGGCATTTTGTCATAACAGATTTGAAAACTAGAATCATTAAAATAATAATAAAGTATCCAACTTTAAAATGTATGAAATAATCTTAAATATAGGAAGGAAATCCACAGAATTCATAGTGTAAGATAAAACAGAAAACAAGACAAACTAGGGGCTCCTAGGTGGTTCAGTCAGTTAAGCGTCCGAACTCTGGGTCTCGGCTCAGGAGATCGAGCCCCACACTGGCCTCTGCACTGATAGCACAGAGCCTGCTTGGGTTTCTCTCTCTCCCTCTCTCTCTCTCTGCCCCTTCCTGGCTCTCACTCTCTCTCAAAATAAACTTAAAAAAAAAAAAAAAAAGGGCAAGCTAAATAACTGATCTTTAGAAAAGCCTAATACCTACTTTTTTTTAAAAATTAAAATTTTTTTTTTAAAAAACCGAATTTTTTTAAAGGCAGAATCTTCTTAGAATTTGGATTTTTCTTCCTTTAGGACCACTTGTATCAATCAGTGAAAGTATCTTCGTGTGACAGACTAGAGTATTAAGTTGCTAAAGCATTTTTCAAAGGTAGATGTACGTGGTGGCAGGAAGCAGTAAAATGTAATGTGGTAATTCTACCAATGAATAATTGTACTGACCGATGCTGACCTAGGTCAGGTTTCCACACACAGGAAACATTACTATCAATCTTTTAGTCTTGTTTTGAGATAGAAATATAGAACGGTAAATATTAAAATGCATACCTCATGCTTTCTTAGCTTTAAAAGGGAAAGCACTTTCATTTCTTTCCTCAAATAGGCACTCCCTACTCTCAGAGGGGGATTTAAAATCAAGGTCTTACTCATAAGTCAAATGAGCAGCTGGAGCCTGCTAAGAATGAGAAGACTGCTTCCTTTTGAGTGACTGCTATCTGTGCTCCCGTGCCGTCTGTCCCCAAGGCTGCAGGGGCAAAGATGCGAGCGACCCAGTCACTCAGAACCAGTGACTCTTGTCAACTCTATTTTTACAATACTCCAGACCGTCCATTTTGTAACTTTCATCATCTAACCTACTAAAATTAATAATTTAGAACAAAGTATTATGTATAAATACTCAAGTCTTTTCAAAATTTAAATACTTAAGTAGCATTTTGCAACATTAAAATTTTATCTTCATGAATACCAGCATGAATCTGAAGAGAAAAATTTAGCCCAAGCAACCTACTGAAGGTTCAAAACCATGTAAGAAATCAGCAGAGTTCTATTATGAACTTCAGGGAGAATTTTAAGTAACTACAGTATCAGGAATAGTAGTAAATAGGGGCTCTAATCTAGCCTTATAACCTATCATTTTTTGCTTCTGGTCAGAAAAGGGGAGCTAGAGGAGCTAGAAAAATATAGTATCTAAAAAAAAAAAAAGGGAATAATATATCAAGATATGGAGAATAGCAGAGGGAAAGATACTGAGAATGCTTCTATGGTTTTCTGTTCAAAATACTACACCATACATCCAAAAATCCAGCATTTCCACTTCCCCTTAGACAGATCATGAGGTCTATAGAGGCAAAGCTGGTCACTCCTGGTTTCTTTTACGCTCTAGGATCAGGCCTCAACGTCTTCCACTCACGTGAATAGTTACCTGCAGTATGCCTCCTTTCTCCTATCTCAACTCATCCAGATTCTACCCCATTCATTCAGGAATCGGTCAAATGCTATACATTTCAAGCATCCTATCTAGACCTCTTCCAGTGAGAAGCAACCTTTTCTTTTTCTGAACTCACAAAATACTTAACCTGTGCTTTGTTACGACATTTAGTACTTTTGTAACTGGTTCTCAACCCAGGATACACATCTAAGCTCTCATGCCAGATTAAAAAAAACAAACAAATAAACAGAAAACCACCACCCTCCCCTGACCTACCTCTGACCAATCAAACCAGAATCTCTGAGGCTGCACCCCATTTTTGAAAAGCTCCCCAAGTCATTTACATGAATAGCTCAGAGGTGAGAGCCACGGTTATTAGACCTACCTTCATATCCTTAAATTGAGTTGAATATGACATATAATTAAATTTTTAGGTCCAGAATTTTAAAAAATCAGATTTTAGTATCCTGAATGAACATATTAAATCTGAAGAAAGTTTATCCAAGAGTCAAGATTTCTATTCCCTAGCTAGTATTTTCAGTTTAGGTTTCAATTATGGGATGTTCTGTTATAAGTACAACAGTTATATAAGATCTGTAGGTGCTCCTATTCAGAGAAAGAACCTTTTGAAAAAAGACTTTTTTTTAGCTGTACACAAGGCACAAGCTTACCTCTCTAACATCCACCATCCACCCTCCATCAACAAACAACAAGACATTGTACATTTTCTCCTTCACGTCAGCAGTTAGGGCATCCAAATGCCCTTTCCAAATAACATAATCCATCTGCAAAACAAACATAAGGGCAGACATGTACAAAACCAATAAATAATGTATTTTTAAAGCACACACAGGAATATTTACATGGAACATCACTCTAAAGAGTTGACTTAACAGAGGAACACGCGACTCTTGATCTTGGGACCTTGAGTTTGAGCCCTATGTGCGGTGTAGAGCTTACTCGAATAAATAAAACTTAAAAAAAAAAAAAAGAGTTGACTTTAATCAGCCAAATACAAAAATAAGTATCAACAGACTGTAGTTAAGTAAAACACTAAAACTGAACACTAATGTCATCTGAAGGCATTTTTCACGTTTGGTTAATAACCTACAGAAAAGTAACTAAACACATGACTTTTTTTTTTCAAAGAACATTAACAGAAATATCACCTATTACAATAAGAATATAACTGCCAAAAAACCTGCTTCTTTAAATATGTAACTTGATAAACACACAGTTATATAGTCAATTAATCTTCAACAAAGCAGGAGAGAGTATCTAATGGGAAAAAGTCTCTTCAATGAATGGTGTTGGGAAAACTGGACAACAGCATGCAAAAGAATGAAACTGGACCATTTTCTTGCACCACACACAAAAATAAATTCATTCAAAGACCTAAATGTGAGACCTGACACCACAAGAATCCTAGAAGACAGCACAGGCAGTAGTATTATCTCTGACATTGGCTGTAGCAACGTTTTTCTAGATATACAAGCAAAAATAAACTATTGGGACCACATCAAAATAAAAAGCTTCTGTGGGAATGCAAGCTGGTGCAGCCACTCTGGAAAACAATATGGAGGTTCCTCAAAAAACTAAAAACAGAACTACCCTACGACCCAACAATTGCGCTACTAGGCATTTATCCAAGGGACATAGGTGTGCTGTTTTGAAGGGACACATGCACCCTCATGTTTATAGCAGCACTATCAACAATAGCCGAAGTATGGAAAGAGCCCAAATGTCTATCGATGGATTAATGGATAAAGAAGATGTGGTATATGTATGTATGTGTGTGTATACATGCATATATATATATATATATATATATGCATGTATACACACACACACACACACACACACACAATGGAGTATTACTTGGCAATCAAAAAGAATGAAATCTTGCAGAAGTATGGAAAGTATGGAAAGAGCCCAAATGTCTATTAATGGATTAATGGATAAAAAAGATGTGGTGTATGTATGTATGTATATGTGTGTGTGTGCATATATATATATATGTAAGTATATATATGTGTGTGTGTGTATGTATGTATACACACACACACACACACACACACACACACACACACACACACACACAGACACACACAATGGAGTATTACTCGGCAATCAGAAAGAATGAAATCTTGCCATTTGCAACTACGTGGATGGAACTGGAGGGTATTATGCTAAGTGAAATTAGTCAGAGAAAGACAAATATCAGAGACAAAACATATGAACATAAGGGGAGGGAAGCAAAAATAGTATAAAAACAGGGAGGGGGACCAAACATAAGAGACTCTTAAATATGGAGAACAGAGGGTTACTGGAGGGGTTGTGGGAGGGGGGATGGGCTAAATGGGTAAAGGGCATTAAGGAATCTACTGAAATCATTGTTGCACTATATGCTAACTAATTTGGATGTAAATTTTTTAAAAATTTAAATTAAAAAAAGAAAAGAAAAAAGAAGACAAAATAAAAAATATAAACGAACAAATAAATAAAAAGCTTCTGCACAGTGAAGGAAACAATCAACAAAATTAAAAGGCAACCCACTGAATGGGAGAAGATATTTGCAAATGACACATCTGATAAAGGGCTAGTATCCAAAATATATTAAAGAACTTATACAAATAACATCCTTGAAATAAATAATCCAATTAAAAAATGGGCAGAAGAAATGAACAGACATTTCTCCAAAGAAGACATCCTGATGGCCAACAGACACATGAAAAGATGGTCAACATCACTCCTTATCGGGGAAATACAAATCAAAACTTAACTCCAATGAGATATCACCTCACACCTGTGAGAATGGCTAAAATCAAAAACACTAGAAACAACAAGTGTTGGCGAGGATGTAGAGAAAAAGGAACCCTTGTGCACTGTTGGTGGGTAAGCAAACTGGGGCAGCCACTGTGGAAAACGGTATGAAGGTTCCTCAAAAATCACACCACTGGATATTTACCCAAAAAATAAAAAAACACTAATTCAAAGAGATACATGCAGTATCCCTATGTTTACAGTAGCATTATTTACAATAGCCAAATTATGGAAGCAGCACAAATGTCCACTGGCAGATGAATAAAGATGTGATGTGAATGTGTGTGTGTGTGTGTGTGTGTGTGTGTGTGTGTGTGTGTGTATGATGGAAAATTACTCAACCATAAAAAAGAATGAAATCTTGCCATTTGCAATGACAGGGATGGAGCTAGAGAGCGTAACACTAAGTGAAGTAAGTCAGAGAAAGACAAATACCATATAATTTCACTTATATGTGGGATTTAAGAAACAAAACAAGCAAAGAAAAAAAAGAGAGACAAGCCAAGAGACACTCTTAACCTCTTACAGAGAACATGTTGATGGTTACCAGAGGGGAATGGGGTGGGGGGAATGGGGGAAGTAGGTGATGAGGATTAAGGAGCGTACTTGTGATGAGCACAGGGGGATATATGAAAGTACTGAATTTCTATATTGTACACCTGAAACTAACATAACACTGTATGTTAACTGTATTGGAATTAAATTGTTTTAAAAAATGTGAAACATATGACCTGTATTTTTAAGATGCAATAGATACATCTTATCTACATTCAACTTACTTCATATTTCTTTTCTTTGTGTTCATGAGCCACTTTCTCAGTAAAAGTTGCTTGATGTATCAATGTAGGTTTTTGTGGAGCTGAATTCATATGCTTAAACCACTCATTAAAGGTTTCATGGGCTTCCTAAGATGTAAAATAGAAAAATACAAAAAAACCCACAGGTTTTCCATATGTTCAACACAATATTTACAATCTAGTTCTTAGAAATAACTTTGTAGCATCAAGAAACAGAACTGTTCAATATTTATTCTTTGCACACAAAAAAATCATTGTGAATAAATATTTTGTCAAGTGGTAAACACCAGCAAGGTATGCATATATTGTGTTTTCTGGCACCTACTCCTATCTCAGCACCTGGTCATACACATATCTTGACCTTTACCATTCTGTGATGTACGTATGTTTACTTGTCTGTCTTCTTGACTAGCCCATTAGCTTCTAGAAGGCAAGGATAGACTGCTATCCACAGATGTAGCTCTAGAACTTAGCCCAATGTAATTACTTTGTTATTTGTTGAATGAATTTTAAATGAGTATGTTCTTATTTTAGTTATAAAGACTCTAGAATATTTCGCTTTTCTGTTTTTGCCAAAAAAGAGAAAGAGAAAAAGAAATATTAAAGTTGATACAAGCATTCAAAGAATCTTAAGAAAACTAAGTTTCAGACATCACACACACTACCACATGAGATGTTCTTGGTTGGTTGGCATTGATTAGATACTTAAGGCAATGAAGGCCAGATCACGATTTCAATGTTCCTGTGGATCAGTCAGTACCACAGTCACAAGAGAAATAAGATAATAAGTCAGTCACCACTTCTGAAAAACAGTTCAAAGTCTGAGAGTGAATCAGAAAAGTCATCAGGAAGATAGGCACATTTGTGATTTTCTTTACAATCTCACCAAATAAGCTCTAATGCATAAATGTTCTCTGATAGCATTATCATCTTCAGCAGGAAGTGGACTGTCCATTCCTTGTTCCTCCCACTGATTATAGATTTCTGCTATCGAATCCTGAGGAATTTTCAAAAATACCTCTTTTGCAGCTTCATGCTTTTTTGATGCTGTGAAAAAGATGGTACACATGTGAATTTCTGTATAATCATTTATTAAGGAGCCAAATCATTGGTTTGCAACTTTTATAGTCAGCTATAAGCATCTCCAGTCCCAATGTACTTCTATTAAAGGTGTGGGGGATCTTTCTACCTAATGACCAGGATTTTCCTTATTCCAGTGTGACAGTCACAAAAGGATACATTAAATGCAGTTGCTTTTACCCACTTTTGTGTCTTAAAGCAATTATATTTTTCAAAGCCTTGAGATTATATGAAAACTTGATTAGACAATGAAAATCCATTGTTATATGTTTTGTTTCATAACATCAGATTTGATATACAAGAAGGGCTGTTTTGTCATCTGTCCTCCCCTGCCCATTGGAAGGATTAGAAAACCAGTTAAAACTAAATTTAGGAATATATGGATTCAAACAAAAACTTTAAAAAGTATTAAAATAAAGCATACCCAAGAATTTTCTCATTATCGCATTGCCTTGTTTTAGCGCTTCTGCCCTCTGTGCTGGGTCAAATACCAACCAGTCAATTACGTCAATTTTTAAGCGGTCCTCCTATTTATTTAATTGGAAAAAAGACATCAATTTTGGTATTTTTCTAAGATATTTTGCAAATTAGTAGAATTAACTTACGTCTGCACTTCTAGTAAACATGATTTTCCCCCAAGTTATACAGAATTATGAAAGAATCTACCTTTCCTTAGTTTCTTTTCACATTTAATAGCTCTCTATTAAATTACAAAAAAACTTATTGGAGTGTGAATCTGGAATTAAATATTCTGTGTCCCACCAACTTAACCAGGTCATTACTTAGCTGTTATTCTAAAACATTTTTCTTTCCTAGATAAAACTTTCTTTAAAAAAACAAAACAGGGGCGCCTGGGTGGCTCGGTCGGCTGGGCGTCCGACCTTGGCTCAGGTCAAGATCTCACGGTCCATGGGGTCGAGCCCCGCGTCGGGCTCTGTGCTGACAGCTCAGAGCCTGGAGCCTGCTTCGGATTCTGTGTCTCCCTCTCTCTCACCCCTCCCCCACTTGCACTCTGTCTCTGTCTCTCAACAAATAAACATTAAAAAATAATAATAAAGAAGCTTCCTTTAACACAATACTACTGTAAGTAATTTTAATCCCTTACGTAAGACCTTCATTTTGCTGCCAGCTTTTATAATTTAGAAGGTTTTGGCTGACAAAGAAAAATTCTTAAAAAAAGAAAAGACGCCAGAATATTCTAAGTTGGAAGTTGACCAAAAAGCAACATGAGGGATTATTCAGAGTTACACACACACCTCCCTTGCCAGTCATATTACCTCTGTAGTGCCAGTATCTAGGGCTGGGGCCACGTCATGATGACTGAATTCACCATTATCTTTCTTTCGGGTATTCTCAACTACAGTCTTTGTTATAGCCGCAATATCCAAATCTAAGGAATGTTTTTTAAGAGACAAAAATAAGAACTAATCATTCACACTAATATTCTCTAAATGGTCACAATGATTTGGTAAACTGGGATAAAATTTCCTTAAAAATGTAACACAAAAAATACGAAAGACGTTACAAAAGAAAACGCCAAAATGAGGATATTTTACACACAAGTTGTAAGTCATTTTATTCCTAAAACAGAATTCCATGAAATTTTTTATTTTTTTTTTCTCTCAAAAGCAATAAAATTTAAACCTGGAAAGATAAATGTTACTGATGCCAAAATGGTAACTTGCCTACAAAGCCCAACAGATAAAGTTCTCAACCATTTTTACCTGCTTCCTTAGCCAGCTCCAGACAATGGTGGCGCTGCTCAAATTCTGTAACACCTTCCAAAAATAACGCATACTGGGCAATAGCTAGGTCTTGAGGCAAGTGACAAGTATAAAATGCAATCAGATTTGTATGTTTCTCATTTATTAAAAGCTAAAAAACAGAAAAATAATCAAAGGATGTTAATAATAAAACAGATTCTGGAATCAACAGTGCTTTTTAAAAAGTTCACTTCAAAATTTCAAACATATTTATGAGAGATTCATATAGACATGGATTTGTGCTGCTAAACAGGGTAATTTAAAATTCCAAATAAAATGTACTTATAATAATTAAAAGATCTCTTACGGATTCTGATGGCTCTCCTGCCACTGAGCATTAACACGCTACTGTTCTGATTTTTGTTTTCATCAAAATGGTGGGGAAAAAAAATCAAATTGTGGATTCTCAAAGTTTACCTGGATGTATGCCTTTAAAACTTCAATGGAGACTTCTTCCTTGATAGAAAAAAAAGTATACAACCCAATTATAAACACAACTGTTTATGTTTATGTGTACCAGCAATATATCTAATAAAAATTCTATCAAATGATTTAATGACTTTAATATTTACCACTGAGCAATCACTATACGCTAGGCTAAGCGCTTAGCAAAGTTCATGTATTGCCTGATTTAACCTTACCATAGCTTTTCGTAGGCAGTTACTATTATTGTTCACAATTTACCAAGGAGGGAATTAAGAATTTCTAAACTAAGGAACGAGGGAGGTTTTATTTACCCAGAATTACACAGCTAGAAGCTGCCGAGTGAGAATGTGAACCCAGGATTCTTACTCCAAAGCCCAAGCTTTCAACTGTTGTACCATCTGCCTTCTACATGTACTCTGACCAAAATGTTATCATCATTTAGGAAAAAAGTAACAAAAAGAAAAAGAAAACAAAAATTTTAAATCTCACACAAAAATGAGTCTGGTTCAGTTAGCTTAGTTGACTGATTTAGAGTTGGGTGCTGATGGGGATAAAGTTCTTGAATTTATCAAAAACCACATAACCACCATCATTCTACATTCACAGACTAGAGCCCTAAATGGTTACCCGCAGTGGGTTATCACCAAGTGACCATAAGAGACTATACAGAACACTTTTGCACCCATACCACCATTTCTAGAAAACAACAACAAAAAAATAAGTGTGTTTTCCTGATGAGAGGCATATGGCATCAGCCTTGCAAAGAAGAGTAAATTGTTCTTTTTTATTTACTTTGGTCTGTAGTCCCAGTGTGCGAAAAAACAAAATGAGGTGAGTCATGAAGCGGAGGAGGTGTCCAGGTAGATTGTTTCTGCTTTTGGAAAGCCATTTGTTAAATTCACCCATCAAACCTACAAGCCATCAAAGCAAAGATTCAACAATAGGGATAAAAATCAAAAGGAGAAATAAACATTATCAAAGACATTTACTGCATTCCTATAGTGCTATTAAATCACTACCTCATTGTTAATATGCGACATATAAAACAGATCCTGGATTAAATTCAAACTCCATTTTTTTTTTCAAACTCCATTTTTTAACAATACTTGCATTCAATATAAAGATTAAAAGATGTGGTGAGTCATGCATTGTTTTGTTGACTTTTTACAAAATTGCCATAAGAAAAAAAGAATTCATACCAACTAAAATGAAAAGTATAGTATCTTACCATCAATGTCTCCCAGGATAAGGAATTTTTGAACTATATGGTAATGTTCTTGATTCTCTTCCAGAACTCTCTGAAAAAATGTTTACATTTTCCATAAATCTTCTAGTGGTCATTCTATAGTATTATTCACTGGCAAACTAAAATGTCAACTTTTGAAACAATATATACAAAGAGAAAGTTTTAATGAAGGGTCTCAGGAGATCAAAACAAAATATGAGAAGGATATTTTCTGCCCTTCCCTAGCTCGCTCGTGCTTCCTCTCTCTCTCAAAAATTAACATCAAAAAAAAAAAAAAAAAGCAGGGAACTATGACAAAACAGTTTAATCTCTACGAATATTATTAAAGTTTTACTTTTTATATTTTACTACTGTTTTTCTTGGCACTCCACGGTGAGCCAGAAAGGGAGGGCACATGGAATCTAAGCAAAACAAACCCTACGAGTCCTTCGAACGTGAGCGGCAGTTCCTGCAGGCATTCCTTGGGTATTCTCTTCTGCACATGGCACCAAGCGTAACAGAAATCACCAAAATAGTGATTAGATAGAGTAGAAAAACCAAGTAACCTGCTGTTAGAGTGTTTAGAAGCAGAGTTTATTTCTTTTTTTGTTGAATATGTTTTAATTTTTATTTCATTATCAGCATTTATTATTATTGGTTTTTAATGTTTATTTTTAAGACAGAGACAGAGCACGAGTGGCAGAGGGGCAGAGAGAGGGAGACACAGAATCTGAAGCAGGCTCCAGGCTCTGAGCTGTCAGCACAGAGCCTGACGTGGGGCTTGAACTCATGAACTGTGAGATCATGACCTGAACCAAAGTCTGACACTCAACTGACTGAGCCACCCAGGTGCCCCACATTTATTCTTTTTTACATTCAAATCTTTGCTCCACCTGAATTGATTTTAAAACATGGCATGAGGTAGTGATTTAGCTTTGTTTTCATCCAGATGGAAAGCCAATTATGCCCATACCATGTATGTATATAAACCATTTCTCTTCCTTTGAAATGAAAAGATCACCACTGTCATTAAGTTCTAATACATACTTGGATGTCATATGGACTTCTGTGCTTCGCTGATCTATTCATTCCATACTAACTGCATATTATTTTCTTGTATCTTTATGCTGCTTTATTATCGAGTAAGACAAGCACGGCATAATACTGTTTTTTTCCATTTTTTTTTTTTTGCCATTCTCACTTATTTTACTTGTAAATTTTTCTGTTCAGAAAAATTTCCGAAAGTATGAAGTTTCTATGTTAATTTCTGAATAGCTAATATTTACATCAAATCTTCTCATCCAGGAACATGGTATATCTATTCAAGTCTTCCCATAAGATTCTATAGTTTCTTTACCAAGGTCCTCACACCCCCAGTTAATTTTATTCCTATGTGTTTTATAGTTTCGGTCAATAATTTAAATGGGACTTTTCTAATTAGTTGTAGAAAGTACAGACAGGCTATGATTTTTGGGGGGATAACTTTGTCTGGAACTTAGATACTTAAAAAATTCTCTTATTTTTTTTTTTAATTAAAAAAAATTTTTAATGTTTATTTATTTTTGAAAGAGAGAGACAGAGTGTGAGCCGGGGAGGGGCAGAGAGAGAGGGAGACTCAGAATCTGAAGCAGGCTCCAGGCTCTGAGTGGTCAGCACAGAGCCAGACGCGGGGCTCGAACGCACGAACCGTGAGATCATGACCTGAGCTGAAGTCGGATGCCCAACAAACTGAGCCACCCAGGAGCCCCCAACATTCTCTTATTCTTATTAATTCTTTTATTAATCCTAACAACTTATTGAATCTTGAGTTTCTAGATTTATACTTTTATCATATGTAAACATTCCCCCTTTCTAATATTTATATTTATTCCTTTATTTTTCATTAGCTGGAATCTCCAAAATAACAGACTGGTAATGAATACTTGACAGAAGAAACACTAATTTCTTTACTATACAAAGTAAAGTAATAAGGAAAAAATAAAACTCAACAGAACAACAGGTAAAAGATTTGAACAGGAAATTCACAAATGGTCAATAAACATAGGAAAACTTGCTCAGCCTTACGAACAGGAAGGGAAATAAGAGTAGAATAGTGAGCTCCTATTTCCCACCTAACCTGTTGGATTAGCAAAAACAATTGGAAGTGTGACATTTGGGACTGGTGAGAATTCAGCGAAATGACCACACTAATAAATTATTTACAGGAATATGAATGAAGTGCTACAATCAGGTAATTATACATCTACCCTTTAACTCAGCAACCCTGCTTTCAGGACACTTATCCTGTAACAGGCTTGGTAGATAAGCATATATGTATATAAGCTTAAAAGCAACTTTAGAATGAAAGAATGTTCACTGCAGTGCTAAGAAACAACCTAAATACCATCAAAATAGGAATGCTTAAAAAGAGTAAGTTGGGTTACATTAAATCTATATCCACTAACTTGGATAAAGTATCATTAAATGAAAAAACAAGACAAAACAACTCTCCCCCAAGTTGTAATGTACGTAGTATGATGCAAACAACAACAAAAATCAAAATCCTATCTTGAACTATATACATTATTTACACATATTTGTAATGGTATGGAGAAGGATACGGAAGAATACAGAGCTATATATTTATCATCTCTGGGGAATGAGAATAACCATAAAGGGGCTGGGAAGAAGTTATTATATAGGTCTTATTTATATTTTTGGATTATTTTGTTACATACTTCAGTTATTTACAATTTGTTAGGCGAATATTACTTAAATATATTAGATTATTTTAAGATCTAGGAAAAGTCTTGTTAATTTCCCATTAATATTTTTACTTTCAAAAAGAAAGGGATAAATTAGTTTACATGCATACCCTTATTGTTAATGCTTATTTTTATTTTTGAGACAGAAAGATAGAGTGTGAGTGGGGGAGGAGTAGAGACAGACAGGGAGACACAGAATCTGAAGCAGGCTCCAGGCTCTGAGCTGTCAGCATAGAGCCCAACATGGGGCTCGAACTCGCAAACCGCCAGATCATGACCTGAGCCGAAGTTGGATGCTTAACTAACTGAGCCACCCAGGAGCCCCTCCATACTCTTATTTTTAGATAAAACCAATCCTAAACCAAAGAGACAGAAATGAAACATTATTTAAATATGCAACTAAGTCTCTTCCTTTTCAAGAATGTCTCTCATTTGGATAAGAGGTAAAGAAAAGAAGAGAATATAACAGTTTCATAAATTTTTTTGCCTTTCATCTGCAGTGCACACCAACATAACATTCAGTGTTTCCTATTCCAATTATCCTAAAATGTTCCTACCAATATTTACCTTTTTATCAGTAGCCTGAAGTTCTTCAAATACCTTTTCTAAGGTCCAACTTTAAAAAGAAAGTACAAGAAAGGGATAAAACAGTATTAATAATATGAACAAGGGCTACAAAATAAAACTTTACAGAGCGTATTACAAATTACCAGGACAAAAACCAAACCAATAAACTCACTTTACTTCCAAATATTCCCTAGGGAGTTCTTCAGTTTCATCCAGAGTCAGTACTGATGTCCGGATTTCCTGTTCTACCAAACTGTCCACCATCACCCGAAAGTAGGCCCACACTGTGTCTTCCCAGGTGTCACAGACAGGAAGCAGCTTTTCCCCCATTCCAAACCAGAAACATACACACAGTCAACGAAAAAAAAAGGGAAAAACAGTTACTTCCATTGATATGGACTATAAAATCATTAGAATAACATAAAACACTGTGGCTTATAACATACCATACCAAATAATCCTTTACGCCCCCCGCCCCATCTTCTAAAAAGCTCGAACTATTAACTTTTTTTTTTCAAAGTAGGTTCTACATCCAACGTGGGGCTCAAACTCACAACCCTGAGATCAAGAGTCGCATGCTCTGCTGACCGAGCCAGCCTGGCGCCCCTAAAAAGTTTGAAGTACTGAGACTTTTTCCTACTGAATTCACAATAGCATCATTTTTTCATGTTGATGTAAGATGGTGTTTCAACTAATTATTATAACATCCCTCAAATAACTATAAAGTGCAGGGGATGGCGGGGTCTGCAAGAAGCCCACACACGTAAGACAATCCAAACAGTTCCTGTGCCTTAGGGGCACACTTCTGTATAAAGCTATGGGCACTAGAAGTCAGCAATAAATGTATATTGCAAAAAAAGTGTGTTGTAACTAAATTTACAATTCTCAGAAATTAAAATCTGATTCCATGTATTAAAACATCACTTGGTGTACAGGATACATGAAATTAAGCAGCTCAAGTCACTATCCCATTTCACAATTATCGCTATCGCTGCTACTTCTTACAAAGTAACTTAAACTTATAAAATTCACCTGAAATCATTATTGTACTACATGCTAACTTGGATAGAAATTAAAACAAAAAAGCTTATAAAATTTATTCTATATGATTAGAATATTTTATATATCTGATTTTGTTCCATAGGAAAAAAAGAATTAGACTACATACCTGCTTGAGATTCCCACTTAAAGCTGCATAAATTGCTCTCTCGTATCTATTAAAAAGCTCCTGAAATACAGAATATAAATTTGAACTACAGTTTTCCTCAGCTTGTCAATTTTTTTCATAATCTGAAATTTTACAATGTCTTCTAAACTGAACTTATTCACTTGACAGCTGTAAACTTTGGTGAAAAATCTAGTGAGGCAAAAAAGGGGAAGGACCCTTTAATTCGATGATACAGTCAGTGCTGAAAACTTCAGGAAAAATCAACCATCTAAATTTCAAATACAGGATGAAAGCAGATCCAACTGTAGCGGATGCTTTGATTATGTAACACTGTCAAATTTTATTTCAGACAGAACCGGTGTAGGCATTTTCCCCTAAGAAGTTTCTAAATACCTAACACCACCTGATCCTTCTCTGAGAACATCAAGCAAGGCACCTGGATGGAACTTGTCGCGCACCAGGTTGCATCTAATTCCTAAGGAGAATTAATTATATTCAGCAAATTAGCCCATTTCACTACCACATTCTATTGATGGCATTTCCAGTCTTCTTATTATCCAGTGACCTCAGAGACTATCACTATATTTCTGAGTCCTCTGCCTTTGTTTCCAATCACCCTCTTGACCATTCTTGCTCTCTTCCTTTCTATTATCAATATTATTCTAGGACAGGCCCTTATTACTTAGGGTCTGAATAATTCTAACAGGCTCCTAACTAGTTTCTCAGCCGTTAGCCCATTCCATTTTTTTTAATTTTTTTTTTTTTTTTTTTTTACTTTTTTTGTTAAACTCTACACTCAACGTGGGGGCTCAAACCCATGACCCAAGATGAAGAGTCACATGCTGCACCGACTGAGCCAGCCAGACATCTCTAGTCCATTCAATTTTTAAGCCTATTTTTCACTGTCATGCTAATCTGAAAACACTGTTGTCATGTGCCTTGAGGTTTTGATGGTTCACTGCTATCTGTGATATACTCATTCTTTAGAGCAACACTTGAGGACCACCAATGCCTGTTCTTAATTTACCCTTTTCAATCACCTTTCCCATTAGTCCTGTTACAATGTTTGTTTTGAAACTGTGAATTGGTTCCAATGCAACTGATCTATTAAGGAACTATTTAAACATGATGCAAATTTCCCATAACATACAATTTCATCCGAAAGTAATACTAGGTGAATGCAGAAAACTACACCTGATTGAATGATGTCACCTAGAAATACTACACAAAACTGAGATACCTCAAACATGTACTTACTACCTCACTTCATTACATGCGTTATAAGCTAAACCCATCCATATTGAGTGTGACAATTTTCAGTTTGATTGATTTCAGCTGACCTCCTTCTATACTTCACAGTAACTCACAAGCTGCAACCCTCTGACCCTCAATTCCACAAGTAAACTTCAGTGCTTTTTCAAGGTAAAATGCTGTAGTTATTGTAGCATTTGTGTATTTCCTGTTTAACAGTGCTTTATTGAGTTTTTACCCTTTTATGTATCACTGAGAATTTTTTAGTATTGTGCTCTCAACTCCATTTTCCCCAAAAGCCCTGTGGATTTTTTGCATGATTTTGCATGCTGTAGTGATTTTTTAGGAATGCACAAGTCACGTGATATCATAATAGGACTGACTGTAATTCTTTTGTGAGCCTTCTGTTCCAACCTGGTAGACCTACCTCCCTTGAGTTGTCCACCCTATACATCCTACCTAGAATTCCTTCCTCTTTTTTTCACACCCAACAACTCAAAATCCTAGTAATTTTTTAAAGTGCAATTCAGTTCTCTCTCCTGGGAAGCCAGGTTAGCCCAAATGTTTATTCTCTGAACTCATTTGGTACCTCTTTCATATTTTCATCTTTTATCAGTGTTTGATTAGTAGTTAAGCCTGACCATCCCTATTCTTCAATTTGATCAGAAGTTTTTTGAAAACAGAAACTTTAGTCTTACACTACTCGGAATGTTTCAAAGCACCTTCAGCAGGCCTTCAATTAATTAGAGTAAAAATGAGTATCAGTAAATATCTTACATCTTCTGCCATCCTCCAACAACTTATTTTCCAAATCACTCTATATGGATTCCCTTCCACAGGTTCTAATTCTGTTCCTAGAAAACAGTAAAAGAAATAAAATTTATAGTATAAAATATAGAACTCCTTATTTCAACAATTTCTAAAAACGAAAGCTGTGCTTCACAAAGATTGGCATTTAGAGCTAAATACATACCCAGAGATTAAATTCTCAGAATAAAATCTACTAAAATACCTCCATTAACATTAGGGTCATGATAGAGTTTCCAGCCTTCAAGTGTCGCAGCTCTCCATGCCTGACCACAACGTTTACAGAGTCGTTGTGCCTTTAGAAACAGAAAAAGAGCAGTCAGTCCTATAACCAAGTGTGATACTGGAAAAGCACTGTGCCTTACAGAAAAGTACAAGCAATACATATCAGGATTAGGTAACTTAAAGCATGATACTTCAAAGGGAGATGCAGACAACTAACAACTAGTCATGGCATTTCACTTTGCCACCCTTTGCTCTTTGGTTCTGGGCTTGCAGAGGAGGCTCCCATGGGGCTCACAGGCATTTAATTCTGCTAGAGACAAATGGGGCTAAAGAGGTTGATGACCCTTGACTTCAAGTATTATAAAAACAGTCAGTCTCTATAACGACAGGGTGCTAGTGCTCATTCAGCCCACTGATATTTGTGTGAACTGTGATGAATCAGATGAACTTAGAGTAACCAGCAAGATACATCAGTGAGATAGAGAGACTACCTCTTTAGGAACCATCTCTTCGTCATTTACTTCATATGGTTTGGGCAAGATCCTACGATCCCACCTCCAAATGCTAAGATTAGGCATGTGATCGAACAAGAATCACTCCTAGGACTCTTGCTGGAAATACTGGCAAAGGGACACACTCCTTTTGCTGGAATTGCTAGCTGGCAGGAGGATGCAAGTCTGGAGCTGCTGGGGGCCATCAGAGATACAAGGAGCGGCTTCTTGAGAATGAAGCCACAGAAAGGAGGACAGGGCCAAGAGCCTGGGAAAGAGACAGTGTCCCAATACCATCCCTGGATCCTGCTTAAAACCAGATTATGACCCCACAGACTTCCCTGTTCCACAAGCCAATCAATTCTTCCCCATGTAAGTAACTTGAGTTGGGCTTCTACCACTTGAACCTAGAGAACCCGATTAATGTAACTAAAGAATATCATACCCCAAAACATCATTCTGGATTTATAGCCATTAAACATAATGAAAGCTATGTTTTAACATGCGGAAATGTTTTGATATGCTACCTAAAAAAGGAAGGATAAAAACTGAATATAGAATCTTGAAAACATTTTTCTAAGTAAAATAAATTAGATACAAAAGAACAAATATTGCATGACTCCACTTGCATGAAATAGCTCGAATAGGCAAATTCAGAGACAGAAAGTAGATCAGAGGTTATCAAGGGCTGAGGGAAGGGAGAAACGGGGAGTTATTACACAATGTTACAGAGTTTCTGTCTGGTGTGATGAAAAGGTTTTGGGAATAGTGGTAATGGTTTCACAAAACTGGAAATGCAATTAATGGCACTGAAATGTACACTAAAAATGGTTAAAACGACAAATGGTGTTATCTATGTTTTACCACAGAGAAAAAAAATGAATAATGCAATATGCCCAACTATTGAATTGTAGATTTAAAAAAAATTTTTTAATGTTTATTTTATTTTTGACAAAGAAACAGCCAGAGGGTGAGCAGGGGAGTGGCAGAGAGACAGAGGGAGACACAGAATCCGAAGCAGGCTACAGGCTCTGAGCTGTCAGCACAGAGCCCGACGCGAGGCTCAAACCCACAAGTCGCGAGATCATGACTTGACCCGGAGTTGAATGCTTAATTGACTGACCCACCCAGGCGCACCTGAATTGTATATTTTAAATGGATGTATTGTACGGTAGGTGAATTGTATCTAAATAAAGTTATTAAAAAACCTTAATGTATACTATGATTACAATTATGTTCAAAAGAGGTATAAAAGACAGGTCTTGTCAGAAGATAGTAAATAACAAGTGTTGGTGAGGATGTGAAGAAAAGGGAACCCTTGTGCACTGTTGGTGGGAACGTAAACTGGTGCAGCCACTGAGGAAGACAATAAGGAGGGCCCCTGGGTGACTCAGTCATTAAGCATCTGACTTCAGCTCTGGTCATGATCTCATGGTTCATGAGTTCAAGTCCCGTATCAGGTGAACTAGAGTCCTGCTTCAAGTGAGCACGAGCCCCGCATCAGGTATAACATGAGCGCCGCTTGGGATGAGCCCCACTTTTCTCTTTGCCCCTAGCTCACTTGCTCCCTCTCTCTCTCAAAAACAAACAAACAAAATAAACAAAACACCAAAACCAATGAGGAGGTTCCTCAAAAAGTTAAAAATAGAGCTACCCTACAACCCAGCAATTCCACTTCTAGTATTTATCCAAAGAAAATAGAAACACTAACTTGAAGAGATATATACACCTTCATGTTCACTGCAGTATTATTTACAGTAGCCAAAACATAGAAACAACATAAGCGTTCACTGACAGATGAATGGATAAAAAGATGTGGTGTATATACATATACCAGTACACATACACAATGGAATATCTTTCAAAGAAGAATGAAATCTTGCCATTTGCAACAACATGGATGGACCTAGAGGACATTATGCTAAGTGAAGTCAGACTAAGACAAATACCATAGGACCTCTCTTATTATACGTGCAATTAAAAAAATAAACAACAAAACATGATCATAAATACAGAGAACAGATTGGTGGTTGCCAGAGGTTGGGAGTGGGAGAAATGGATGAAGGGGGTCAAAAGGTAAAAAGGAAAAAAGAAAAAGAATTTTCATCATATGTAAGATGAAAATGTTAATAATGAAAGTTCTCATTTACTGAATATTTACTGTAAGCCAGACAATGTGCTAGATACTTCACAGCAATTATCTCATTTGATTCTCATATGAACCCAAAGAGAGGTGCTAATTCTGTGCCTGTTCAATGGATGAGAAAATCGTGGCACAAAGGTGATTAGCTTACTCATGGACACACAGACAGTGAGTGGTACAGCCAGAGTGACCACACTGTAATAGAATAGGCACTGAACTGAGAGCACAGCCTTGGATTCCAGCCTTGATTATTTCACTGATTCTGTGACCCTGAAAGTCACCAAACTTCTCCAAGTTTCAGTGTTGTATTACTGTTTGCTTGTAAATGAGACCACTGGAAAACATGGACTATACTGAAGCTCTTTCTAGCTCTAAGAAAAAAAAGAATGCTAGAAGTAAAAAATAAGAAGAAAAACCCCATTATCTATGGTTTTGTAAAGGCAGTGGGACCTTGAAAGTTTTTGTTTTTCAAACCTTCAGTAATGTGATCATGTTTTTGTTTTCTGTTTTTTAAAATACATCCCTATTTGCCACCATGATTCCTAGTTATTTTCCGTACCACCTGGCAGAGTGGCTGGAACTAAACTATTTTCTGAATAAATTAGTATGTAATAAACACTTCTTTTCTTAATTGGGAAAAAAAAAAGAGGGGCACCTGGGTGGCTCAGTCGTTTAAGTGTCTGACTCTGGCTCAGGTCATCATCTCACGATTCGCAGGTTCAAGCCCTGCGTCAGGCTCTGTACAAACAGTTCAGAGCCTGGAGGCTGCTTCAGATTCTGTGTCTCCCTCTCTTTCTTCCCTACCCAACTCATGCTCTGTCTCTCTCTCTCTAAAAAATAAACATTAAAAAATTAAAAAGAGGGGCGCCTGGGTGGCTCAGTCGGTTAAGCGTCCAACTTCAGCTCAGGTCACGATCTTACGGTCCGTGAGTTCGAGCCCCGCGTCGGGCTCTGGGCTGATGGCTCAGAGCCTGGAGCCTGTTTCCGATTCTGTGTCTCCCTCTCTCTCTCTGCCCCTCTCCCATTCATGCTCTGTCTCTCTCTGTCTCAAAAATAAATAAACGTTAAAAAAAATTAAAAAAAAAAAAGGAATGATGCTTATTACCACTTATTACTACAAGAACTTATAATAGTTTGAACATATGTCTCTCTAAAGAACACTGCCAAAGAGACTGCAAAATAGGTACAACCTATTACCATAAGCTTGGAGCTCCTAGGCATTGGATGTCCTCAAGAGTCAGCAAAGCCGTCCAGTATGTTGTCTAATTAGATACTAAACATTCTCTATAGAAGATCTTCACTATCACAAAAGATCTTTTTTTTTTTTTTAAGTTTATTTATTTTGAGAGAAACAGAGATAATCCAAGAGTGGGGAGGGGCAGAGAGAGAATCCCAAGCAGGCTCCATGCTGCCAGTGCAGAGCCCGGCACATAGGGCCTGAACTCAAAAACCCACAAGATCATGACATGAGCCTAAACCAAAAGTTAGATGCTTAACTGACTAAGCCATCCGGGCACCCTCCCAACAAAAGAGATTTTAAAACATGAAATTAAAAGGAAGAAGTCTGAGGGCCACTGTAGTTTTCACAAGTAAACAGTGTCACCTAGAAGAGCAATTAGGGTCAGACTCATTCTTAACTCTTAAAAATCAGAACTAAAAATAATGGGGATATGCCTAGGGTATGCAGTACAATTTGGGAAGGCAAAGTCTGACTTCTTACAAAAGATTTTCTATTAGAGGTGCATAAACTACAATGCACTGCTTTCTGAAGTAATGTGTTTCTTATCACTGGAAATGTTCAAACACAAAGTAGATACAGAAATAATGTGGCAGAGATTACAGCATCGAGGAGACATACGAGGTAGTCACAAAGGTCCTTTCCAACTGAAAGAGTCTATGACTTCTGAAACTGAACTAGCAGGGTGTATATGACTTACCTCTTCTGTCATTCCAGCACGGATTAGAGTGAAAAGATATTTGAGTAATCTGACTTCATCTTCTCTATCCAGATCATCAAGGGGCATTTTCTGTCTAATGGGAGCATCAGGGTCCTATCAAACAAACAAACAAACAAACAAATAAATAAATAACAATAAATTCTTTGTACCCACATACATTTTAAACATCCCCAAGAGATGATTAAACTCTCGAGTTTATATACTGAAATAAGTTTATTTACAATTTAGTTAAGTAACAAAGGGAGTGAAGTATCACACAAGCATTCCAGAGAGCCATAGAACTGTCTGCTGCCCATTCAAAAAAGACTGTTGGCCCACCAAGGTACATACTTCGGTCAGACAAGGCAGAAACAATGCCAGCCAAACCAGGCAACTCTTAAAAATGCTACAACATGAGCTGTAGCCTGTTGTAGCAACTGTACCTCCAAGTTAATCCTAAACAGAATTAGGTCTAGATGGAGAATGACCACAGAGGAAACACTGAAGGAAGAGTAATACATTCTATGACTTGAAAGTGCTTCTCACATGAGAGGAGAGCCATAGTGGGATTAAGGCCATATAAAACACACTGATGTCCAATAAAATAATTTTTCAAGAACAGATTTCTAATAAATAAATCTACCTAGAACAGTTTATTCCCACCTATTATTTTTCATGGATAAAGAAATGTGCCTTTAAACATTTGGGATAACATATTGTCCTCACTTTTGCAGCAAATATCACATGTGGTCTTCATGATGAATTTTAAATGAAAAACTATTTTAGTTTTTGAAAACGTTTAATTTTGAGAAAGAGAGCACGCGTATGCACGAACAGGGGAGGGGCAAAGAGAGAGGGAGAGAATCCCAAGCAGGCACCTTGCTGTCAGCACAGAGCCTGACGCAGGGCTCAACCCCACGAACTGTGAGATCATGACCTGAGCTAAAACCAAGAGTCGGATGCTTAACCAGCTGAGCGAGCCAGGTGCCCCTAACTGAAAAACTATTTTAATGCGACTCTTATTTTAAATGCTACTCTTATGTATGGTAATATATCAATTCAGAAAATAAAGTACATTATAGGTGAAATGGCTACTTTCACAAGTATTTTGTGGACCGATACAATCATTCAGTTTTGGAACATGGTCTCTTTCTGGCAAAAAGGAAATCACCACTTTCCACATGTTAAAAGTAAATGATTTTTAGTTGTTTGCTACAGGGTGATTTAGCTATGATTTATTTCAAGTTCTTCCAGTAGCTTCCAAACAATTTTCATCAAAACCACTTTTGCTCCCAAAGAATTCTATCAATTTTTCCATCTGTTACTTACTTCTCCTGCTTTTCATTATAAACATTTAGTGCACATGTTTCCACCTGTCACAAAGCTCTCTTTCTTTATTTCTACAAGAATTAGACTCCTGTTCTTTTCAAATCTATTGTTATTCCTATTACTCATATCCTAGAATGGCCTTTCTAACCTCAAGCTTATGCAAAGCTCCCCTCTCCTCCCCCCCCGCCCCCCCCGACACTTTTTATTATGTAAGAGGCTTCATGAGTCATCACTTTAAAGTTGAAGAGTCAAACCTTACTGTAAGACCAAAATTAATTTGTTTTTAAAGCTGGCAAATCACTTTCTCTACCTTCTTTTACAATTTATAATTCATAGGCAATAGGTTCAAATGTTCAAATACATTCCATCAAATTCAAAGGCAACCAAGTAGTTAGTGGTAAACAGTATATACAAATCTTTGGGAAACCAAAACAAGGATCCCTATGAAGAAAATTCTCAGCCTTTAAAAAACAAACACACACACACACAAAAATAAATAAAAAAATAAAAATAAAAATAAAAACAAACACAAAACCTTGAAGGCAACTTTCATTTCAAAGAAACTTACCAATTCAGTGACAAGGGGACGGACACTTCCTATATAAGAAGGCAGCTGCCGCTGCTTCAGGGTATGCAGAGTATTTTCCCTGCAAGAAAAAATATAACATTTTTAAAAGGAGTAACTTTAATATGTTTACTTAAGGAAATAAAGTCAAGTCAAAGTAGAAAAAGAGAGTACAAACTCAGAAAATCAGGCAAAAATGCTAAATATAAAGAGGCATTTTAGGGGCACCTGGGTGGCTCAGTCGGATAAGCGACCGACTACGGCTCAGGTCACGATCTTGAGGTTCGTGGGTTCAAGCCCCATGTCAGGCTCTGTGCTGATAGCTCAGACCCTGGAGCCTGCTTCGGATGCTGTGTCTCCCTCTCTCTCTCTCTGCCCCTCCCCCACTCATGCTTGCTTGCTCGCTCTCTCTCAAAATAAATAAATATTAAAAAAAAAATTTTTTAAGAGGCATTTTAGCTCAGATGACTAATGATGCTAAACATGTTTTCATGTCTTTATTGGCCACTCATCTGTCTGCTTTTGTGAGCTTATCTGTTCAAATCTTTGTCCCCCGCCCTTTTTTCTTTTACTACATTATATTTTTATTATTGAGTTGTTGTTCTTTTATCAGCTACAAGTCTTACACTTTTCTTCTAGTCTGTGGCTCGTCCTCTCTCATTTCTTAATGACGTCTTTAATGAGTAGTTTTTCATTTTTATGAAATCGAATCAATCTTTCCCAATTATTGCTTCCTATGATCTTTCTTACTCTTGCCTATCCACAAGTCACAAAGATATCCTATGTTTTCCTCTAAAAGCTCTGTGGTTTTAGCTTTTATGATCCATCTTGAATTAAATATTGGGTATGGTGTGAGGGAGGTGTTTTTTTGCATGATATCTCATTTTTCTGCAAGGTTTGTTGAAAAGACATTCATTCCCTCATTGGATTGCTTAGATGCCTTTATTGAACACTAACTGACCATCTAAGTGTGGGTCCGTTTTACAGTTCTATTCTGTTCCACTGATCAGTAAGAAAAGACTAACTCATAAAAAATGTGCGAAGACATTTACCTTAACTTTTTCAACTTTAAATGAAAATTTCTTTCTCCCAGAAAAATCACAACTACTCAAGATTTAATTTTTGACAACCACTGAATAGCACTAATTTCCTAGTTAAGCACAGAAAAGATATAATAATTGACCTGCAGACTTTGTACAGGCATAATGTTACTGAATTCAAATGCAATCTGAACAGTTTCTTCAAGTCTTAATATAAACTGTCCCTTTAACTTAGGGATGCTTTTTGGTTTCAAGGTCCTAAAATAATTTAGAAGTATTAAAGGATGTAGTGACCAAAGTTTTTCAAAAAAGCACAAGTAGCTAGAAACATAACAGAAGTATCTTCTTGATAATCAAATTACATTTAAAATAAGGTCCCACAGCCTTACCCTAGCCTGCCTATAAAAGTCCCATATGAGTTGACTCTCTTCAATCTCATTTCCTACCATACTTTCCTTTGCTGTGTTCAGACTGGCCTCCTTGCATAAATAGTTTGTTTTCAGGATCTTTGCAGTTTCTGTTCCTGTCTGGAACAACTTGTCTCCCAAATTTTTGCATGTTTTGCCTCCTCTCACTCATTACCTGTTACTTCCTTAGAAGAGGCCTGTTCTGATTACCTCTTCTATTTAAAGTTGTACCCACTGTCATCTTCTATCCATCAACTCTCTTTTTTTCAAAGCTCTAATTGCCCAACAGGCTATTTATTTGTGGTCTAACTCCCTTAAATAATGTCAACACCATAAAGGCAGGGTTTTTGTCTGCTTTGCTGACAGACTGAATTTAAATATTTGCTGAAAGATAAACAAACAAAACCAACACTGAGTGACTTCAAGAATAAGCGTTTAGTAACTTACCAATAAACTGATTTTGCATAGAACTCAATGTTATCAGAAAAATCTCCAATTTCATCTTTGGCAATGCTCTCCAGCCAATCCACCACCAGCTAGGAAAGGAAAAAAAAAAAAAAGACCATTAAATATAAAATCTGTTACTGTTTTACTTGAAATGGTACTTCCATCCTTAATTCAAAATGTTTCTGATTAAAAAATACCAACTAACAATTTTTCCAACCACTATTTTTGCTTTTTTAAGATACATAAATATAGCAAAAGAATGAAATGTTCTATAGGAATAATACAGTTCTTAAAAAGCTATTCCTGGAAATGCTAGGGCTATTCATTTGAAAACCGAAGAACAAGGTTCTTAACTCCTTTTAACTGTAAGCAAAAACATCAAAAAGAAAAACAGTTTTTTTAAGTTTTAAATTTAAAAAGGTTTCAGTTCTTTGTGTGTCATTTACCTTTTCTCCATGCTTCATAAAAAAATATTTTAAAAATCTAATCTTACCTGACTTTGTCGGACAAGTGGATCTCTCTGAAATAATGTTTCCACCACCACTTTCTCACTGGCATTAAGAGCCTATTAAAAAAATTATTTAAAGAAAGAAAAAAAAAAGATGTTCTAAGAATATTATTTTAATAGAAAGGAAAAGGTGAACCTGACATGTATTCAATTACCCATAAACATTTAACCACACAGCAGACCTGTACATTCATGTGTGAAAATTTTTCTTAAGCAAATTTCAAACTGCTAGATCAATCTGCAGCTGTTCTTGATACTTTCATTCTTTAGCTATTCGTGGAATTTTAAAACTCTACTTCCACAGAGATGTTTAGGGAAAACAAAACACAGAACAAAATGAAACAAGCAAAAAAAATCATAGTAAAGGGCAGGATGCAATCATGTGACATTATCAGAAAGTGAACATTTAAAAACTTCTAAACTCTTGGGTGGGGGTGGGCTAAATAGGTGCTGGCCATTAAGGACAAAACTGTGTGGAGCACTGGGTATTATACATAAGTGATGAATCACTCAATTCTACTCCTGAAAACAATTATTACACCATATGTTAACTAAGGAGAATTTAAATAAAAATTTGAAAAAAATAATAAAAACTTGAAACTCTTTCATTCTACATACTAGAAGTTGATAGGTAATAAAATTTTACAATCCAAGGGCTTTCCTTAACAAGACACAAGATAATGAATGATCAAGGAAAACTTCACAGATGTGATCATATAAAAATGGGAATGTCTACTTGACAAAGACCCCTTAAACAAAACTGAACAAGTAAAAGGAGGACTATCTTTAACATATACAAGAGAAAACAATAATTGGAAAATGAGCAAAGTGTATGATTACAGAATTCATGTAAGAATATTAAGGCTTGGGGTGCCTGGGTGGCGCAGTCGGTTGAGCGTCCGACTTCAGCCAGGTCACGATCTCGCGGTCTATGAGTTCAAGCCCCGCGTCAGGCTCTGGGCTGATGGCTCAGAGCCTGGAGCCTGTTTCCGATTCTGTGTCTCCCTCTCTCTCTGCCCCTCCCCCGTTCATGCTCTGTCTCTCTCTGTCCCAAAAAAAATAAATAAACGTTGAAAAAAAAAAAAAAAAAAGAATATTAAGGCTTAAGAATGAAGAATACTAGGGGTGCCTGGGTGGCTCAGTCGGTGAAGCGTCCGACTTCAGCTCAGGTCTAGATCTTATGGTTCCTGGGTTTGAGCCCCGTGTCGGGCTCTGTGCTGACAGTTCAGAGCCTGGAGCCTGCTTCAGATTCTGTGTCTCCCTCTCTCTCTGACCCTCCCCTGTTAGCACTCGGTCTCTCAAAAATAAATAAACGTTAAAAAAAAATGTTTTTTTAAAAATGAAGAACACTCCACCTTGCTAATAATCGATAACATACACATTAAAGTGACACACCTAATCTCCAATTGGCAACATCAAATGAGTTAGAGGAAGCATTTTCACCCATTGTTAGTACACTGCATTAGGAAGGCAAGATGACAATCAAATTTTGACCCAATTTCACTTCCAGAAATGTAGGAAATATTGAAATACATAGATAAATACGATTTAGAATGTTCACTGCCTTACTGATTGCTACAGCAGAAATAGTGGAAACAACCTAAATCTGTCTATCAGAATGTCTGAAAAATTTCAGTTCTGGCATATTATGAAAAAATAAGGTAAACCTACATGAACTGACAGAAAAAACAAATATTGGTGATTAAAAAAGAAACTCTTAGTATAATGTATAAATGAAATCATACTATATGTTAAAAAAATAAAACAAACCCATGGGGCGCCTGTGTGGCTCAGTCAGATAAGCCTCTGACTCTTGATTTTGAGCCCCAAACTGGAACTCAGTGCTGACAGCATGCTTGAGATACTCTCTCCCCCCTGTCACACACATACTCTCTCCCTCTCGTGTGCACACACTCTCTCAAAATAAGTAAACATTAAAACACACACACACACACACACAACCGTGTGTATATATACATATAAAGATGCACAGAAAAGTGTCTGGTCGCAAATTGTTAGAACAGTAAGGGATAAAAGAGGACTTTTACCTTTTACCCTATAATATAAATTAATATTTGATTACTTTATGAGATTGTATCTTTTACTTGTAAATTTTTTAAATGAAGAAACTCAAGATGGAGGGTCAGAAATCAAATCCTATTATTAAAAACCACTTTAAGTTTTAAACATTTATAAAGGAAAAAAATTAATCTTAAACTTACACTAAGTACAAACATATTTTCATCTTCTAATGCAGACTGTATTCTGTCTCTGAGGAAAAATAACAAAATGAAAAAGGCTTAAATTGCATAAATATGTGAAATCGCCTTTTAAACTATATATATACACAAACCTACATTCTCTCCAGCATAAACAAGTTGAGCTTCCAATAAACGTAATCATTCTTTTGAAACAAAGATACAAGTAGTAAGTACCTTCTGGATCGGATATTGACATCTGAGCAAATCTGATATTTACTAAAAACAGACACTGCAAAGTCTTTCCTGGCTACCCGCTAAGGCACACACTGAACTTTCTAATATAATTGTTTTCACATGGCAAAAATTATACAATCTAATTTTCTTTCGGGATTTTCTCATCACAGTGAGAAAGCAGCAGAATGAGAGGCAAAACCACTGAGCATCTGAGAGAAGGAATATTTGGTTAACTTCTTTCAAACTGCCACTTTATATAAAGTCTATTTTTCAGTTCCTTTTCTTTAAAATTTTTTACTGTTAATTTATTTTTGAGAGAGAGAGAGAATGAGCAGGGGAGGGGCAGAGAGGGAGGGAGACACAGAATCCAAAGCAGAGTTCTTTTTCTTGTCTATCCTAAGTACTGCAGTATTTTCAGCACTTTCTGATCTTATTTTTGGGAGCTACCAGCTTTTTGATCTAATATTCCCCTCTTCCCTCCTAACTCACTCCTGATAATCATCTAATGATGAGGCATTAGAAACAGTAAGTACCAAAGATAGTAGAACCTATTTCCACACATCCTACTCTAACTTTTAAATTAATTTGCCTATTTGGGGACCTGGGTGGCTCAGGTCATGATCTCACAGTTCTTAGGACTGAGCCCCACGTCAGGCTCTGTGCTGACAGCGTGGAGCCTGCTTGGGATTCTCTCATTTTCTCTCTCTCTCTCTCTCTCTCTCTCTCTCCCCCCCCCCCGTAAAATAAATAAACATTAAAAAGACAAACCATGTTTAAATTAATTTGCCTATTGGTTACCTTGTGTTTATTTCACTTATGAGGCCTACACAACTTTACCTATACAGAGAAGCCAGCAGCCTCCATGTGACCATCTCCTGTTGAAGAAGCCAGAGCATACTGGCTGTTTTTGAGAACTTCTGAAGTCCAGGTGTTGCTCGGCTCACTATTTTACTCAGTATATTCACCTAACGTAAAGACACAGATATAAAGAGGTTTTCTATCATTCTGAGCCATAACTGCGTATTCTTCAAGTGCACAGCTCTAAAACTAAACATACACACACACACACACTTAGAGTATGAATTTTTCCTATCTATTGCCTTTTTTAAATTGAATGGAAATATAACATTCCCACTCGAAACGATCTTAATTTGAAGTAAGGTGTGTTTATGTGAGTATATATGTAAAAGTTTAATATACTCCAAATTTCAGATTAAACAAGAACAGCCATGGATACATTTTTTCTTCTTTTATAAGCTAAATCTAACCTATTCCTGACAAATCTAACCTATATCTAACCAGAAGATAAACCAAATCTAACCTATTCCTGACAAAATGATAACATGGACTAACAGCATAGCAATGAAAATTGAAAATAAAGTTATCTTCAATCTATGCCTGAAAAATTTATACCATATATCAAATCAAGAAAAATATTTTAAGATTGGTACTAAAACACTGTCATTGCTAACCACAACTTAACCAAAGTCCCCTCCTTGTTCTAAAACCAGAGTTCTTAACCTTTTTCAGGTTGAGGCATTATGTGAAAATCTAACGAACAGCATGGATGTTCTCCCCAGAAACACACACAAAATTATTTATCAGAAGGTTTAAGAATCTAGGGTAAAGGAAACCTTTCTCAAAGGTTTTGAACAGTGCCTCTTAATCTTCTGAAGTGAAATTCAGACACAGAATGGCTCTCATTCAGAACATGAAGAATCATTACCACCACAACACCTTTTCCCTCTCTTTAAAAAGTACTCACAAAATAATGTTACTTTTGTGTTAAGGCCAGTGTTTAATAAAAGTGTTATCAGTACTTCTCATTATTTTCTATTGGAACCCTAACTCTAGTAATTCACTAAGTGACTGTTACTGCTTTAGTTATTTAATGAAGTTACTGCTTTTATAATGGAACAATTCAGAGATTGATTATTGAAACAATATTAAACGATTAAAAAATATTGGCTATTATATTGTAATCATTCTTGAATATAATAAAGTCCATTTATTTATTTGCTTATTTTTTTAGTAATCTCTACACCCAACATGAGGCTTGAACTCATGACCCTAAGGATCAAGAGTCACATGCTTTTCCAACTGAGCCAGCCAAATGCTCTTCCTCTTCCTTTTTAAAAAAACAGACTTAATGTTTTAGAGCAGATTTAGGTTTAGAGCAAAACTGAGTGGAAAGTACAGAGTTCCCATCGCTTTCTGCCTATCAGGATCCAGCACCAGAGTGGAACATTTGTTACAATCATGAACCTACACTGACATGTCATTATCATCCAAAGTCCATAGTTTACATAAGGGTTCATTCTTGGTGTTGTATATTCTACAGGTTTTGACATAAATGACATGTATCCACCACCATTATCTCATACAGTTTCACTCCCCTAAACATCTACCAGGTTCTACTTTTCATCCTTATACTCCCCCACCCTCTGGGAACCACTGATCTTTTCACTCTCTCCAAAGTTTTGCCTTTTCCAGAATATTGTTTAGTTGGATTCATGTAATATGTAGCCTTTTTGAATTGGTTTCTTTAGCTTACTGATATGCACTTAGGGTTCATCCTTGTCTTTTCATGGCTTGATGGCTCATTTCTTTTTAGCATTAAACAATATTCCATTGTCTAGATACACACAGTTGATTTATCCATTCGCTTACTAAAAGACAACCTGGTTGCTTCTGAATTTAGGCGATGACAAATAAAGCTGCTATAAACATTTATATGTAGGTTTTTGTGTGGGCCTAAGTTTTTAACTCGTTTTGGTAAATACCACAGTATGAATGTTGTGGAATCATATGATAAGACTATGTTCAGGTTTTTAAGAAACTGAGAAAGTGCCTTGCAAAGTGACTCTACCGTTTTGCATTCCCACCAACAACGAATGAGAGTGACTGCTGCTCCACATCCTTGCCAGCGTGTGGTATTGATAGGTGTTGGGGACCTTTGCCATTCTACTAGGCGTATGACATCTCATGATTTTAATGTGCAATTCCACGGTGACATATGATGTTGAACACCTTTTCACATGCTTTTTTGCCATCTGTAGATTTTCTCTGGTGAGGTGTCTGTTAATGTGTTTTGTCCGTTTTTTTAATTGGATGTTCATTTTCTAATTATTGGGTTTAAAGAGTTCTTCGTATATTCTAGATTCTCCTTTTTTTTTAAGTAGCGGAATCCTTCGGTTTCCCAAAGAAATCTCATATGGACCTTCAATAAGCAAAAAGCAGAGCTGCCCTGGCTAACCTCCCAACCATGCTACCCCTGCCACTACACCCTTAAGACATCTCCCCCCTTAAATACAGTATGGAAATTCACAGGTTGATGCTGTTCAAAAAACTAAGAGTACTGAAGTTTGACCAACAATGGAGTGAAAGTAACTTACCTGACTACTACAGATGTTTTCATATTCTTCTACAAGGTCAAAAACCGTATTTGAAGAGTGCTTCAAGTAAGACTGCAGGAAATCAGAAAACATACTCATGGATGCTAGAACACATTAAAAAGAAAAGGAACAAGAAAGTTAAGTGACATACTCCTAGGTAATTATGTGTCTATGAAAACTTAAAAACACAGCTATGGATCTCTTTTTTTTCCTGCTGTATTTTCTAAAAAATTACAACAGTGGTGGGGTGCCTGTGTGGCTCAGTCAGTTAAGTGTCTGACTCTTGATCTTGGCTCAGGTCATGATCTCACAGTTCATGAGTTGGCGCCCTACATCAGGCTCCATGCTGGTGGTGTGGAGTCTGCTTGGAATTCTGTCTCTCCCTCTCTCTCCCCGTCCTTCCCCCACCCCCCCAACAAAATAAATTAAACTTTAAAAAAATTGTAACTGTGGTAAGATAAACATAACAAAATTTACCATCTTAACCATTTTTAAGTGTACAGGTTAGTGGCATTAAGTACATTCACAATGCTGGGCTACCATCACCATCATCCATCCACAGAATTCTTTTCATCTTGCAAAACTACAACTCAGGATAGCCAAAGCGATCCTAAGAAAGAACAAAGCTGGAGGTACTATACTTCCTGATTTCAAACTATACTACAAAGCTTGAGTAATTAAAACAGTATGAGAGGCGCCTGGGGTGGCTCAGCTTGTTAAGTGTCCAACCCTTGATTAGGGCTCAGGTCATGATCTCACAGTTCTTGAGATCAAGCAGCACAGAGCCTGCTTAAGATTCTCTCTCTCCCTCCCTCTTCCCCGCCCCCTCCCCCACTCTCATGTGCACATGCTCTCTCTCAAAATAAATAAAGTTAAAAAAAAAAACAAACAGTATGATAAGGCATAAAAACAGACACATAGATCAAGAAACAGAATAGGGTCCAGAAACAAACTCCCACATGTATAGTCAACTAATATTTGACAGGGGAGCCAAGAATACTCACTGGGGAAAGAACAGTCTTTTCAATAAATGGTGCTAGAAAAACTGATGATCACATATGGAAAAATGAAATTGGACCCCCTAGATTACACCACTCATAAAAATTAACTTGTGGGGTACCTGGGTGGCTCAGTCGGTTAAGCATATGACTTTGGTTCAGGTCATAATCTCACGGTTTGTGGGTTTAAACTCCCGTGTCGGACTCTGTGCTGACAGCTCAGAGCCTGGAGCCTGCTTTGGATTCTGTGTCTCCCTCTCTCTCTGCCTCTCCCCAACTTGTGCTCCGCTTCTCTCAAAAAGAAATAAACATTAAAAAAAATTTTTTAAAGGGGCGACTGAGTGGCTCAGTTGGTTAAGCATCCGACTTTGGCTCAGGTCATGATCTCACAGTTCATGGGTTCAAGCCCCACATCGGGCTCTGTGCTGACATCTCAGAGCCTGGAGCCTGCTTCAAATCCTGTGTATCCCTCTCTCTCTGCCCCTCCCCAGCTCACGTACTCTGTCTCTCAAAAATGAATAAATGCTGGGGCGCCTGGGTGGCGCAGTCGGTTAAGCGTCTGACTTCAGCCAGGTCACGATCTCGCGGTCCGGGAGTTCGAGCCCCGCGTCAGGCTCTGGGCTGATGGCTCAGAGCCTGGAGCCTGTTTCCGATTCTGTGTCTCCCTCTCTCTCTGCCCCTCCCCCGTTCATGCTCTGTCTCTCTCTGTCCCAAAAATAAATAAACGTTGAAAAAAAAAAATGAATAAATGTTAAAAAAAAATTAACTTGAAATGGAATGGAGACTTAAACTTAAGACCTGAAACCATAAAACTCCTAGAAAAAGATATAGGCAAAGAGCTCCTTGACATTGGTCTTGGTAACAACTTTTTGGATATGACACCAAAAGCACAAGAAACAAAAGCAAAAGTCAAAAAGTCTGACTCAAACTCAAGAACTGTGAGATCATGACCTGAGTTGAAGTCAGACGCTTAACCCACTGAGCCACCCAGGCACCCCACGTTATAGTTCTTTCTACATTCTAGATATTACCCTTTTATCAGACATAGGATTTGCAAATACATTCTCCCATTCTGTGGGCTGCCTTTTCACTCTACTTACTGTATCTTTTGATGCATGAAAATTTTAGATTTTGATGTAGTTCAATGTATTTTTTTCTCTTGTTACCTACAAGTCTTTTAAGAGCACACGGATGTGTTGGCTATTAATCTGTCAACAATTACTACAAAAACATAAGCCAAATTTTAAAATATCTGATTTGTATTTTAAACATATAACAAAGTAGCTGAGAAAGTTGTAACAGATACTAAGATGATATATTCTACTCAGGGAAAACATACACACTCCACTACAGTACTGTATCATATTGAAGGTCTCATCCAGTGTCCATACTAAAAATGAACTTTTTTTCTTTCTATTTTATCTATTTAGTAAAAAGGATATCTAAATCACTCAAAATCTGAGTACTTATTACTGGCAGAGACTATAAGGAAGCAGTGGTTACCACGGTGTTAAGAGAAGGGCTGTATAATCAAACTGCTTAGTTTCAAATCCTGGTGCCATCACTTTCCAGCCAGGTGAGCTTATTATGCAAACTACCCATTCTGAGCAGCAGTTCCCTTTCCCCTCTAACGGTAACAGCTACTGTAACTCTTCAATGGACCCCTACAGAAGATAATGTTCACCCAGGGGTAAGTACACGGACTCTGGCACGTTAGCTGACGATGATGATAAAATGAAGATCCCATGTGGTAATGAATACATACAGGCACATGAAAAGCAAACTTTTCTTTCCAAAGGGGAATGGTAATAACCAACCTGAAACTAGAAAGGTCTTCATACTATTTGAAAAAAAGACAGCATTAGCATCCAGGTGAAAACATGTCAATATTAGATGAAAACTAGACCTAGAGAAAAAGAGATGCCCTTTCAACAGAAATACGAAAAGAATGAAGATATGAGACTTATCTAATAACCTAACAAGGTATTTGAACTGAAAAACGAAGTGGCAAGATGCCGCTCCAACTGAGAACGAAGGTGAGATTCTCAACCTTCCAGAGCTACTACATCAAATGGTCAGCCATAACCATAACTAATCAGCTTAATGAAAAATATTTTATAATGACACTCAGGAATAGGAGATAGTTTCCTGGGTCTTAGTAAAGCCAACAGGCTACGTTGTTAAAGAGTTAACGCCATTTTACCAGCTTCGCCAGGATCATCCTCACGTAACATAACGGCACTGAGAGTTACATCCTCTGTTACACTGTGGGACTCTGTACTTGTGAGGAGTCCTGAACGCTGTGATGTGAATGCAGCAGCCCAATTACTGTCATCCAGATTAGTTACCTATTAAAAAAAAAAAAAAGGAAGATACAGAAAAGTAATGAGCTATTGCCATTGAGTACAAAAAAAGACATTAATGGCTATTTTGTTAAGGAAATCACAGCTTTTATACTGTTTTCTTCTCTGTACCACTCCATATCTTTTTTTAAAAGGCAATAAATATGGCATTTTGTAACATTTAAGCTGATATTAACATGTAAAATAAGGCGGTCATACTGCTTTAAGTTCACATCGGTTTTTCACTATTGGGAAAACGTACAGGACAAATGATCCAGTTTTTTCAACATATAAACGCTAACAAAAAGGGTGATGGAAGTTACAGATTAAAAGATGAGCCACATCAAGCAAATGCAGTGTGTTTACCTTATTTGAATCCTGATTTAAACAAACCGACTTAAGAAAACATGACACAACTGAGGAAATTTTAAACAAACCAACTTAAAATTTGACACAGCCGAGGAAATGTGAACACTTAGTAAAATATATACAATAATGAACACATATATACACACAAAATGGATATTTAAGATGATAAACAAATTACTCTGTGTGTAAGTATGTGCGTGTGTGGAATGTTAGATGTGTTAATGGCATCGTGTTAAAGAAAGAATTGTCTTATGTCTCAGAGATATGCACAAAAATATTTGTGGGTAAAATGGCATGAAATCTGGGAGGTATAAAGTAACAAAGGGGAAACACTTGTGGGTGTAGATGAAATAGGATCAGCCATATATTAATACCTGGGCAAAGAGCACATGAGGGCTTATTCTATTTCCGGACGTGTCTGAAGTGTGTGCAAACACATTTAAAAAAAAATTTTTTTTATGTTTATTTCTGAGACAGAGAGAGACAGAGCATGAAGGGGGGGAGGGGCAGAGAGAGAGGGAGACACAGCTCTCTGCTGAGCTGTCAGCAGAGCCCGACGTGGGGCTCGAACTCACAAACCGTGAGATCATGACCCGAGCCGAAGTCAGTCGCACAACCGACTGAGCCACCCAGGCGCCCCCACATTTTTTTAAATTCACCTTTATTTTTTTTTTTTTTTAATTTTTTTTTCAACGTTTATTTATTTTTGGGACAGAGAGAGACAGAGCATGAACGGGGGAGGGGCAGAGAGAGAGGGAGACACAGAATCTGAAACAGGCTCCAGGCTCTGAGCCATCAGCCCAGACCCCGACGCGGGGCTCGAACTCACGGACTGCAAGATCGTGACCTGGCTGAAGTCGGACGCTTAACCGACTGCGCCACCCAGGCGCCCCTAAATTCACCTTTATTTAAAATCACCTTTATTTAAGATCTTCTGAAAGCCAGAGAAAGCTATCTGAAGGTTTAAAAATTTGTCTTTATTAAAATCCAGGCACAAGCAACAATAAAAATGTTTATTTAAACACAAACACTTTATAATAATGCCCATATTATTAATAATTTACTGTCCTGGGCTTTAAGAGACTAGAAATCTTACTATTAATCTTGCAGTTCTGAAGCAATAAATAGTAAGTCATCTTCTTTTGTTTAACCCCAGATGCAGTCAATTCACTCATGTTTTAAGCAAAATAAGATAAATGCTGCTAACATAACCAGATTCAAAAGCAGCGTAAAATTATTCAATGACTAAATCATTGTTAGACATTAACATTCTAAAAATCCGTAAGACAATAAGAAGTATTTAACAAATCAATTTATCCTTTTAAGGAGAGGTTTAACAAGCTAAACCATTCTTCAGAAAACACCTAATCTAGACAATTTCAAATGTGTGCAAAAATCCCTGTGACTTTTCTGGGGCGCCTGGGTGGCTCAGTCAGTTAAGTGTTTGACTTGATTTCAGCTCAGGTCATGATCTGCAGTTTGTGAGATGGAGCCCATGTCGGGCTCTGCACTCACAAGTGTGGAGCCTGCTTGGGATTCTTTCTCTGCCCCTCCTCTGCTTGCTCTCTCAATGTAAATACACTTAAAAAAAAAAAATCGCTGTGCCCTTTTAATAAGCACAGAGCCAAACACAGAACTGTTTTCATTTTGTTTTTAGCACTAAATTTTCCATCATCCTCTACTACTCCAACAGAATTCTTCTGTTTCCTTCTCTTATTAGATTGAATCCTTTCTTTTTTATAGGGTATCTTGAACACCTAGGTCAAGTCATTCTGTATGTTTATACGACATTTCTTCTATTTTCAATACTGTACCACACAGTGATTTCTAAAGAGTGTCTCATCTCCTTTTTCCAACATTTTCTCTTTTCTTTCCTTTAATACATTGTCTCTCTTCCTTATGATACTCTTCATCCATTTCTCTTGGCTTCTTACTCTTCTATGCTTCAAAACAGGGCTCATCAGCAATCAATCAAGTATTTCTTCAGAGGAGCAGACTGTCAGATTAACACATTCTATCTGCACCCAAATGTTGCTGGTATTACAGTTTCCAACTATGACAGGAGATGCTTAAGGTTTTCAGTTTTCTGAAAGCCTAACCAAAAAACAATTTCAATCTATGTAACCTAGTTAACTCTTTTGAGGACTAGGACTTCAAACCTCACTAAAGGCTTTTAAGCTCAATATCTTACTTATATGAAAAGGGGGAAATTTTTACCCCATTTTTCCACATACCATAGACAGATTTCCCAAGAACCCTGAAGACTGTGTAAGCCGGGGAGACCTCCCTCCTGTTCCAAGAATGCAGGAAACATCTGGATGCCTCAGTAAGCTTCGGCTGGGTGGAGTAACTACAAACAAGAGGTTAGAAAAAGAATCCAAAGTACATGAACATTGATCATGAAAACAAAACAATCAAACCACCAATAAATAACTTTGTTTCTAATTATTTAGATTCTAACCAAGTAAATCCTTTAAATATTAACATTTCCATGTTATGAAGATTTAACTTATTTTTGTAAATTTGATCTTTTGGTACTAGTGAGCCCAGCAGGAAAATCTTTTACTGCAAACAGAGATGCTTTCATTATAACATAACTAAGTAGTAAAAAAAGAAAGACACTAATGAGTCCATGGATTATTCATATTCCAATTTTACAAATACTGAAGAGGTAGTTTAGTGTAAAGGGCACAGGCTTTGAAGTAAACAGATCATTGTCTGAATTTTGGTTCCATCACTTACATATATGCTTAGCTATGCTATCCTCATTGAATAACTTCTCCACGTCTCGATTTCAGTTTTGGTAAAATAGAGATAGAATACCTACATCACAGTTATTGTGTTTTATGTAAAGTATAGTGCCTCACACATGGTAAGGGTTCAACAAATAGTAATGCAATCATTATTATTTGTTCTTAACTACTGATATTGTAACCAAAGATTATCACGTGTACTGTAAGCTTTAACATATAGCTATTACTATTATTAAATATTATATTAATGTTATTAAATATTATGTATATTTAACATATATAAATATATATGACAAATACTTGTTATATATTTATATATAAATATATATTATATATTGTACATAATATTTATATATAGAACAAATACTTGTTATATATTTGTACATATTAATATATATTACTATATTATTAAATGCTTTAAAAGCAAAAATTCTTATGAGGCACCTGGGTGGCTCAGTCAGTTGAGCATCACACTTCAGCTCAGGTCATGATCTCACAGTTCATGAGTTAGAGCCCCGCATCAGGCTTGCTGCTGTCAGCACAGAGCCTAATTTGGATCCTTTATCTCCCTTTCTTTCTGCCCTTCCCCGGCTCACACTGTCTCTTGAAAATAAATAAAACAGTAAAAAAAAAAAAAAAAAAAAAAAAATCTTACAAGGTGGTCGAAACGAACTGGGAGTTCGAGGGATAACCTGGTTTCTTGGTGTAGTATTAGCAAAAATTTCATCTTGGGATGGCCGAACTATAGGAAGAGTTAAGAAAAGTTTTCCATACAAAAAAGACACCATTAAAGTTAGAATCAACCATATTTACCCTATATAAAATATTTGAATACACTTTTCAACAAGATTTTGATGGCTACCACTTTTTCTATGCAAAGAGTAAATCACTCCCTCTACCGCTTACTTTCTCAGATACCAGTCTTATATTACTACACACTGAACTAAGAGTACTTAGATTTCAAATAAAAAAAGGATATCTCATCTCAGCAGAAGCTAGCTACAATAGGATAGCAAGAACATCCTTATTTTCAGGGTAACACAAATTTTAACAATTTCCCTATCATTTGATTATAATACTGAATGTCTAATATCTCTCATAAAAAGAAAATTCTATAACTCTGATTCCAAGCATGCTGTAATTTGAATAATGATGCTTACAACGTAAAGGATACTTAAAACTCTTTTTTGAGCACTCTGTTTCCGTGCAGTCCGAGTCACTTCTGCCTCTCGGATCACAGGAGATGACATCTCTCCATAGCCGCTCCTAAAACAGTATAATTAAGTTCATGTGAGTGAAATGATAATGTACCATTTGCAAAGAACTCTATCATGACTGGAGCAAAAGACCCTGGGTCAGTCAAAGCATACATCATCCCAGTAGCCAAGTCTTTGACCTTTTGGTTAACAGCGCTCTTTGATTCCAAACCCTGCTTATCCCTCAAAGTCCACTTCTCAAATTTTTGCTGCACAGGCATCTTTGAGTTTCTAGCACTCACTATGTTATTCTCACCTATGGAATGATTTCAACACTTGGCATCTATATCATAGCACTGTTTTACATAATTACTTCATGAAGGCAGGTCTTTCCTTGGTTGAATTGAGGAATTCCCTGAAATTGCAGGAACCATCTCTTAAAAGAATATTCCGCAGTTCCCAAAATTCTTCAAACCATGGGTACTACGAAAAATAAAATCTGTTGTTGGGACTGGTGAGATGGGAAGCTAATTAAAAAAGAATTCTAATAAATTGGAGAAATGACTCTTCAAGTTATTTCTCCCCAGAGTACACTAATGGCATCTCCTGCCTCAGTACTATTGCAGTTGCCCTGATCTCCCGTTGTTCTCAGCTCAAGGTCTAGAAAATAAATCGTGTGAATTAAAAGACCTATATTTTGAGGGGCGCCCGGGTGGCTCAGTCGATTAAGCATCTGACTTCGGCTAAGGTCACAGTCTCATGGTTCGTGAGTTTGAGCCCCGTGTCCAGCTCTGTGCTGACAGCTCAGAGCTAGAAGCCTGCTTCAGATTCTGTGTCTCCCTCTCTCTCTGACCCTCCCCCACTCATGCTCTGTCTCTCTCTCTAACAAAAGAATAAACATTAAAAACAAAAAAAAGACCTGTATTTTGAGACAAGAATCTAACATGCTTTTTCCTCCACTCAAAGTCTTAAGATAGCTCTGAAGCCTATAGAATCAAGTCCAAATTTCCTTTATTTTTACAATCTAACCCCCGACTTACCAGTTCAGTCTTATATTCAACCACAAACATCCTCATACAAACATACATTGCATGTGACCATTCAGCTACACAATGCCTTCCTTTTCATATTCTTGCACCCTGTAGATGTTTCTTCTACAGAAGCCTACATTTGCCCCTCTCATCCACCTGGTGAACACTTACTCATCAAAGAGCCTCCTGGAGTCTGGAGACACATATATCAGGTGGGCAACTTGGTTCTTCTACTTATTAGCTTTCTAACTGTCACCAAGTTCTTAAACTCTTTTAGCCCCAGTGTAATCTATGAAAAGAGGATCAGAGTACCTATCCTCATGGGATTGTAGGAAGACTAAATTAGCTAATACAATATATATGGTAATAATAAAGCATTTCAGGCACTCAATGTTAGCTATTATTCAGGCCAACTAGAGAGTTACCTCCTTTGAGAAGTCTTCCTGATAGATCCCGTGGCAGAGAGACTTTTATCGCATCCTCATTTTCTCTTCCCACAGAAAAGTTAAAACACATCATTTTGCACTGCTCCATTGTCTCCTCCACTACAACTAATTCCCAGAGGCCAAGAACAGGAAAAACTCACCTGTATAGCAGGAGGCTAGCATAGTGCCAGGGTCATAGAAATACTTTAATTCTGTAACTACCTGATGCTGGAACTTGTATCAGAAAGTCTGGGCTGAGATCCCAGTTCCGTCACTGTCTGGCTTTGTGATCTCGGTCAAGTCAGTCGGCATGTCAAAAGCCAGACCACCTCCTATTCCGCCCACCCCAGCAATGAAAAACGTTGCCCCAAAACGCAGAACAGGTGGCACAGCTGCCGCGAAAACGCAAGGGATGATCACTGTCCGTATCCATTCCCGACCCAAGCTGCCTTTCTTCCATCATCTGCAGAGACTCCCAGCCCGGGGAAGGAGTCCTAGGGTTAGCACCCGGGCCTTCCTGGCTTCCTGTGGGAGTCGGGCTTCGACTATTTAGTTCCGCCCTACAAGCAGGAAGGGCAAGTGTCCTAGCTTAACCATTACCACCTCAACTGACCTGTCCATGGCCACAGCCTTCTCCACCGAGAAGCTCGCCAACTCGACTCCAGCTTAACCACCGCGTTTCAGCCTTCCCGCTCTCCGGAAGCAAACCCTTCGACCCGGAAGCAAGTCCTAGCTAAGCTGTCTTAGAAAAAAAGGGGAGGGAGGAAGAAACACCTTTCCCCTTGAGCGCACGCGCGACGACTTCCGCCTTACTGCCGCAGGTCCGGTCTGCGCAGGCGCGAAGGCTGGGCTTCAGTGTGATGGCGTCTGACGGGACCGGGCTGAGCCGGGCAGGGCTGAGGGGGCGGGGAAGGGGGCGGGGAAGGGGCGGGGCCGGTGGGTTTAGCGGTGTGGCGACGCTGCCACTTTGCCTGACTGGCATTTGTGGGCGTGGTCCAGGCGCCAGGTTATCCTAGAGGGAAACTTGGCTTGTATTGATAGTCTAGAGAAATGTGCGGTCATTTCCTGGTATTCTCAGGAGGCCGGGACTGAGAAGGAACCTGGACCCTGAATTCATACATGCAGGCTCTCCCCTCCACCTCCGGGGTCCCTGCCAGTCTCATTCAACTCATCTTGTTTGAATTGTAGCGTAAACCCCCTACACTTCTTGATATTGTTTTCCGTAATGGCTCTTTGTTTTTCTTTAACTTGGTATTTTTCCCTATTAAGGAGAAAAAGATCACTTGCCTTAGAAACCATAAAGAGTGGGGTGCCTGGGTGGCTCAGTCGGTTAAGCATTGGACTTTGGCTCAGGGCATGATCTCCTGGGTTGTAAGTTTGAGCCGGTTTCGGATCCTCTGACTCCCTCTCTCTCTCTGCCCCTCCCCTGCTGGCTCAGTCTCCTTCTCTTGCTCTCTCTCTCTCAAAAATAAACATTAAAAGGGGCACCTGGGTGGCTCAGTGGGCTAAGCATCCGACTTCCGCCCAGGTCATGATCCCGAGCTTCGTGGGTTCAGGCCCCGCGTGGGGCTGTATGCTGACAGTTCGGAGCCTGGAGCCTGCTTCAGATTCTGTTTCTTCCTCTCTCTCAAACCCTCCCCTGCTTGCACTCTGTCTCTCTAGCTCCCCAAAATAAATAAATATTTAAAAAATAAGTTCATAAAATAAACATTAAAAGAAAAAGCATAAAGAGTGATATGTAAGTGATGCATCACTAAATTCTACTCCTGAAACTAATATTACGCTATATGTTAACTAACTGGAACTTAATAACTTGATACAAACAAAGCATAAAGGGTGATAGAATTGCCCTCTATTTCAAAGTGCCTGGATAGGCAAAAAGTAGTATATTCCTGCGCTGAAGGAATCAAAGCTTTGCCTTACCCATTTACATTCTGCTGCAATCCTGGGTAATGTACTGGGAAGGCCTCTTCGTACTGGATTCCCATTAAGACTGATGTGGAAGTGTTGGAGTTCAGAGCCCATGGCCAAGAAAGAATTCCTGAGATGTCTTCAGTGCAAAAAGGTGGTTTTATTAAAACCTTGGGAACGGACCTGTGGGCAGAAAAGGCTGCCCTAGGGTTGTGATGGGTGACTAATTGTATACCTTCAAATTATGAGGGGGTTAGGAATAGTGTAAGTCTCTAAGGATTTTTGGGAGCAAGGTTCCCAGGACCTGGAGGGGGCTAGCTATCATTAGGAAAAGTTCATTTATTACTGTTTAGTCAAAACTCAGTCATGAGACCCTTCAGATGTATATCAGTGGGCCATAAGCTTGGAGGATGATTGCTAACATAATGGGGGGCGGGTAGAAATAAAGGAAGTTTGGAAAGGAATTTTTATATGTTAAAGTAGACTTAAAGGATCTTGAGGTCAGGATAATGTTAAGCTAAGATTGCCTTTTGCCCTCAGCAAAGTGTCATCATCAAGCTCCTAGAGGGAGGTCACTCTGCCTGTTTCAAGGACTTGTCAAAGGGCTGTAGACAGTAAGGAAATTTAATTTTTCACTTGCCTTTGTTTCCCACATCATGACCACATGACATTTTGAGAAAAGAAAAAAAGTGACCTTGGATTCCATCTAGGCACAAACCCTCCACGCATATTCCCCCTCATCTGTAAAATGGAAATACCACCTTTATCACCGTTGTCGCAAAGATTAATGACAAGATGCCAAATGTACACCTTCACATGGTAGTCATTGAGTCTCCTCTTTCAATTACCTACTTAATGAGTCCCCACCCTGGTGCTCTCTCATTCATCCTGTCTCCTAATTTTCCTGTGCAAAAAGTGTACTTGTTCTCTTATCCAAGGTGCAATCTGGTTCTTGTTCTCTTATTGAAGGTGAAATCTGGTTCTAATGATTTTGTGGTGCTGGAGCAAAGTTATTCACAGCGTGAGCCAGTGGTTCAGGTTCTTGCCACGCGTCCCCTGGCAACTGAATTCCAATGTGTTCTATTCATATAATGTACTTGAAGTGATTGACCATAAGGCACACAATAAAAAGGAAGAGCAGTTTGGGGTGAAGGGTTAGCCCAATATTCAGTTCATGTGCAAAGAGAAAACACTTGTTGAAAAGCGTAGGGGGATCACTTTTGACGCATTTAATTAGTAGGCATGAACATTTAATTAGTAGGCATGAACATCATACTACCCCCAAAATATTTGCAAATGTATTCGTTTGATTACCTACCTTAAAACTATTTGGAATAAAATCTTTTGTATGGTGCCTGGTGTATATATTCTGGCTTTATGTTTGGATTTCAATGAAAAAAGTTCATTACAGCTAACTTCAGCAAAGGAGAATTTACCAGAAGCCTATCAGGAACTCACAGAATTGTTAAGAAGCTGAAAAAAGGCTTGGGAACAGTTGCACAGGAGCTAGAACCCAGAAAACAACTACCGCCAAAGCACTCAGAGCCAAACTGTCTCTGATCTGGAGCACTCTTTGCTGTCTCTTACCCTCAGCAGCTGAGGAAGAAAATCATTACTTGTTTACCCCTTCCCTAGCTTTCCATTTTGAAAACTTTCAAACCTCCATGAAAGCTGTAAAACAGTACTCTAGGTGTCAATATATTCTCTACCTGCAACAGCCAATTGCTAACATTTCCCCACAATTGCTTGCTCTTTGGGTTTTTTTGCCTGAACTATTTGAAAGTTAGTCATAGACATCTTGACACTTCACCCCTAAATACGTCAGAATGGCATCTCCTAAATCAAGAACAAGACATTCTCTTAACCAATACATTAAACAGAACATTTGGCATTGGCAGAATACCATAATTAACATAGTCAATTTCTTCAATTGTCTCAAATGCCTTTTTTTAATGTTTATTTATTTATTTGGAGGGGGGAGAGGAGAGGGAGAGTGAGAGAGAGAGAGAGAGAGAGAGAGAGAGAATCCCAAGCAGGCTCCACATTGTCAGTGCAGAGCCCCACTCAGGGCTGGAACTCACAAAGTGTGAGATCATGACCTGAGCCAAAATCAGGAGCTGGATGCTTAACTGACTAAGCCACCCAGGCGCCCCTCAATAATGCCTTTTATAACAGTTCTCCTCCAGTACAGGATCCAACATAGGATTATGCATTTAGTTGTCTTGTCTCTTCATTCTACTTTCATTTAGAGTAGTCCTCCAGACTTTCAGACTAGTTCTTGCAGAATATTTCTCAATTTGGATTTGTCCAATTGTTTTCTCATGAAAACATGAGCACTTAAAAAAACAAAACAAAACAAAAAACACCAGGTGCCTGCATGACTCAGTTGGTTGAATGTTTGATTTTTGATTTCTGCTCAGGTCACGATCTCACCGTTTGTGGGTTCAAGCCCCGCATTGGGCTCCATGCTGACAGTGTGGAGGCTGCTTGGGATTCTCTCCCTCTCTCTGCCCCTCTCCTGCTTGCTCTCTCTCTCTCTCAAAACAAACAAATAAATAAATTTATATAAAAAAAAACCAAACAGTTGGAAGATAGGATACAGGCATACTACATAGGTATTGTTGGGTGTTTCTCACAATCACATCAAGTGGCACATGAGGCCAGTCTGTCTCTGTTTCAAAATCTGCCTGACCTCTCTCTTCTCTCAAAAGAAAGCATTCTTTCACCTGGCACTTCTTTCTAGCTGTTGTCTTTTTAGTCTTCTCCTTCTCAGCCCAATTTCTTTTTTGGTAAATTGTAAGTACCTGGTTAGTGGTTTTCTTACTATAAATCCAGTAGATGTGATTATTACAGAAAGATACAAAAATAGACACAAGGATATGGAGAAAATGAAACAATTCTTATGATTCCATTAACTATATCTGGCTACAATTACATAAGAGACTCTCATCCAGAATCACCTACCTGAGAGGGCCCCTGGGTGGCTCAGTCAGTTGAGCATCTGACTTTTGATTTCAGCTCAGGTCATGATCCCGGGATCTTGGGATCAAGCCCCACGTTGGGCTTTGCACCAAGCATGGAGTCTGCTTAAGATTCTTTCTCCCTCTGCCCCTCTCCCCCACTCGTTCTCTCTCTCTCTCTCTCTCTCTCTCTCTCTCTCTCTCTCTCTCTTTCTATCTCAGATAAAATAATAAGAATAAAAAAGAATCACCTGAGTTTGGTTAACCCACAGAACCAAGAAACTTAACATGTTAGGTCACTACGTTTTGGGATGGCTTGTTATATAGTCATAGATAACTGGAACAAGTGGGATTATACTGTAACACTGTTTCATGATCTGCTTTCTCACTTAACAGTATGAACATCCTATTATATCCAGTATCATTCATGTATATCATTCTTAACTTAGCCAAACATTTTGAAAAACTAATATTCCTTCTTGTCTCCATTTACATTTACAGTGCAACCTAATGCAGTCTGACTTCAGCCTTCACTGCTAAAGGAAAATTGCTCGAAACAAGGTCACCAATGATTTGTCAGTAAAAGTCTGTTTTTTCATTTCTCATCGTCTCTTGAGCATTTGACATCAGAGACTACTCTCTTTTCTGTCACTCTCCTGTCCCTATGTGTTACTCCTTTTGTAGTGGGCTTCTCCTAGTCCTCTCTGGCTTTCTTGGCTAGTGTCCTCCCTGTCATATATATTTGTCCAAACCCATAGAATACACAACTTATGTAAACTATGGGCCTTGGGTGATTATGATGTATAAATGCGGGTTCAGAGATTATAACAAATGTACCTCTCTGGTGGGAGATACTGATAATGAGGGGAGGCTACGCATGTTTGGGAGCAGTGAACATATGAGAAACCTCTGTGCCTGCCTCTCCATTTTGCTGTGAACCTAAAATTGCTCTTAAAAATGAAATCTTAAGAAGTATTAAACAAAGATCACACCAAATGTTGATAGCGGTTGCCTTTGGTGAGACTGGATGATTTTGTTATTGTTGCAAGTTCACCGATTTGCTTTATTTAAAGTGATTTATTTTCATAGCATGGTTTAATTGAAATTCAAAAAAAATTTTTTAAATAAATTCACTAAGAATTCCAGTGAGTCAGATGTGAATCTGGTGAATTGTTATGGTACATTCTTTTTTATTCTTTTTTAGTTTTTTTAATGTTTATTCATTTTTTGTGAGACAGAGAAGAACAGAGCGTGAGTGGGGGAGGGGCAGAGAGAGAGGGAGAGACACAGAATCCAAAGCAGGCTCCAGGCTCTGAGCTGTCAGCACAGAGCCCAACGCGCGGCTCGAACTCGCGAACTGCGAGATCATGACCTGAGCTGAAGTTGGCTGCTCAACCGACTGAGCCACCCAGGCGGCCCTGTTATAGTACATCCTTAAATACTTTTTCCCTGCCCAAAAGATAGCTAGAAGGATTTTGAATACAGTTGTAGGATACACTGCAACTTCTATAAAACTAAAGGAAGTACTTAGATTACTAACCTCTTGTTCAGATATGAGATTTTTAAAAAAATTTTAGTATTATGGGAGCAGTTTTCTTCTTTGAGCTCAAAACATTGCAAACATTCGATTATAATTTCCTAAGACTATTCTGAAAATCTGAAGAAGTAGAATTGCAGAAGCTGAAGTAATTTACTTATAGACATGGACTTGAACTAAACTAAACCACCAGCCAAAAGTATAGTAAACAACAATGGATCATGAACTGAATACAAATATCAGTTTTGGGGGCGCCTGGGTGGCTCATTCAGTGAAGCACCTCTTGATTTCAGCTTAGGTCATGTTCTCACAGTTCGTGAGCTCGAGCCCTGCATCAGGCTCTGTGCTGATAGTGTGGGGCCTGTTTTGGATTCTCTCTCCCTCCCTCTCTCTCTCAAAATAAATACATAAAAAAAAAATGCCAGTTTTTGGCTGAGCCATGAACCAATTGCAATGTCTAGGTTTTTTTTTTTTTTTTAATTTTTTTAAAGTTTATTTCTGACAGAGAGAGAGAGAGACAGAGCATGAATGGGGGAGGGGCAGAGAGAGAGGGAGACACAGAATTGGAAGCAGGCTCCAGGCTCTGAGCTGTCAGCACAGAGCTGGATGCTGGGCTCGAACTCACAGACCTCGAGATCGTGACCTGAGCTGAAGTCAGACGCTCAACCGACTGAGCCGCCCAGGTGCCCCTGCAATATCTAGGTTTTAAAACACGGCTTGACTCAGGAGACACTATTGCCTGGAAGTTAAGAGCACAGTGTTGGAAATCAGACTTCCCAGGTTTGAATCTCAGTTTGGCAGTTTATTGGCCCTTAACTGTTCTAAACCTCCTCTCTGTAAATGAGACTCTTCTCTTTAGGGTAGTTGCAAGGACTAACTACACAAATAGCAATAGAGCAAACGGGTCAAAGGCTCAGACTTGAGAACTTGATCGTCTGAGGTCACATCCAGCTCCACCACTAAATAGTGAGGTGACCTTGAGTGCCGGTGCATGCCTCAGTTTCTTCTTCCGGGTGTAATAACAGTACGAGATCATCAGGTTGTTATAAAGATTTACTGAGTTAATATATGTAAAGCCTTAGAACAGTACCGGGAATTACGATAAGTATGGCATATTTATATATTATTCAAAACGACCTTATTCTTACTCTGATAATAATTATCAATTCATTTGGCAACATCAAACTCAAGACACAGGGATAGAGGCATGAGTAACATAGATTGAACTGAACCAATCCCAATCCTTTTTTTTTTCTGTGATGCTGTAATGACAGCAGAAGCAATTTCCCCTGTCTATATGAAGAGCTCAAAAGAATGAATGCTTTATATTGAAAAATATAAATATGACTGTAAAGTCTCCTTTTGCTCTCCATATAAAGGAGTTCAGTGGATCTAACCCTGAAGAATCCTCTACTCATTCACTCACAATTTTGTATTAAATGTCTACTATGTACTGGGCACTGTGCTTGCACCTGGAAGATACAGATTGGGGGAAAAAGACCATTTATTCATTAAAAAAAAAATCATGTAAACTTACCTATTCGAACATACTTATTTAATCATAACATGGACAACATAAATATATACTTTTTTTTAAAGTTTATTATTTATTTTGAGAGAGAGAGAGAGAGAGCACGAGCAGAGGAGGGACAGAGAGAGAGAGAGAGAGAGAGAGAGAGAGAGAGAATCCCAAGCAGGCCCTGCACTGTCAGTGCAAAACCCAACGCGGAGCTTGAACCGTGAGATCATGACCTGAGCCGAAATGAAGAGTTGGATGCTTAACCGACTGAGCCACCCAGGTGCCCCACAACATAAGTCTTTTAAATCACTATTGTAGCTACCAGATAAAATTTGGTTATTATTTTCTTAAAATGCTCTTGCTTAAAACCTATTTTGAGGTTAAACTATTCCATCTTGCAAACTGATATTAGTACTTGGTTGGCAATGTTTTATTCTTTTTTCCTCCTCATATTGACCAGCTCTTTTACTTATTTATTTAAAAAGTGTGGTAACATGCATAATATAAAATTTACTACTTTAGCCATTTTTAAGTGTGCAGTTCAGTGGAGTTAAGTACATTCAAAGTGTTGTGCAAAGTTTTGTTTAGTCTTAAATACATATATAAAAATATATAATATATATCATTATAAGTATATACATATAAATGAACCCCAAATAATTTTTATTTAATTCGTCTCCCTGCTCAAAACGTATCAGATCTTGGTAATTAAGATGAAATTCTGACAAACATTTTATGCATAAGAAGCAGTGATATTGTAAAGTAATTCAGGGCACCTGGATGGCTCAGTTGGTTAAACGTTAGACTCTTAATCTCAGCTCAGGTCTTGATCTCAGGGTCTTGAGTTTAAGCCCTGCGCTGGGCTCTCTGCTGGGCATGCAGCCTACTTTAAAAAAAAAAAAAAAAAAGTAGTTAAACATCAATAATATGAAGCAAAACAGAGCTCTGAATGCATTATAGGGGAACCTGCAAGGTTCAAGTTTGGTTCAGATCAGGCAGCAAAAAAGACAGGATAAAATGTTAAATTTCAAGAAAAAGAAGTTCATGAGTCAGGGAGGAAAAATGTACTTAAGTGTGAAGCGTAAACTGTGTATGCCCTCCAAGATTCAGATGTGTTATTTGACTTCACGTTTAGAAGACAAAGTAGCAGAAAGACTAAAGGCTCGAGCGGACACTGATAGGATTCCAGCCAAGGATGTGGTTGTGGTGATAATACCGGGAAGCTATTGACTGAGTACATTATGTCTTTTCAGATAGGACTTTTTTTTTTTTTTTGAGGGAGGGAGGTGATGCTATTTGATTTGAAGCAAAATGCTTTACGCTGAGGTCAAGGAGGGTCAAAAGTTTCAATGCAGAGTCAGGTTGACACTGGTCTTTCTTCCAGTAAGGCAGGGTAGTGGGTAGGATTTTGGTCAGTTCACATTTAATGAGGTATTTCACCTCTCTACAATCCAGTTTTCTCTTCTGTAAACTTGAGAAGATAAGAGTATTCTATTTAACAGTTTGTACCGGCAACTAAATAATATCTGTACCGCAATTTGAGAGGTGGTGCAGAACACAAAAACTCCTTGGGTTGAATCCTAGCCCCCCTGCTTACTTGGTGGAGTCTTGGACAAATTATGTCTATGCTTCTGTATAACAAATAAATTTATTTCACAAGTTTATGGTGTGAATTAAATGAGTTTGAATGCATAAATCACTTAGAACAATACTAGTATATAATAATCACTCAAGAAACATTAGCTAATATTATCATGCACCACATGTAGCAAATATTCAATGTAAGTGTTTGCTCTTTTGTTCAGCACCAAGAAGGCAGGGACCATATCTGTTTTTTTCACCTTTACCGTTTGTCATTTAGTAGATGCTCAAATTTTTCTTGAATGAGTGGGTCATTTCCAATCAATACAATTGCATTCAATTCCTCAGAAAGTATTCTAGTAAGAGCATCCACATTTGTATAATCAGGTTAAGTTTATTTTCACTTATATTCTGTCATATGTAGATACTTCACAGTACTCTCTACCACCTCAAAAGATTTCTTTATCATCTTCATCTTGAGAAGCTTAAAAACAGGAAGAACCCATGAATAATTTATGTTACAGCTTCTCTTTCTTCTTTCGAATTATGTTGAATCTGAAGAGGAAAATAGAATGATGAAATGTAAAACTTTGTAATTTTGAGTGACCCGTTTACTGCTGAATTGTGATTTAAACATCGATGTCTGGCAGATTTTTAACATAAAATCGTAAATACGTTATTGCTTCTTAGAATTCTAACAGTAAGAATTAGCTCAATGTAGGTTTCATTGTGGCTTGTGTTTCCAGTGTCTTAAGCATAAAGTAGTCAGTGACATTTTCAAGGTAGTGGTGAATTTGCTGACAAAAAGTTTGCCAGACAAATAAATCAATTGCAATGACTCCTCTTTACAGACATCTCAGGCTTCATCAATAGCGGAAATGATCTTGGAAGCAATTGAAAAGCTAAAATCGTTATTCTCTGTTGATACAGGACATTCTCCAGCTAGACCACAATGCAGCTTATGCTGTTTCACATACTTCTCTACTTGGCATAGAAATTCTGTAAATCAAACGCATTTGCGTTTCTGAAGAATGATTTATTAAGGCCCTGGAGAGAGCATTGCTTTGTTCTGTTTTCTCTAAATAGCACGCTTTATACGGTGTTTAGATTTTATTTTATTGTGAAAAGAAGATAACTAGCATGAACCTTACCCCATAAATTCAACTAAGAAAAGTCACATTACAATTTTTTTCTTATATAGTGTTCTCTTAAAAAAAATGTTTTTAATGTTTATTTATATTTGAGAGAGAGAGAGAGAGAGTGTGCGAGTGCGCAAGTGGGGAGAGGGGCAGAAAGAGGCAGAATCTGAAGCAGGCTCCAGGCTCTGACCTGCCAGCACAGAGCCTGACCCTTTGCTTGAGCTCACGAACTCCAAGATCATGACCTGAGCCAAAACTGGACACTTAACCGACTCAGCCACCCAGGCGTTATGGTGTTAGTTCTGACCGAGTCCTCATCCTGCCTGGTTTGGTGGGGTGAAGGCGAGAAATTTAATCTCACAGATCACAGTGTTCTCTCCTCTCTTCTGGGGTTTGCACAAGAATCCAGGGAGTGTCTTCTGTGGTGCTAAAGGCATTTAGCCTTCAGTTCACTTTACCTAATGCAGGTCATTGTCCAGCCTGAGTGTGTTGGCTGAATAGGGGAGGAATGTGCTTCCTACCTACAGAGTGAGATGGAAGAAGGCAGGGAGGGGGAAGGAATGTAGAGGAAACAAACACACACTATTATCTGACTAAATGATAGCCTTTAAGAAACAATATAACAAATAGTTAAAATTTGAATAGGTAGTTTTCCATATATGGACCATTATCTTTATCTGTAGGTAAATATCTTCTAATTGAGAGGATCTTTGAAAATGTATCCTTAAGACAATGCATCATGCATCCATAATGCTATGAGTCTATTCCTTTTTTTAAAAAAACATTTATTTATTATTGAGAGACAGAGAGAGAGACAGAGCATGAGCATGGGAGAGACAGAGAAAGGGGGAGACACAGAATCTGAAGCAGGCTCCAGGCTCCAAGCTGTCAGCACAGAGCCTGACGCGGGGCTTGAACTCACAAACCACGAGATCATGACCTGAGCTGAAGTTGGACGCGTAACTGACTGAGCCACCCAGGCACCCCGAGTCTATTCTCTAATGACAAAATTTTAAAGGTGTTATTTTAAAGATTGAAAATATAGCATATTTTGGGGCACCTGGGTGGCTCAGTCAGTTGAGCATCTGACTTGGGCTCAGATCATGATCTCAAGGTTTGTGAATTCAAGCCCTGCATCAGGCTCCTGATGACAAGCCACTTTGTATCCTCTTACACACAACCACCGCCCCCTCCCCCCGCCCCTGCTCTCGGCACCTCCCCTGCTTAAAAAAAAATAAAAATAAAAAAAATAAAAAAAAAATAGCATATTTGGTTCATAAGTCAAGAGCAGGAATTGACTTTTAAAATACTTTGAGAGTATTTTGAGCTACAAAAATATTGACATATAAGAGCAAACTATGCAGTTTCTATAAATAGAAGTGCACTTAAAAGCATAAAATATAGACTATAAGTATTGGCAGTAGGCTGTAATGCAAAAAAACCGGTGCCTGTCTTGAACATTGACCTTGAAACTTATTTGGAAGCTTTAGTCTGTGTTGTGAAAGGGCATTAGGTAAAGCTGTACTTCAGAATCCATCCTTGTGTCCTATTTGCAATTTTTAAATGACTGAGTTTAATCTTTAGGAAACTGCTTGCCATCCTAGGGGAGTACAGCTTCTTTGTCCGTCACAAAATCAACGGAAGCTCTCTAGCTTTGTAAAAAGGTTGAATTTTGGGTAATAAAAGAAAGCTAAACTTCTTTGACTTTTTGAATGATGCTTTTTGTTTTTTCTGATTTAAGTATGAAGTTATGATGATGACTTCATTTAAAAATTTTTAACTTTACTTAATGATAGCATAACAATATTAGGAGACGACAAATGATTCAAAAGCATCCATATTACTACTGCTTAGTACAGTAATTTTTATTATTGCACATTATCTTTCACATGTTAGCATTCATATTTTACATATAATAATGACATTCATATAGCTTTTAAAATGTATATTCCAGAAACTGTTATTTACCTGCTATTGACAATGAGGATTCTCTGTATCTTCATGTTCCTGTTTTTCTTTTTCCCACTGATGTATTTTTGCTTTTCTTCTTGCACCTACTCAGATCCCCCTTCCTCACCCCTTCCCTCCTCTGTAGCCATGTTAACAACCTGGTATGTATCTTTCAGTACCTCGCTTTGTTCACTTTCAATACCTCATAGAAATCCCTCTAAGTCAACCATTAAACATCAAACTCATTTTTAAATGCTGCATAACGTTCTATGTGAGGCATGAATCATAATCTTTTCAATTATTCTTTATTGATGGTCATTCACCCTGTTGCAGTTTTTTCTTCAGTAGTGTGTGGCAGTAAATAGTCTTGTGTACGCATCCTTTCATGTCTTTGGTGTAGCCACCAGGAATAGGATAGCTGGGTCAAATATGCCTATTTTAACTTTCAACAGATATTAGCAGATCGCAAATTAAGATTTTGCTTTACCCCAAGGCTATGCAATGCACATTTCCATCAGCATTACACGACTCCTTTCTTGTTCTCTAACCTCCTTTTTGGAATTAGAGTGTTCTCTCTGTGAATTTTGCCCATGCATTGGGTTCTTGGTACTTTGCTTTGCATGTCTCTGGCTACTAGTTAGAGCATCTTTTTATGTTTATGAGCCATTTGGATTTGCTCTTCTCTGAACCGCCTAGTAAGATTTCAACCATTTTCCTTTGGATTGTTTCTTCTCAATTTCTAAGAACTCTTTGTATTTTATAGATATTAACCCTATGTATTTTATACTTTCCCAAATCTACTTTATATTTTTCCAAATTATATATCTACATCTACATATCTATATATAAATATATATTCTTTAATTTTATTATAATTTAAATACATAAAATGTTTTAATTTTAAAATAGCTTCTGAGTTTCTTGAATTGGCTAAGGTCTTCTTTATCTCTAGACCATACTTCTAGTCTCTTAGGTTTTCTTCTAAGATTTTTGTTTTACTTTGTAGCTTGAAAATTTTAGATATATTTGGAATTTGCTTTAAAAATTTTTTTTATTATTATTTTTGAGAGAGAGAGAGAGAGAGAGAGAGAGAGAGAGACTGAGAGCAAGCAGGGAAGGGGCAGAGAGAGAGGGTGACACAGGATCAGAAGCAGGCTCCAGCCCTCAGGATGGAGCCTGATGTGGGGCTTGAACTCACAGACTGCAAGATCATGATCTGAGCTATAGTTGGCCGCCCAACCAACTAAGCCATCCTCGCGCCCCTGGAATTTGCTTTATATAGAAGTTGAACTTTTATTTTCTTCAGATGGATAGCTACTTGTACCAGCATCATTAAGTAACATTCTTTCTTACTGAAATATATATTTTTTTCATATATTAATTTCTGTTATATACTGGAATCTACTTCTGGATTCAATTCTATGCTGATTAGCATCATTGCTTCTTTCACTTGAACTTTAAGATCATTTAAATTTTGACTTCAAAACTTCGCTCAGTTGAAATTCAAATTGGAATTGTATTACATTAAAATATTAATTTGGGGGAATTGATATTTTGTGATATTGTCTTTCCATTCAAGAATATAGCATTTGTCTAAATCTTGATTTATGTCCTTTAGTAAGACTTTATAATACCTCTTCCTTGTCAGCCTTATTTCTTGAGGCATTTATAGTTTTTATCATAAATGTTTATACCCCCATATCAACTTTCAAGTGTTTATTGTGAATATAAAATAAAGTTATTAATTTTTGGCTTACTTATCTTGTATCTAGCCACTTTCCTAAGTTCCTGAAGAATTCTAGTAGATTTTTTTCCAGCTTTTGAGGTATTCTCTTCCTATTATTTTTAAAGTAATCTCTACACCCAACATGGGGCTCAAACTCACAACCCTGAGATCCAAGAGTCGCATGCTTCACCAACTGAGCCAGCCAGGAATCCTGAGGTATTCACTTATAATATCAGCAAAAATAATTTCATTTTCCAGTGTACATAATAAATATATATTTCTATTGATTTAATGCCTTTTATAACAGTATTAGAGGACACTAATAACCCCTATTTCAATAGCATTGTGTTGAGGATTAAATAAGATAAACACATGTAAATTGCTTAGAGCAGTGGGTGGAATATGGTAGGGGGCCCAAGAAATGACTAATATTATTATTACTTCTCACCCATTAGAGCTTGAGAGTTCTTCCATCTGAAAAGGTCTCTTTCATGTAAACATCATGCCAAGAATTAAACTATTATTTGCTAGTTTTTCTTATTTCATCATCCCCCATTTTGATTGGTTTTGGGGAACCTGGGTCACAGCTTTCTTAAACTTTTATTTCTGATTCTCTCACCTTCTGATTCTCTCACAGAATAGCAGGAAAGGAAAGCAGAGAAATAGCTTGTGTATGAATGATTCATTCCACGGACTGTAATTACACAACAACAGATTAATAATTATGATATAATAATTATGATTCTACAGATTATTTTTCTTTGAAGAGGAGTTACAGTCAAATGAGGCTTAAGGCTTGGTGACTATATTTTGGTTTAACTCATGTGGTGTTTCAGAGTTTATTTTGTGCAGGCCTGTCACAAAATCTTTTGCTTCCTAGAATTTACCTTTCTTCTTCAAAGTGAGATAAAACAGGTAAGTCAACTGTAACCAATGTTACTGCCTCTTTGAGGGAGTTTTAGGAGTACCAAAGAAAAAAGCTCTTTCTTATGATGTAATAGCCTTGGAGAGATGCAGCTCTTTCCTGACAGCGGTGGAAGAAGTGGCTTTGGAAATTGTCTTCACTTTCCAGGGCTGACACAGTTTGGCACTTTACATCTACTCTGGATGACATCTTGAGATTCGTCCTCTTTACCCACCCTGAACGAGCCTTGGCAGAGGGCCTCGTGCAACAAAATCATTAACTCTACATCTGGCATTAGCCACATCCCGAGAAGGGGAGAATGCCTTGACCGTAAGAATATCCTGTATCGGTTCAGGGTAGAAAGAGGACAGCAGGTGCCATCCTCTATGACAGCATTGGTGGAATGAAATTAGTGTCATGGCAGTGGCTAACAATACTCTTTGTTCCTGAAAAATTAAGGGCTAGCTGTTAGCTTTGCTAACTAGTTAATTACTAGCTGGTCTAGCTTCTGCAAGGAGCTCAAAATGTATTTCAGGAATTGATACTGTCTTTTAGTCTAATCCAATAGACTCTATTAAATAAGTTTCCAGTTAAAATCTTGTATGATGCTTTACTGAAGTCAGAAAATTCAAAGGAACAAATGAGTGAAATGAGAACTTTTTCCAGAATAGTACCAGGAGACAATGACTAATTCAATTTCTGGAACTGTAAGTTTGTTTCTGAAACATGTAAAGCACACAAATGGTTACTGTCTCCTTATAACATTACTTGCAGTAATTAATGGATAAAACTTATCTGGAGAAGGTCCAAATCCAGTTCTGAGAAGTGGTTACGCAGACAGAAACTTCCCCCTTAATGCAGGATGTACTAACAAATACAAAAAAACCCTACTGGATTGAATTAATCCCTAATTTGCTGGTCATTTGGCTCTTATGCCTGTCCATCACTCCAATTACTGAAACAACAACAACAAAAAAACACAAAAAAAGCAGTAAGGAAAACATTCAATTAAGTGCAGCAGTGGAGTAAAATCTTCTAAATCATGATGGTTTCAGAAGCGCTCACTTTCTTCTAATATGAATCATGTATGTCCGGATAAGGGTGGAGGGGACGGGGAAAGAAAACCTTGAGTCTGAAGATGAAAAGTAAGAAAATAAAGTTTGTTATTCATATCACTCCTAAATCTAAGCCAGTGGAAGGGGGAGATTATTGTCGGCGCTGAAAAAATAGAATATATATAGTGAAGACAAGACGTATGCTGACACAAGTGGAAGGTAATTCAGCGGGATAAATGAGCATAATTACATGAGTATTTTATATGAGTACTATGTTGGTTCTGAAATTGTGGCACCAGCCTGGAACGGACCCCTTATCGACTCCTGGAAGGCTCATCTGATTCTAGGTTTCCCTCCAAAGAATCTCTACAGAGTAGATTAGACGTGGGCCTTTCCGAGATTGGATTTCTCCAGGGAGATCTCTAGGTCTGCGGATTCAATTCAGCATGTTTTGGGTTATCCTAGAGTCATGCTGGTCTTTGTTGCTGTAAAATTAGTAGGCTGACAATGGCTCCCAGATAATGTCCTAATCCCTAGCTTGTGGGATTACCTTTATTTGAAAAACAGGCAAAAATAAATAAACATAAAAGCAAAGAGCCTTTGCAGATGTAATTAAGAATTCTGAGAGATCTTCTTGGATTACCCCAGGTGGGTCCTAAATGCCATCAGAGAAGTCCTTAAAAGACAGGAGACACACATAGAGAAGATATGAACATCGAAGCAGAATCTGGCATGTTTGTGTCTTAATGTCAAAGAATGTGAGCAGTAAGGAATGGGTTCTCTCCTAGAGCTGCTAGGGAGCAAGGCCTTGCTTACACTTTTGGTTTTGGCCTTTTGTCCTCCAGAACTGTGAGAAAAAGTTTGTGTTCCTCTAAGCCACTAAATGTGTGGTAATCTGTTACAGTAGCCCTAGGAACTAATACATACTGCTTAACTAGGACATGAATGTCTTTCTAGAAAGCTATATAAATAGAGCAAGAACAGATGAGAGCCCAGTTAATAACAATTTATCTCCCTAACACATTTCTGTGGGTAAAATACCAAAGTGCCTTACAAGAAAAATGAGAGGGGCAAAAATGTTTATTGGAAAGGTATATGGAGAAATACTTCAATGGCATGTATTTGAAAGACGCCTCATGGCTTCAGTTTAGCAGAATTTGAAAAAAGCCTTGTCAACGTTGGCTCTGAAATGCTTTATAGCCGCTACACGGACACCCATAGACCTGATACTAATTAAAGGCTGGAATTTCCAAAATCATCCTATTGTCTCCAATTAGTAGCCAATCCCCCACCAAGAAGTATATAAAGGGACAGGCATAAATTATGATGTGTCTAGATTCTTTTGACATAAATTATGATGTGTCTAGAGAATAAAATTACGACTGGCCTACGGATCAAGTAGAGAACGTCATCTTGTTCCTTGCCATCGAAGGCGCTGTATTCTCAGGCTGTGGAAGGCTATTTGCTGCCTTCTCTCTGTAGTATCAATCCTTTGTACTCCAACCTTCTCCACTCCGGCCCACTTAGGCTGGGCTTTCCTATTTCACTTTCTCCATGCTTAATCGTTATGGAAATAATTTAATTCACTCACGGTTTCAGTTGCCTTCTGTATGTCAATGACTCCAAGGCCCAACTGTTACAATCTGCCTCTCCTCAGAATATACTCAGCAAAATATTTCCCTTAACATCAACATCTTACCAAAAAGTTCTTTCACTCATGCACTAAAAATAATTCCTTACAGGCTTCTTTCCATGTTACTGTCATTGGTGCTCAGTCTCTCTGGTCTTGTTGATAGATCAGGTTGTTTCACTCTTTCCTTCAGTTTCTATACCTAAGCCATTAACCAGTTCTCTAGTTATTCCTTTAAAAATTCTCTTCGACTTCCCTGGTCACCACGGCTCCAACCGTAATCATTTCATGCTTACAGACCCCAGCAGCCCACAAGCTGTCTGGGTTAACTCAGGCTCTACCGTCACTCCTCCTGGGACTATCCTTCATGGCTCTCAAATCTGTTGTTGCTTTAATCATATGATTCTCATTTATTTTATTTAAAACAAAAAATTTTTTTAAGTCGGACGCTTAACCGAGTGAGCCACCCAGGCGCCCCGATATGATTCTCATTTAGAACAACAGGGTATTTCCCGGCTAACTACCCACTGTATATACTATATTATTTATTTGATTGTACTCCGTTCCCAGCATGGAAAGGTACTTTTTTTTCCTGCCAGCTATGTAGTTCTCCAATCAGTCCTTAATTTGCTCAGAGAATCTTAACTAAAACTGACCTGAGCAAAACAAATATAAATCAAATAGTTTACATATTTTATTAAAATTTTTTTTATTTATGAGAGCGCGCGTGTGCGCGAGAGAGCGAATGCAAGCAGGGGAGGGGCAGAGAGGGAGAGGGAGACACAGAATCTGAAGCAGGCTCCACGCTCTGAGCTGTCAGCACAGAGCCTGACGTGGGGCTCTAACCCACAAACTTTGAGATCACGACCTGAGCCGAAGCCGGACGCTTAACCGACTGAACCACCCATTCACCCCTCAAATAGTCCATATATTTTAAAGCAAAATGCAATTTTTAATCATTAGTATCAGTAGAGATAATAAGCACAACCGGTCTGTGGTTAGATATGAATTTTACATTTTCACTTTTTTGATACTTGTTGACTGATCTTTCCCACCATCGATGCATTAAACACCTTGCCAGTAGGGTCTGGGCTTATTCTGTCATTTATTCTTTGCTACTCCTCTATGCCCGAGCATGGTACATTACACATTCAAAACTTTGACAGTAATAGTTTCCTGTTCTGAACTCAGTGCTCACAGGGGATACAGACTACTATACTATCTATAGTACAGTATCTGTAGTACAGACTACAACAGAAATTTGAATGGGTATTAATGGCAAATGACAAAAACATTAGACTTTGATCTCTGCCTATTTAAAAACTGCTATAGGGGCACCTGGGTGGCTCAGTCGGTTGAGCATCCGACTTCGGCTCAGGTCATGATCTCACGGTTCGTGAGTTCAAGCCCCGCATCGGGCTCTGTGCTGACAGCTCAGAGCCTGGAGCCTGTTTCAGATTCTGTGTCCCCCCCTCGCTCTCCGCCCACCCCTGCTTGTGCTCTGTCTCTGTCTTTCAAAAATGAACAAACATAAAAACAAACAAAAAAAAACAAAAAAACTGCTATAACCTTTTGACTTAAGTGAAAGTATTATTCACATAAAAATCCTGCAAGATATGTGTTTAGTTTTCAGAAAAAAACCCTGGATTTTGACCCGTGTTGAACCTAGGTAATTATTTATGTCATCGTATAAGGAAAATCAGGTTAAACTAGGTTCCTAATAGTAAAAATTCTTTCCATACCCTTTCAGACAAATCAGAGAAATTAACTGCCTATAAATGATATTTATACGTATTAAAAATAGTATTTTCCTGAAACCATTAAATTGTCCCAAATGGAAAGCTCTGAGAAAGTTTAAAAGACAATAACCAAATGAGCTTTGCTCATTCGCCACTTGTCTCCCCCCCCCCCAATAGAATGTATGCTCCATGTGGGCAAAATGACCCTGCTGTATCCCTCACACGGCGAACAATGCCTGGAACACGGCAGACATGCAATACTGAATACATCTGCTGATTCTTTGATACAAAAACCAGGTAGATGTCTCTAATTTTGGATAAAATCTTTAAATTCTTAGTTCAGTAATCTATAGGCTACAAACAAGGATGTTTTAAGAAAGCAAGTTAAAATTATGTGCAACACGTGCAATACTTTTTATCTGCATTTAGAAAACAGACCTCTTTAGCAGTATTTTACTTTCAAAGAGAAACTAATGTCAAGCCCACAAACTTAGCTGCTCCATTAACAGGCTTACTAGCTAATTTTGAGAAATACCATCAATACCCCAACAAAGACTCATGCATTTTTCTTTGAATAGTCAGTTATGAGAAACTAGGTTTCATTCTACTCTGAATCTATTACACTTCTCTTAGTGCATTCATAAAATACCAGATGTATTGATGCAGTGGAGCAAATTACAGAATAAAGCAAAAACTTGAGTCCTATAAATCACAATTGTTAAGACTCACTGATAGTTTAGGAGAAGCCTGAAAACACTAAGATTTCTAAGCTAAAGTCGTAGGAGTATTAATCATAAAATACTATAACTCCTTACTACATTTCCAAGACTTAAAAGGGAGGGGACAAAATAACAGCTGGAGATTGAATTCAGTGAAGGCACAGAATGAGGAAAACTAAAAGAAAGGATGTTGCAGGGATAAGTTTTGATTCTAAGTTTGTTGCCCCACATCTAAAGATGAAAGGATTTAAAAAACAAAGCAAAATTTACTTTCATAACTGGGTATGTTAAAACTTTCTACTCCTAATATCCACATGTGCTGAAGATTATATATTAAATAAATAAAACAACAACAACATGAAAGTCAAAGCAGCGTTTTTTACACCTTTGTAGAAAAAATTAGGTGAAATGTCATTCTGGTTTTCTCCTAAAATTGAAGTTTCTCCAGGTATTGTTGGGGACATGAAGATGTACTCATGATTTTTCCCAATTGAATTATATTTTAGTATTTTTCCATTTAAGCACCAGAAAAGTCCATCAATAGGATTCGAATTCCTAAGCTGCAGTTACTAATTCGGTTTTTTTAAACATTTTTTTTTTTAGCGTTTATTCATTTCTGAGAGACAGAGACAAAGCATGAGTTGGGAAGGGGCCAGAGAGAGAGGGAGACAGAATCGGAATCAGGTTCCAAGCTCCAGGCTCGAACTCACGAACTGTGAGATCATGACCTGAGCTGAAGTCAGATACTTGACTGCCTGAGCCACCCAGGTGACCCTGTCGTTACTATTTTGTATGGGAGACAATGATGCTTTTTGCCAAACCACAGTCCTATTTCCAGTAGCAAAATACAAAATAAAAAGCAAAACAAAATATTGACCAAGAGGATGGCACTGGCATTTATTTCACTCCCTTTAACTCTATATGAAGGGGTGCTATTATCATTCCTATTTTACAGATACGGGAACAGAGGTGCCTAACCACTGTCACATGCTAGGAAGTAGCAGAGCTGGGATTAGAAACCCAAGAAATCTGGTTCCCACAGTCTTATTCACTATACTGAAGTGTCCACTTTATTCCCCTAACACTCATCTGTAATTAATGTGTTGTTTCCCACCAGATCAGTGGTTCTCAGGCAGGGTGATTTTGTCCTTCAACAACCCCTCACTCCCTGAATCTAGCTAGAAAACACTTGGGCAATGTTTGGAGACAATTTTGGTTGTCACGACTTGGGGGTGACGGTAGTACTACTGGCATCTACAGGGCAGATACAGGATGTGCTGCTAAAAATTCTGTAATGCGCAGGACAGCCTCCCAACAACTCGTTATCCAGCATAAAACACACACCGTGCAGAGGCTGAGAAATCCTGTAAGAGAGTATAAATTCTAGAAGGGCAGGGTCCTAAACTGATCTCAGTTTTTGCTCTATCCTCACACCTAGAACAATTGTGCTTGACCAGTAAGTCTTAAACTTACCTGAATATTTGTTTTCAAGAGCCTAGAACTCAGCCTTGTGCCCAGCCGGTAGACAACATTTATTAAAGGTAACAAAATTAATGGCGATGCCCTCAAAGAAGGTCAAATGGGTATAACAGGACACAGCAAATCAAGGCAATTTTAGTGCCCCATAATCCCACTTTTTGGAGTTTTTTCTCCCAATGACTATTAATAAAACCAGTTCTTCCAAGATAAGTCTCTTAAGTACATGGGACTTCTGAAAGAACAGGTTTTTCTTTAGATACATAAAACTTTTAAATACATGGAACTCTTGGAGTTAAATTTGTAAAAGATCAGACCTTTTTCTTTAAAATGAAAGCCTTTAAAGTTCCATTCACGGGGCGCCTGGGTGGCTCAGTCGGTTAAGCGTCCGACTTCAGCTCAGGTTATGATCTCGCGGTCCGTAAATTTGAGCCCCGTGTCGGGCTCTGGGCTGATGGCTCAGAGCCTGGAGCCTGCTTCCGATTCTGTGTCTCCCTCTCTCTCTGCCCCTCCCCCGTTCATGCTCTGTCTCTGTCTCAAAAATAAATAAACGTTAAAAAAAAAAAGATAAAGTTCCATTCACATGGCATGTATTTAAGAGATTAGTAGACACCCCTAAATTAGATTAGATGGCATCACTAATCGATTGCTGATATGCTCCAGTGACTGGGAAAAACTTTGAGAGAGTCTGAGTTAAGATTGGTTTACAAATTTCAAAATAACTGAATTATAGCACACATAAGAAAAAGCCAGGTTATCTAAAAAGAAAGTAGTACTTGAGTCCACTTCATTCCAAGATCTTTATAACCATAATATTCTAAGTATAACTTCATCCTGTATTTTTAAAAAATCCATTAAGCGTAACATTTGTCCAAGTATTTTCAATTCTTTCCCCTACACTTCAAAGAGCTACTAAACATTACCCAAAAGGCATACGTTCATTAATATTGCTTGATTTACAAAATTCTTTTCCAAGAAAAAATTCAAAAGGTGGTTTATGTGGCTATTCAAACAATACTAGGGAAAAAAATCTGACATCTTTCACTCACTATTTCTATAATTAATGAATGAATCTGGCTTGTCCAAATCTTAAATTATGAAATCACACTATGTAAAATGCACCTATTACATTTAAAAAGTTAAACCCATATTTATTTACTAGCACTGTTAAACATTACACAAAACACAGTCAAGTGGCAAGTAATTATAATGCAAGCCCTTGCATGGCAATCCAAATTTATTGAACTACTGATGCTAAGTTATACAAAATTGCACCACTTTAATTAAGGCTTTTAGTTTACATTTGGCCACCTCAAAGTCGTTGTAACATTAGGTTGGTCAATTTAAATACTGTGGCTCCCTGTTGGATAGACACACAATCTTTACACCCAAACGTTAATGCATACAAAGCAACAAGGCATTGTTAAATAAAACAGCAATAGTTACTGCAACTTAGGCCTTGTGACCAATTACACATGATTAAAATTACTTCCCACATTCACATCCACAGTACTCGTCCACCATTTAACATCTCAACCAAAACGTTACACATGTGAAACAATCACTAACAGGCAAAAATACTAAACCTGTATATTTGGTATTGCAAATACACTTATGCATGAGCAAGCAAGGGATTCACAGTGAGAATCTACAGCTGCAGAAGCCTGAAAATGATTTACAAAAATTGTTAAATCATTAAAAAATTGTTTGAAAATATACACTTCTTGTTGTAGACCCCCACTGTACACACAACTATAAACATTGTTCCCTATGTAAACAAAAAAGGAAACATATAATAAAAGATTTGAAAAGTCTGGACATTTCCTTCCCAACAGATATTAAAGGCAACGTCTTTAATCTAAGACATTATACTGAAAGGACTATCATATTTTAAAGACAAGATCACTGTCTCCACAGGTTTTTTTAAAAATTAAAAAAACTATATAGCTGTGTTAATCAAAGCACTTATTTGTACAATACAATGATAATGACCTTGAATTTCTTAAAAAAAATTACAATAAGCTACAAGTATCAAAGAAGCGAAGTTATCTGGAGTAGTCTATATAGGAGCTCTTTGGACTTTCTTTTATTATGCTAAAATAGTGGTGCTTTTAGGATTTACATTATTGTACTCTCCAATACAAAGTATGGGGCATGTTAAAGTATACAGTACACCATTTTCATACATGTACAACATTGGTGGATGAAAAATGTCTCTTAGCGGTAATACTGGATTGTAGCCTCTGGTTTTACCAGCTGCATACTCTAGGACTATTATATAAGTAAAAATCTCTCTTGTGATACTGGAAAGTGATTAGAATGTGCAAACTGATGTAGTAGCTTTCATCCGCCTCTTAAAGGGTACCACCACAGAAAGTCCGTTTAAGATGTTGGTAGGTTTAACAAAGTTGGAATGCTGGCACTGTTGAATTGGGCAACAGTTCTTCCGACCTGTCAAAACGAAAAAATTACATTGAAAACATGGGTTGAAAACAGCACACTCAAGATCCAAAGGAACACATTAAAACAACAGTGTTAAAGTGTTAGAAATGAAGAGAATACAGGCCCTTGTCATTACATTCGTGACGATGTACACACAACTCATAGCAAAGCAAAGCATGGGGAGACATTTTCATCTTTTTGGAATGACTTCATCTATTCTGATGCCCTCCTGAAAGTCAGTCAAATGAAAGTTTTAGATACAAAAAGGGAATGTACCTTAGTGCAAATTTCTGTGTATTACCCTTCCAAAGACTAAAAGCAGAATAATAAAAAACACCACATTAAAACTTTAGGTCAGGTCAACTTTATTAGAATTAGGATTAAAAAACAGATAGCGACATTAACAAAATGAATGTTTCCAATCCTAGAATTACAGAAGTATAGAATGCACATCCAACCAGGGTTTCTAATACCAGAAAACCAAGACCTTTCTTCCATACTCTTCCAGGAAGAGTGGCTACAAAGCTAGTCCAGAGTAGCAGACAAAACAGAATTTATTTCATGATGGCTCTTAACAGTTGACAGTTATAAATGTTCTAATTCCATATTTAAACAAATTAGATCAACTCAAGATGGATGTCAGAAAAAGCTGTATTATGCTAAAATCATACGTAATTAAACTTAAAAATTTTGTGAGTGATGTAAAAGAAGTAAAATCAGAACTCTTTCTGCCAAATATTTATTTTCTTTGGATGATTTTCTGTATACATTCCTGACTATGAAAAAGTTTTCTTTTTTTTTACTGTTTCTCTGGGGTTCAAACTTGCTGCAAGTTCCAGAAATGCTGTTAATATAGATATGGCTGTTGAAGCAATTTTTATAAATGCCTTGAACTTTAAGTCCTCATTTAGTCTGAACGAGTTTGGTAACTTTTCTAAATCCTAGCAGACTGAATGTAGCAAACTGAATAGCACAGATGGGAGTGTGTGAGCTCACGCACATGTGTGCCAAGAATGGGCATGTGGTCAGGAGTGAGAGGATGTCAGGAATGAGAGCACTTATCTAAACAGAAAGCTTTAAATGCAGAGTAGGGGGGCGCCTGGGTGGCGCAGTCGATTAAGCGTCCGACTTCAGCCAGGTCACGATCTTGCGGTCCGTGAGTTCGAGCCCCGCGTCGGGCTCTGGGCTGATGGCTCAGAGCCTGGAGCCTGTTTCTGATTCTGTGTCTCCCTCTCTCTCTGCCCCTCCCCCGTTCATGCTCTGTCTCTCTCTGTCCCAAAAATAAATAAACGTTAAATGCAGAGTAGGGACAGAAACTCTAAGAGGCAGAATCAGAAGTGCTATAGTAGAGGGCCATTTTAACACAGGAAGTAGCAGAGCCACAAATACTAAAAGTTCTCAAGGATAAGTACACTAAAATATAGTTTTAATGATAAGGGGGCAAGAAACCATTCTCATTGGCAAAGAGCAGCAGATGATAGTTGAGGGTTTACCAAGTACCAGGTACTGATCTAAGTGATTTACAAGTATTAACTCATTTATAAAAAATTTTAAAAAAAGTTTTTTTAATGTTTATTTTTGAGTGAGAGACAGAGCACAAGTAGGGGAGGGGCAGACACACACACACACAGAATCTGAAGCAAGTTCCAGGCTCTGAGCTGTCAGCACAAAGCCCGACGCAGGGCTTGAACTCACGAACTGCAAGATCATGACTTGAACCAAAGTCGGATGCTTAACTGACTGAGTCACCCAGGCGCTCTGATATTAACTCATTTAATATGACTGTTTTCAAAAACTATATAAAAATGTTGCATGTTCAGTTTTCCTTTGTCGTCTCATCTCTTGAGTTGTTTCTGTGGTTTTCTATGCCTGGGAACTCTTTGGCTATCAATGTCTTTTGCTGACGGACTTTCCCTGAGTCCGCAGTTTATATTTGACTAATTTGGTGCCCCAGGTATATATGCTCCTATAGGACCTATAACAGCATAGTGACTAAGCATGGGCTTGAGAGCTAGTTCATTGTTTAAATTCTGAGCCATGAACTCAGATCACTGGATTCAAATTCTGGCTCTGCTATTTACTAACTGCAGGGCATGAACAAGAAATAATCTTTTTGTGCTTTAATTCTCTCATCTGTTATATGAGAATAACAGCTCCTGCCTCAGAGGACTGTTGTGAGAATTCAATTAATATGTGGACAATACTGAGTGCCAGGGATATGATAAATGTGTCAGGAGTTTTTACTATCAATCCGATGCTGGACTTATACTATCCTGCATTTATCATATTTTGCAACTGTTTGTCTAATTCTTCCACTAGACCTGACTTAGCTTAAGGCTATAGATAGGAAAGAAGGTTGGTTTTGCTCACCACAATACCGTCAGCACAAACCAATGTCCCAGTGGGGCATAAGTATACACTGGATGAACTTACCTACAATATTCAGTTACATGAAATACCCTACTTTTGATGATATATAAAGGAAATAATTAATTACTGGGATATCATACTAACTTGTGGATATCTTAAAAAGGAAGTAACCATCTTTTTTTTTTAGAACAACAAAACATTCTATACTCGTTTTCTTCATAGAGTGCCCTTAATGAAGCTGAAGTTAAAGGTTAGGGAAAAAGATAAATTAACATACCTGGCTCAGAGCTACAATGCATTTAATATATTAAAGCAGCTGACATGTTGACTTTTTGCGGGTCTTCCCAGGCACTGGAGTTTTTCTGTTAATTTGCCGCACTAGGTCATAAAAGATCTGCAAACACAGTATTTTTTTTTTTTAATTTATAGGAGAAAAAAACCCAAAAAAGAAAAAGTAAAATGAAAGACTGAACTTTCCATGGATATATATATGAACTCCAACAAGTATTGGAGTTAACTTAACTTACTGGAGTTAACAAGTTCAGTTAAGGAATAAGTAAAACCAGGTATTTCTGTAACTGCTAAATTTTCTTATTTATTTTTTAGGGGTGCTAAAATTATTCTCCTTAAAACAAACACTGACTTAAGAAGCAGCAGAGTCTTATTGTAGTTCATTAGAACATTTAACACCATTCAAAGAAAACAATCTTTTACTCTTTAAATCTTTCTATGTATCTTTATCGTATAATATTACTTAGGCCCCTTCAAAGCAAGAACCGTGCATGCCTTCTTGAATTTGTCTCCATCTTTTTTTTCTTTTAAAGTTTATTTTTATTTATTTTGAGAGACAGAGAGCAAGCAGGGGAGGAGCAGAGAGAGGGAGAGACAGAATCCCAAGCAGGCTCCATGCTGTCAGCGTGGAGCCCAATGCGGGGCTTGAACTCACCAACCGTGAGATCATGACCTAAATGGAAATCAAGAGTTGGACGCTTAACCAACTGAGCCACCCAGGTGTCCCAATTTGTGTTCATCTTTTACAAAACATCCTTTATACACACACACCTGAACTCTTAATCCTGTCTTTCCCACCCCTATCTTTTTTTGTCCAGTCTTTCTTTTTTTCATAGTAAATTCCAGCATTTAATAAAGAGGCTATAATAGATAGCTGTGCTGCTTATTAACACATATATATTTAACATAAGATTTTTGGTTAGAAGATCAACAAGCACCCGGAGTAAGCATTAACTTGGAGCTGTGTTAACACACACACATACTTTTCATTAATTTTAAATCCTGAATTCCAAACCAAGAGTTTTTTTAAAGTATGTCACCATACCTCATTAACATTTATTTTTGATTTTGCGGAGGATTCTAAGAATGCACAATTGTTCCATTGTCTTGCTAGATTTTGACCTTGTTCCTTTCCTACAACTCTTTCATCTTCCAAGTCACATTTATTACCAACCAGAATCATTGGAACCTAAAAATACAAAACAAAATTGTGAGGGTAAAAAAAAGTAAGTGAATATGCTCTATACATTCAAATCCAAAGAATTCTAAGAGTCAACCCTAAGGATTACTTTTTATGCCCAAGAAAAATACTAAATTAAACAATATGTAATAAAATTTATAGTCAAATATGAAAACCTTAACTCTGTTCAGAACCTTTCATGTGAAATTTTTAGAAAACAAGCCGTGATGTACTTATAAAAGAGGGAAAAAAAACTTTAAAATTATGTCCCAATGGACTTATAACTAAATACAGTAAGCAAAACACAAAATATTTTTAAAAAGTACAAAAGGGTATTACTATGAAATGTCAATATATTTCAAAAGTTTTAAATGTTTTTCTAAGGGATGTGAATCAATTACAAGTTTTTTGGTTTACTGACATGCATTTATCAAATAATCATTCTTAATTTAATAATATAAAAAGGAGAAATTTGGAAAGCTCCTAAAAGTTTTAGTTTTTACTAAAAATTTAGACAACCTTAATCATGTGATGTCTGTAACTTTAAAAGGACACTATAGAGATAAATAATACTTACTCTGTAAAATTCCTATTAATCATTTAGAGATTGGTTTTCTAGAGAATTTTTGGGAAAAAAATCCAAATTAGAATATCAAGAATTTTGGCTTTTAGGAACAGATATAAAATTTTATATTCATACTTATTTAATTTAACGTAACTGATAGAAGAACACTAATTATCAGAAATAGCAGAAAACAGACTAATTGTGAAATGTTCACTGAGCTGTAAAGATGTAATAATTCCCCAAAGTTCTCCTGTTTTAGAAGTCAAGGAAATGGGAACAGTTCCCACAGATGCCTCTGAACTCTCACAATATTTGCTTATAATTAGTATAATACAGTGGTTCTTAAAAGTGTGATACCCAGACCAGCAGCATCAACACCATCTGGAAACCTGTTAGAAATGGAAATTCTTGAGCCCTAATCCTAGACCTACTGAATCAGAAATTGTGGGAGTCAGAGTTGGCAATCTGTTTTAACTAGGCATATAGCTGGTTCTGATGCAAGATCAATTCTGAGAACTGCTATCTATAGTATGATGAGGAAGTTAAGTAATCCTTTTAAAGTTTCCTACAGGGATTAAACTCCATTATGGTGCACTGTGAAGAGGTATGCAGGTTAATGTTAGAATCTAATGTATTTGTTGGCTTCCTTCTAAAAATATTATTATGCTCCTTTTCTATCAGTTGGGGTGTGTTCATATGTAGTTCTGATTCTTGTTTGAAAGGCTCTTAAGTCTACCAAAAATGTATAGAACATCTATTAGTAACATTTGCCACCCACATCTTTCCTTCCTTCCCACCAAATGCATGATTTAAAGAGAGGAGGGGGATAAAATTTATTTTACACAGGTTAAGAAGGGAGGAGGGGATTTCTTACTTTCCACGTTATAAATATTTGAAAATACTATGAGTGTTAAAGATGTATTTCTGCCTTTTAAGGAAAAAAGCTTTCGAAAAACTAGTCCCCCAACCCCCCACCAACCACATGAACTTTAAATTGGATTTAAATTCAAATTCTTAAACTGGGTATCACTACAGTAAGGGTTTGAAATAAAATATATTCATTAGGAAATCAGCTTACATCATCAGTGTCTTTAACTCGAAGAATTTGCTCTCTCAGATCTTGTAAATCATTAAATGTGGACTGTGCTGTGATGGAATAAACTAATGCAAAGCCTTGTCCGTTTTTCATGTATAAATCCCTCATTGCGGTAAATTGTTCCTATAGCAGAAACAAAGGATCATTAAAAAACAAAGTTCTTACAGTTAATTTGATAATTTTAAACATCTATAATTAGTGCTTGATGAAGAATATAGTAGTATTATGTAACATTACTTAAAATTATAGTCCATGGCAAGATGCTATTTGAAAACTGGTATTTCATGAAATTTTTACTTAACAATAAAACAACCAAAGCAGATTTATGTGCAATAAATATACTTAAGCGGGGGAAGAAATATCCTTTCTCCAAAAGAATCCGAAGGAGGCTCCAGGCTCTGAGCTGTCAGCACAGAGCCCGACACGGGACTCGAAGTCATGAACCGTGAGATCATGACTTGAGCTGAAGTCAGACGCTTAACTAAATGAGCCACCCTGGCCCCCCAAAGGGCATTTTTTTAACATATAATATGTAGGGTACTGAAACAATCCCCAAGTTACTCACAGCTCATTTACTAGCTAGTTTACTATAGCTCTAAGGGGACCACCAGCATGCTTACCTACCTTATCTTGCCATTTTCTCACATTTTTCCTCCTTCACTAGACTGAGAGCCTTTGCAAGTAAGAACACAGCCCATGCCACATTTCCGGTACTCAAACATTAGATGAATGAATACCATATACCCAGAATAAATCTTCCTTTCACCTTCAGATACCAACAAATCTAAGTTGGTCTATAAATACTTTGAAGGAGGAAAGATACTGCTCAAGATATTTCACAGAGCCACTGAGAAATAAATGTTTACCAAAGTATTTTCCACATTAATTAAAATATGATAGTACAGCTTAACTTGTTTTAAAAGTACTAGTGAGGCTGAAAATTTTCAAACAAATTTTCTACTTTTCTTCAATAAATGACCCGCTGCAATTACAAAGCACACGCATAAAAAACAGAATCCAAGAGAACAAAACAGCTTTAAGATTTAAGGCAAGTAGTAAACTTTTAAATAAGCTTAACTAGTATTTGTCTATAGAGTACTAGTATTTAAAAGGTCAATATTACACAAGTTGTACATATACTTTGGTACTTGTTTTACATACCGTTCCTGCAGTATCCAAGATTTCAAGCATACACTGTTGTGCATCTACTTCAACTTGCTGGGGGAAAAAGCAAAATACATCCTCATTTTTATAAGATATAAAAGAATACTTCATTATATACAAAAGCTAATATGACATTTAAAATAGAGATTGCCACTTTACAAACTAATCTCAAGCAATACCTGAATAAAACAGGAGAAAAAAACAGCTAGATAATCAAGGTCCACTGACCCTACCCACCCCCCCCAAATTGTGTAAGGTGCAAAAATGACATGCTTGCTTTTTTTTTTTTTAATTTTTAATTTTACAGAGACACAGAGACACAGAGCACACAAGTAGGGGAGAAGGGCCGAGGGAGAGAGAGAATCTTAAGCAGGCTCCATGCTCAGTGTGGAGCCTGATGTGGGTCTCAATCCCAAAACTGTGTAAGGTGCAAAACAACATGTTGTTTGTTTGTTTGTTTTTTTCAATGTTTTATTTTACAGAGACACAGAGCACACGAGTAGGGGAGAAGGGCAGAGAGAGACAGACAATCTTAAGTAGGCTCCATGCTCAGTGTGGAGCCTGATGTGGGTCTCGATCCCACGACCCTGGGATTATGACCTGAGCCAGAATCAAGAGTCAGACGCTCAACAGACTGAACCATCCAGATGCCCCTAAAACCATGTGTTCTCAACTCAAAGAAACCTACAAGATCCAAGCTCAATACGAATCACTCAGAACTTAATTCTGGGGAGGAAAGGATTCCAAAATAGCTCAAAAAATAATTTAAACCAGTAGTAGTTCCAAATAAGATCAGAAGTCATTCTATCTTATCACTGCCATACTTTACTTAGATATACCTTCACTTCTCTAGATAACTACATCCCCTTCGCTGCACTGGAACATTTCTGGTAGCAAAGAAGAAGACATGTATCAAATAAGTTATATATCCCTGTGACCTCTTTCCACCTAACATTTTCTAGGATAAGAAGTAAAACGGTATCTACACAGCAGCAGAGGACAAGCTGGCTATTACATAAGAGAGAACTCTCTCCCGACTAATTAAAAACATCTTCATATTAAGTTTTATTGTCACATGTTGTGTTAGTGGACACTAACAGCAGCAGTAGCACTTTCTCAAAGAGTTATAAGTAAAAAGGTTACGGGAGACTTCTGTATTTCCATCTCTAGTTTAAAAAGAAAGGAACCTGAGGGTATTCAGTCTTTGGGGGAAGGGTGAGGGGATGTGGAACTATCACTTGAGATGGCCTCGTTCTGAAGTTTGTGTGTCAAATTACAAATTTTTTTTTTTCAACGTTTATTTATTTTTGGGATAGAGAGAGACAGAGCATGAACGGGGGAGGGGCAGAGAGAGAGGGAGACACAGAATCGGAAACAGGCTCCAGGCTCTGAGCCATCAGCCCAGAGCCTGACGCGGGGCTCGAACTCATGGACCGCGAGATCGTGACCTGGCTGAAGTTGGATGCTTAACCGACTGCGCCACCCAGGCGCCCCTCAAATTACAATTTCAATTGTAAACTTTAATTGTAAACTTAAAATTCTCTGAGAGAGAGAGAGAGAGAAAACAAGTGTTTTAAGATTCTCATTAACTGGTAAGGATGCAATGTCAGGATATAATCAAGAGTGAACTTTTCCTACTAATTTTATAGATTAACTCAGCTTCTTCATCCTACTTTGTAAACAATATTCAACACTTACAAAGCTAAAAATATTCATTTATATTTATAGTAAAGTCTAAAGCAAAAGGCTTTCTAGGGTAACATGTACCTTTCTATAAGAATCTTCTATCGTAGGATCATATTTTTCAACAAAAATTCCTTGAACAAACTGTACAGTCTGAAAAAAATAAATAGCACACCATTATACTTCTTAAAGAAAACTACAAATCCAAATATGTATGCTTTAAACTATTAAACTATTGATTTCATATAGGCACTTATGCCATTGATGAAAACAAAACCACCACTATATTTAAAGTATGCATTAGGTGAGAAAATTACCTTAGAAAGCTTTTTTTAAAAAACATTAGTAACCACTATGCTCCTTATTAGGTAATTCTAACTTTAGAGCTCACATATTTAAAAAAATTTTAAATGTCTTCTATTTCAAACAAACTCAATGGCTTAAATTTGAATTGAATTAGAAAGAGGCTAATTATTTTGTGTACACAAGTACATACACCCTCAAGACACCGCCCATCACTTTGGATACATTTACAAGTGAAAGAGCAGCTCAGGTCCCATGGTACCTACTTTGCAGTTTGATCTAAACACATCAAGTTCTGTGCATGGTGGCCAATGTAAGTGGCTGAGTTAGATGGTCAATCTGTCTTATCGTGGGGTTTTGCTGAACTGAACTACATGTACTCAAGTTATTTAGCCTGAGTTTCTCCCCTTCCCCAGCCACTACTGTCAAGTTTTCTTTTTTCTTACTATACTATTCTTGAAATGGAAAGCATGGCTGCTAAAATAATGTGAAAACAGTACAGTCATAGGAAATATTTGAAAAAGGTTTTTTATAAGCTTTAATATTTTTTAGCATAAAATGTATATTATAAGCCAAGTCACAATGAGAAAGACCAAAATTCATTCCTATCTGGCTCAGAATACAGATGGACACACATTTATGTGTTCTGTGCTTAGCCCAAATTGTTTTCTGCTTATCTCATGTTGGTCTGGAACTAATACACCAGGGGGGATATGATCTACCCAGATACAAGTAAAAGCTGACTAAAATTACAGGAAAAAAATATTGTATTGCTTCTAAAATCACTGAGATTTCACCTTAAAAATAAATGAAGACAAAATAAATGATAATCAAAACCTAAAACTCAACAGAAAAAGAACATGTGTTGGAGTGAATTAGCTTAAGTACAGTGAGAATGACTTACCAGAGCAGATTTTCCAACGCCTCCTGAGCCAAGAACAACTAGCTTATACTCACGCATGGTGCACGCTTGTCAAAGCTAGTACCTTGTAATGAAAAAAAAAAATTCTTAAGTAATGTCTTTGTATTCATGTGCTTCTTTTATAAATTAGATATTCAACCAAGTAACTTAAAAATGATTACTCTACCATACTAGTGTGGCACGTTCCATAAACAGACTTACTAACGGGTGCTGTTGGTAGGGCTCTTTATGCAACATCAGAGGTAGAAAGAAGCCACAAAATTACAACTTGCAACCCTATCCTAAATTTATACAGAATATTTGCTCTATATTAAGTAAAAAAAAGGGGGGGGGATGAAAAACAGCATGAAGGGATATTTTACTGGTTACAAGATGGCAGTGACAGGCATGTTTAACTCCTTTTCCTGAACCATCTGTAACCTTGACACCCAAGTAGAGTGCCTACTAAGTACAGGGATATATCCAATGAACAACAACAACAAATTCCTGCCCTCACTGAGCAATATTCCAATAAAGATGAACAGACTACAGCACAGGTCTGCAAACAAATCCAGTCTATCACCTGTTTTTGTACATAAAGTTATTGAAATTTAGTCATGTCCATTCATCTGTGTATTGTCTGTAGTTGCTATCTTGCTTTAGTGACAGAGTTAAGTAGTTACAACATAGGCCATCTGGTCCACAAAGCCTAAAATATTTACTATCTGGCATTTACAGAAAAAATTTGCCAACCCCTGGGATACATGAATGGTAAATGAGTTAGCAGAGAAAGCAGACCAAATATCTATTCCTGAAATGGGGGAAGGTACAAGGAGCCTGACAATGGTCAGGAATCAGAGGCAGAACTAAAGAATATGAGTGCCCAGACTGAAAAACTATGGCATGTTCAGGATGATGAATTAGTGGAAATCAAAACCAAACCAAAAGAAACAACTAAAATATCAGTATACTAAGGATAGAGAAAGAAGATCCTAAAAGTTTCCAGGCTAGGAGAATAATGTAAGAATACAAAACTCCTACATTCCTAGAAAACAGTAATTGGTCAGTGGCCATTATATAAGGTAGCCACCAGAATAAGTTCTAAATCTTTTTTTTTTTTTTAATTTTTTTTAACGTTTATTTATTTTTGAGACAGAGAGAGACAGAGCATGAACAGGGGAGGGGCAGAGAGAGAGGGAGACACAGAATCTGAAACAGGCTCCAGGCTCTGAGCTGTCAGCACAGAGCCCAACGTGGGGCTCGAACTCACGGACCATGAGATCATGACCTGAGCCGAAGCCGGACGCTTAACCGACCAAGCCACCCAGGCGCCCCAATTCTAAATCTTCTTAATCAAGAAATGATAGTTCTATAGTTATAGTTAACAAGTAACTACTAGAACTGGTTTAAACACATTTAATCTACCAATAACCAATTGCTTCAATGAATGAACATGCTTCTGCAAACTAGCCATTACCATCAGCCCCTTACTTCTAAAAGTCAGTCAATCAAGAAGGGACTCAATTTAGGCACATTTGTGTTAAATCTCTTTATATACTCTTTCCTTTTCTAAGACTTTCTACAGTCTTAGAAAAGATATCATTTGTTTTACCTTTTTATGCCACTCTTTTATTTCTCCTTAGGACACCGTATCTATTGCCATGGCTTCCTTTCAAAACTTTCTCCAGTTCTGACTTTAAATATGTAGACTATCTAGCATATTTTCTCTTCTCCTTAATGGGAGGAAAATCGCCCAAACCAACCAACTAAATTAGCTAACTTCTCCACTTAACTAGTTCCTATGTGTATTTCTATACTGATTGAATCCATCATTTCCATGGACTTTTACCCCAGTTCTTGAACACTGTCTCCTTGACTTTTGTGACCTGGATGATTCTTACCAGATTATAATTTTAGAAAAGGGGATATAAAAGTTGGATCTACTTTTAGCTTTAAGAATATTTCACACAGTAGTATCCATACAAATTTAGGACAAATTACTCTTGCAAATTTATTTTTTAATGTAAAAAATCATTTAAATACAGGATTATTCAGGTGGCAATTCTATTACCAGTCCCATGCTGACATTACTCAACCACACAGGATCTATACTGACCAATTTGAGAAATACTGTTTTAAAAACTTCAGGTTCTATGAAAGATGTTTCCAAATTTTTGCTTCTGAATCCAACTAGAGAAAATATGGTAATTTTGGGGATAAGAATTTCCTAAACATCCCAAATACTTCAGTAACAGTAAACCAAATATTTTAACATCAAGAAAACTAGACTCATCTCTCTGCATTCTTTTATCCTTCATGTAGCTGGGCTGTGCCAATTTCTGAGAACTTCATCGTGGTTTATCTATTACTTAAAAAAACAACTCACTTCAATGAACATACACCAAAATGCCAAGCAACTGCCTTGACAGTGTTTCTACAGTTGACATTAATTCACTCCTGCCTTTGAAAGTTTGTCAATGTTTGAACTCTTGAGATTCCCTCAAACCCTGTAAGATTAGAAGTCTGGTCTGCTGAGGGGAGGTGTCTGACCAGGATATCTTTCCCTTAAGTAACCAATAACTGCAGCTTTGTGCTTTTTGTTTCAGATATTGAATGGTGCCTTCCACTCTTTGATATTTGACCTTAGACCCTCATTTAGCATCATTCCACATGATGCCCTTAGACAAACAAATGTACTGAATGGGATGCTTGTGTCCGACCAATTTGTTTGTTCTATGAATTTGCCATCAGATGGATCAGTCTCAACAATGATGGGAACTCCAACTGGCTCCTTGAGCTCACACTGCCAAATTTATTTTGTTATCCTAGCATTTGTACCAAGCAGGTCTTTGTAGAATGCAATGAAGCCTTTTGGATATGGCTTGGAGGTGTACTATTTGGTAAATATTTTTGCCATTAGTTTAATTCTTCAGCTACTTGCTTTTTGTTCACCTATGTGCGCAAAATTTTGTGTCATGTGTTTTGTTTTGTCCTGGACTGTCTTGTTTCCAATCACTGAATAAAGGAATGCTCCATTTGGAATGAATGGAGGCATAGGCCCCACAAGCCTCCAGTCCAATTCAAGCTGGCCCCAGGCACTAAACGTTGAAGATGAGTAAAACCAGTGGCCCCTTAGGCAGAGGCAAATGATTGGTCAAATGTCACTCTGGGTCACTTGCAAAATTTTGTGACAGTATATTATAAGGTCAATAACTGTGGGGCTGTTGATTATGCAGCTCCTCCCTAACCTCTGCTTGGTCAGGGAACCCGAGAATCTGTAAAGACACACTTGTTAAAAATTTTTTTTTCCAAATATTTATTGAGAAAGAGAGTGAGTGGGGGAAGGGCTGAGAGGGAAAGAGTATCCCAAACAGGCTCTGTGCTATACAGGGGCTCGATCTCACTGAACCGTGAGATCATGACCTGAACCGAAACCAAAAGTCTGATGTTCAACCCACTAAGCCACCCAGGCACCCCTAAAGCACTCTTAAATCACTTTTACTTAGGAATAATTTCTATCCAGTGAAACAAGCAGATCTTAAACAGTGAAATGAATTTTGACGTATGCTAATACCCTCACAACCACAGACACAGCCCTCATTACAATTTAAAACACTTCCATCATCCAGCAAGTTCCCAATGTGCCTCTTCTCAGTTAATTAACGGGATACCCTTTTTCTCAACTCTAGGGACTGCTTTCTTAGTTGTCAAAGCCACAACTTTCCCTAGGAAGAACTTCTGTGTTTTTTATAAACTCAATATAATCTTGATTCTTTTAATTTTTTTTTTTATGTTTATTTCGGAGACAGAGAGAGACAGAGCATGAGTGGGGGAGGGGCAGAGAGAGAGGGAGACAGAGAATCTGAAGCAGGCGCCAGGCTCCGAGCTGTCAGCACAGAGCCTGACACGGGGACTTGAACTCCTAAACCGTGAGATGACCTGAGCTGAAGTCGGATGCTCAACCGACTGAGCCACCCAGGCACACTTAATCTTGACTCTTGTACGTATATGGGCAAATGACAAAAATTGTGACTGACAAGAATGACTTAATTGGACTTATGGCCAACTTTTAAAATATCAAAATTAATACATTAAGAGAAACTGTAACTACAGAAAAAATTATTAGACAAAATAACATTCAATAATCAACTTTAATTGGTATTCTGGGGCCTCAAAATGACTAAGAGAGCCTACTCTTCTTGAATCGTTCTCTTTACTCACACTACCCAATCCTATTCCTTTTGCTCCTTCCCCTTACCTCTGAAATACTTTTCTTGAGGGTTTGTCACCAAAGGAACAATTATACTCACCTCTTTAATTGCTGGAGTAAAATAACTAAATAGAAACTGAATTTAAACATGAGTATAGATTTAGTTGAAGTTATGGTTAAGGAATTTTCTTAAATCTCAGGATTTAGAAGACAGAAATTTGTTTCTGGATTTCAACTTAATCACTAATTACTTTTCTCTTTATAAAGAAAAATGTTAAAAGCAGAATAGGAAAGACCAGATTCAAAGAACCCAGCATATTTTAAAAACTGGCCTTGACAGAACAAGAACCTATTTAGGAAACACACTATTTCAGAAGTCTTTCTTAGAGGTAGACGGGTCAAGATTTAAAACTGTAAACAAAATAAAAATAACGTGATATGAAACAAAATAAAAATTAATGTCAGGAAAGTATAAAATGTATTGTTTTAGACCCAATAGCTGAGATAAAGAAAGGCATATCTGTTCTTTCTGTTAACTGGGCTTAGACCTGAATAGGAAACTTAAAATAAGAAATTAGTAATTTAGAAATCTACAATGGCTGAGATTTTTCAAAGACCCCTACAAAGTAAAAAAGCTAGAAAAACCAAACCAAAAAGGTCTTTGTTTTATGAGAAATGGGAGTTTATGGATGAAGACACTTACATAATGCAAGGAGGAGAGCCATAGGAAGGACCAATGTTTCATGTTTGCTAAGAAGTGAAATACAATGATTCAAAATCTGTCCCATAATGCTGCTCCAAGTAAAACATGAGCACCCCACAATTCCTGCCGTTTTTCTACAAAAGGTAGCAATGGACTGACTACATAGAATCACAAGGGAATTTTGGGGGGTGATGGAAGTGTTCTAACACTAACTGTAGTGATGATGCACAACTTTATAGTTACTAAAACCCAAAACGAAACACTGACACAGCTGACTGAATTAACATAACAATTACCATTAAAAATATTGACTATAAAAAGTAAACATTTATGGGAATTGCATTTCTTAATAAGATGGATGAGACCTACTTCCCCAATTGCTTTATTTATCCGTGAGTATTACCTATTGTTAGAATTAGAATCAGGTTCATCCACATTATTACTTCCATCAGTATTTTGTTTCTTTTATTCCTTATGATCAAAAATTATATTCATTGTAGGGATACATGACATTTTCTTTACACATTCATCAGGTGAAGAACATTTGGATTATTTTCAGCTTGTGGGTAATATAAATAATGCTTATCTATTTGTTTTAATTTTAGAAATTCAACCAAAAAGAATTTTTATTATCGAGCCCTATGGTCACAGGAAGTTTAAAACATTTCAAATTTTGAAGTAGAGAAATCTGATGTTGTCAACAGACTTTCAAATCTAAAAACATAGTGACAAAACACATCTAACTTGCCAAAAAGGTTTGTAACAAGGAACACTTATAAGGAAATGCAACCAAGCAAAGTCATTATCTTTCATTAATTTTTACTAATGTCTCCTTATATATACCAAACTAAAATATTAAAAAAAAATTTATCTTGAAAGAGAGAGAGAGAATGAGTGGGGAAAGGGCAGAGAGGGAGAGAGAATCCCAAGTAGGCGGGGCTGACATGCGGCTGGATTTCAAGACCCTAGGATCATGACCTGAGCTGAAATCAAGAGTTGGACATCCAACCGATTGAGCCACCAGGTGCCCTCAACTAAAATATTTTTATTTAAATCCCGATAAATACCAATGCTAGGGATATTTTTTCCTTAAAACGAAAAACCTAACTGTATGATAGCCAAGATTTGAACTAATATCTACATTTCAAATTGGTACTTTCCACTACACCAGCTTTGAAAAATTGTTTAGAGATTCTAAGATTGAAATAATGGATTTCATTGTGAATGCTAATGACTGAGAAAGGCCACTGCTTCTGTTTTGAAAATGACTGTGGGGTTGCATCTAGTTTTAGCAGAAAAGACAACTCTGCTCAGCAAGTAAAGTCTGTCATTGGCTTTTTGGTGGGGAGGAGGAAAGAAGGTGCTGGCACCTGTGTATTTGAGTTGTGGGCAGAACCTTCCTGTTCAAGTGCTGTTAACTTGAAGCCCAAGAATAAGCACTTGAGAAATCTGAATTTCTAATTTCATGCACAGTTCTGATGGGGAGAGTTACATCTGAATTTCTAAGGGATTTGTGATAACTACTGTTTGAGACATCGAGAATAACTGCTCTCTTTTACAGAATCCCCAAAAGGGACAATTTTGACAGCATAGCATAGTGGTTCACAGCACCTAAGTTTCAAATCCTAGTTTTGTACAACCTTGAGCAAGTCATGAAAACTTTCAGAGCTTCACTTTACGGTGAAAGTGGAAGCAGTAATACCTACACGATGAAGTTATGAGGCAGATACAATAATGTAAACTCCAGAAAAAAAATTTTGTCTGTTTTACTCATTGCTATATCCCCAGAACCTGAAACAGTGCCTGGGGCACATAGTACGTGCTTAAGAAATTAAGGAATGAAATGTAGTAGTACTTTTCTTTAAAAAAAAAAAAAAAAAAAAATACTTTTAATGTTTATTTTTGAGGCAGAGAGAGACAGAACATGAACGGGGGAGGGTCAGAGAGAGAGGGAGACACAGAATCTGAAGCAGGCTCCAGACTCTGAGCTGTCAGCACAGAGCCCGACGCGGGGCTCAAACTCACAGACCGTGAGATCATGACCTGAGCCGAAGTCAGAAGCTCAACCGACTGAGCCACCCAGGGGCCCCTGTAGCAGTACTTTTCTTTAAGAGTCATGGATCCCATGCACATAGTAACAATCAACAGAAGATAGCTTTTTAATAATAATAGAGGAGGGGTCCCTGGGTGGCTCAGTCTGTTAGCATCTGACTCTTGATCTCAGCTCAAGTCCTCATCTCAGGGTCTGGAGTTCAAGCCCCACGTTGAGCTATGCGCTGGGCATGAAGCCTACTTAAAAAAATAAAAACAACAGCAGCAATCCTCTGAGCTGTTGCTCAAGTTACCTCAGTTGAGAATCCATGCTCTACCCTTTTACCTACTCGCTCAATAAAACATGTTGAGGGAATAGCAGTCCAGCTTTTGTTTGAGAACGTTTCTTCTAGGTAGGTAAAGAGACACAATGTATAGGCTAAAACTGTTTTCCATCCATATATGGGTTTTTGTCCTTATTTCAGTCCTCCTGTTACTACAACCAGTAGTGGAATAGTGGAACAGTTGGGAATATTTTAAGATCAACTGAACTATATTGTAATTCTTTAGCTACAAACTCTAAGGCTTCCTACTATATTCTACTAAATCTAAGAAGCACTTTAAAAAAAACACATTTTAGGGGACCCCTGAGTGGTTCAGTTGGTTAAGCATCTGACTCTTGATTTCAGATCAGGTCATTATCTCAGGGTTTGTGAGTTTGAGCCCAATTCAGTTTGTGAGTTTGTGCGTCGGGATCTTCACTAACAGCACACTACTTGGGATTCTCTCCCAAGGCCCGTGCTCCGCCCCCCTCAAATACATACCTAAACTTAAAAAAAAAAAAAAAAAGGTACTATACAAAAATTTCTGTAATAGTGTTGTTATCTTTGCTCTTTAACGTTAATTACACAAGTGAATGAAGTTTACTGTATGTACCTCAAGTTTTGCAGACTGTTATTTTGACTACCTAGGGAGAATCTCAGTATACTTTAGAAGCAGAAATATCTTGAGATGCTAATGTAAAATGAATTTTAATTCCTTTTGAACTTGTAAAATAGATATGTGTATGTGATAATGTGGTGGGATCATTTTCTTCTACTTTTGTTTTTTCCTGAGTTTTTAAAATTACTAATAAACAATATATTTATAAAATATGCAAATTAAAATTAAAAATTGAAGGCAAAAGAGGAGTTGTGGAGTTGTCTTTTAATTACCCCATGTTACTATCATTTAAGAATGTTGATAATCATTGGCATTTTTATAATTTTTTTTAAATGTTTATTTATTACTGAGAGACAGAGTGTGACAGAGCATGAACATGGGAGGGGCAGAGAGAGGGGGAGACACAGAATCCGAAGCAGGCTCCACGTTCCAAACTGTCAGCACAGAGCCCGACGCGGGGCTTGAACTTATGAACCATGAGATCATGACCTGAGCCAAAGTCAGTCACCCAACCAACTGAGCCACCCAGGCACCCCTTATAATCACTGGCATTTTTAAAAAGTGGTCATTAGGGGCGCCTGTGTGGCGCAGTCGGTTGAGCGTCCGACTTCAGCCAGGTCGCGATCTCGCGGTCCGTGAGTTCGAGCCCCGCGTCAGGCTCTGGGCTGATGGCTCAGAGCCTGGAGCCTGTTGTTTCCGATTCTGTGTCTCCCTCTCTCTCTGCCCCTCCCCCGTTCATGCTCTGTCTCTGTCCCAAAAATAAATAAACGTTGAAAAAAAAAATTTTTAAAAAGTGGTCATTAGAAACTCAACAATACCAAGTTGAGTCAGTCATTCAATTCACAATGAATAATAATTATAATACTGCTACTACCAGAGAAAAGTATCTTTCTGATAAATAATATACTGATGGTGACAGTGCATGTTTAAAGAAAACAAACAGGCAAGCTTAAAAGAACCAATTAAAACTCTTTTAATGCTATTTTTAAACCTTAGTAACTACTGTGCTTGTTCTGAAAAAGGGCTAAGAGGTATTATTGAAAATTACAAAATTAAACATACTGTTTTAAGTGCTTTACAGAACCATCAATGTAAATACTGACAATATTTACTCTAAAAATGTAAATATTGAAATTTTAAACATTTTACTCTCTATTGTCAAGAGATATTTATCCTTATGCTAATTAGCATGCCAAAAAAGTCTACTTAGAAAGAAAAGTAGGGTGGCAAAGGAGTTAAGTTCTAAGTATTTTAACGGGCATGCCAGCAGCAAAGGTTTGTATTCTGAAAAGCTGGCTGGTTTGTTTTATCTTCTTGTACTTCAGCAGAAAATACAGATTGAAACAAAAAGATACAAAGTAAAATTAGGGTACTTGATATTAGAAATTATTAAAAATTCTAGTTGTCAGGTGTTATTGCCATGGACTGCCATCTGAAGAAATGGGAAGTGCAATTAAAACTATTTCATAATGATCTAAAAAATCTACACTGGAAGAAATTTTAAAACCTTCAAGCAGTTAAAGGCAACACCATAAGAAAATGATAAATGAAGACGTATCAGCAATGGGGAAGTAGGTCTTGGTCAAACTCTATGCCAAAAATTATGGTGCTACTGGTCAAACGTGAAACATTCTAGTTTGAGTTTCTAATACAGGTAATGGGATCTGGTTGATTTACATATGATTTTGTGGCATTCCTTGTAAATAATGGCATTTATTTGTAAAAATTAAATGCAGCGTGGAAGTTGAAAGCGAAGTTATGAATTGCTAATTAAAAAAATAATATGCTTATGTTAATCTGCATTTGAACCAAGCTTTAATCTGTTAACTCACCTATTATGTTAAGTCATAAATTAATAAGGGACTCTCAGATCCTCAATTTATTCAGGTGGTTAAACCGGTAAGAATGCTGTATATATGCAAAATGAATTCAGTGCTGTTAATAGTGCCACTTCTCACTTATACTTCTTCAGCAAAAAAATGTAATTTCTACAACAAGCAGGCACTTACACAATTATAAATATGAAGCATGATTCACATTACTTCTCTAATCATCTAAGATTACAAATGAAGAAAATTAAACACTAAGGAATCTACTCCTGAAATCATTGTTGCACTGTATGCTAATTTGGATGTAAATTTTAAAAAATAAAATTAAAAAACATGAAGAAAATTAAATTGGTTTAATAAATAAATTGAATAAAAAATACTTGAGGTTAAAATTTGCATAAACATTTAGGAGGGGGTAATTTTTGGGTATTGTATGTCATTTACATGTAAAGATTTCTAATTGTAATTACTTATACAGATTTCCTAAAATTTGTGTGACTTACAACCAACTCCTGATCAGGGAAACAGACTGATATATCTTAGACTTTGCTGCATTTCTTGCAGAACACTATTCACTAATTTAAAAGATTGTACCCAATGAGCCCTTTGAATAGATTAAGTTGTGTTTTCAACATAAGTTTCTACCATTTGGCTTTATTGTTTATTTACTTTTTAAAAAAAAAATTTTTTTTTTTAGTGATTATTTGTTTTGAGAGAGAGAGAGAGAGAGAGAGAGCAAGCAGGGGAGGGGTGGAGAGAGAGGGAGACAGAATCCCAAGCAGGCTCCGCATCGTCATCATGGAGTCTTGCGGGGCTTGAACCCACAAACTGTGAGATCACGGCTTGAGCCGAAATCAAGAGTTGGGCACTTTACAGACTAAGCCACCCAGGCACCTCCTGTTTATTACTTTTAAATCAACATCTCTGGTGGGGTAATATGCCAATTTATTTGTGGCTGGAGTTACACTTAGATTTGGGAAAGTCACAGAGATCTGTCTGGGATCCACTGGAGAGGTCATGGCTACAATGTCCCTTCCTCTGCTAGCGGGTGAAAATGGGATTTCTGTAGCAATCTAAATGTAGTTGGTATTATGAGGTACCATTATTCAATATGTACAAAATGCCCCTCAGTGATTTCCTTTCTCTGCTTTATACACAAAGATATTCATGATGCCCTCTCCTGCCCACTGCCCCCCACCATTTGTAGCAAGAATAATACACAGATCAGGATAGAATGTTCCTGACCAGCAAATACTCAGAATGCAATTCTGAGGAGGGTAGTGTCAAGGAAAACTTTTTGAAATATTCTTGAACTATCTCAGTCCATAATCAGTTCCCTTTCTGACAAGCTACACCAAATACTCTAGCACTTGATTATATACTATCTTGTACTGTCTTTTAAGAGGACAATTATAGAAAGGAACATTATCTTAAGGTTTAAGAAGTTTGGCTCTATTTAAAAAGTTATATAACTTGAGATAAACTACTTTATTCTCAATTTACAGTATCCTTGTTTGTAAAATGAGGGTAGAGGGAAGGGGGAAGAACGGAACATAGAGATGCCTTACATCAGCCAGGTAGGCATGTAAATGCCTGAAGCAGGAAGGTGTTAATATTAGGAAATGGCGTGAGCAGAATGAATGCTTATACAGATGAAGTCATTCAAATTCTGAAAGTTGTGAATATTGTGAAAACAAACAAAATCTACTTAAGGTATGGAGATTTGGGTTCTGGTACTAGTTTTCTACTTCTGTACTAAATGATCTCTAAGGTCCCTTTCAATTCCAAAATGTATTGTTACATATACGGGGCTTTGAAGAATTATATATAGACAGAGCTTTTAAAAGTATCTTAATGTTATATTCCCTTTTTTAAAAAGTATTTTTTTAATGTTTACTTAATTTTGAGAGAGAGCGTGAGTCGGGGAGGGGCAGAGAGCGCGCAAGACACAGAATCCAAAGCAGGCTCCAGGCTCTGAGTTGTCAGCACAGCGATCGACACTGGGCTCGAACTCACAAACGTGAGATCATGACTTGAGTCGAAGTTGGACGCTTAACTGACTGAGCCACCCAGGCACCCCTCCCTCTTCTTAATTATTATAAAATAAAGGGGCTAAAAACAATACAGGACAATGTACACATTCACAAGCTGCTCTCAGCTGGGAAGATCCATTACTACCACCAGGTACTCAACCAAGGCAAGATGCAAAGGCTTTCCGTATTTTCTTCTTAGTCCAACATGCTTTGTGCAATTAAGATCTCCTTTTCAACTAATTTATGATTAGGGTATGGACATGAGGTTCTCTCTCACTCAGGGTGATAAAGATGGAATGTGGAAAGAAGGGAGCCCTAGAACTGACTACCTATGCAACTTACCAGAGGGTACTTATTCTAGGCTTGTCTTAATCTATAAAATACAGACAATAATATCAATTTTACAAACTTAATGGACAGATTAAACGTATATGGTCTATGAAAGTCTTAAGTGTTAATCATTACTATCATCAACGGGATGAAGAGTAGTTCCTCGTTATTTTGTCCCCAATTTGGTCTAGAAATATTTGTTAAATCAAGGAATGACTAAAGACTAATAATTCATTTCCAACAAAGGAAAGAACTATTTAGATCCTTTTTTTTTTTTTAAATCTTTATTTATTTTTGAGAGAGAGACAGCGTGTGAGCAGGGGAGGAGCAGAGAGAGAGAGGAAGACACAGAATATGAAGCAGGCTCTAGGCTCCAAGCTGTCAGCACAGAGCCCGACAAGGGGCTTGAACTCACGAACAGTGAGATCATGACCTGAGCCGAAGTCGGACGCTCAACCGACTGACCCACCCAGGTGCCCCAGGTCCTTTTTTTTTTTTTAAAAAGAACTATTTAGATCCTTAAAAGACCACAAACAAGTTACCTTTTGTACATAAGTTGCCATTTAAGTTCACATTCTTGACAGACGTCAAGAATCCCAACTGAGAATGAATTACACAAATCTTGAGAAAAATCAGTTCTTACACTTGCCGTGTAGGAATGTAATTCGAGTAGAAAAGAAAATGCTCTGGAGCAGGAACAGTATTAAAAGCAACTTTTAGGTTCCAGAGACACCTGCTCTCAACCTCAATCTGATTTATTCTTTAAATCAATCTCATTAATAAATGTAAAAAGCAGGTTATGGTAAGAATCAAATCCTTGAAAAGTGGGAAGTGATATTTAAAAAGCTTTAATTCTTTGGGGTGCCGGGGTGGCTCAGTGTGTTGACTCTTGATTTTGGCTCAGGTCATGATCTCAGGGTCATGGGATCGAGCCCTGAATCGGGCTCTGCGCCAAGCGTGAAGTTTGGGATTTTCTCTCTCCCTGGCTTGTGCTCTGTCTCTCTAAAAATAAAAAAATAAAAATAAAAAGCATAATTCCTTTCCATTAAAATGTCATAGGGTCTCCACATAGCTATAGTCAAATTAAAAATTTTCCAAAAACAATGGTTAACTCAAGCAATTCTATCCTCAAGTTATTTTGCTACAACACCCACCCCCAACCATCCATCTTGAAATTCTGTGATCTTAAATTATAAATAAAGGACTAAGTAAAAAACTTAACTACTGGTTCCTGAAGTCAAGTGACATTACTTCTCCCACTGAACACTTTCTGGAAGAGACGATATTTGATTTCTCCTTTCCGCCTCCAACTCCGAAAGAAGTATTTTAGCAGCTGAAGAGGACTGCTGTGTTCTCTTTGCACTCCTAAATAAATTTAACTAATTAAAATGTTAGGAGAACCTGGTATTAATCCATTGGACACAACGACAGAAATCAAAACTTCTGAGATTTAAAAATTATTTTTGGAGGTCCAAACACTACCTCTCATACTCTTTTAAAAATAAAACTAACAATGAACTACAAAATAAACAAAAATCCATTAAAATGAGTATTACTTATCATATTTACTTTCTGAGTTGTCTGCATCTCTCTTGAGGGGAAAATGGGAAATGTTTCTAATCTTATATTCTGCTGAGAAAGGTCTTCTCTGTGAATCAGTTTTAAATCTAGTTAAGTGCAGAATTTGTAAGCTACCCAACAATTTCACTGTTCTGACTACATTTATAATACCTCAAGTAAGGAAAAAATTTTTCTCTTGCCCTTTTCAAGGATTAATATTGCCAGTAAATAAAGCTTATTCCTACATATACTATGACATGCAATATAAGGTCATGGTTTCTAGTTTTATTACTGGAGTTATTACTATAGTTACCTTTCAGTTTAGTACTTGATCATTTCTCAGCCAAATCAAGAGAGCAAGGTAGTTAGGTGACAAAAAAAAATGGAGATTCCAACATGTTTCAAAAAGAAGAAGAAATAATATGGGCTCAAGATGACCTGTTTGTTAGTTTCTACCAGATCCATCCCAACAGGTTGGATTTATGTAGAACTCTCCTCTGCTCCCAAGAGTTCTTTGGACACAACTTAAGAATCTACCTTAGGGGCGCCTGGGTGGCTCAGTCGGTTGAGCGTCTGACTTCAGCTCAGGTCACGATCTCGCGGTCCGTGAGTTCGAGCCCCATGTCGGGCTCTGGGCTGATGGCTCAGAGCCTGGAGCCTGCTTCCCATTCTGTGTCTCCCTCTCTCTCTGCCCCGCCCCGTTCATGCTCTCTCTCTGTCTCAAAAATAAATAAACGTTAAAAAAAGAAAAATTAAAAAAAAAAAAAAAAAAAAAAACTCCCTGTCGGTTTTTTTTTTTTTTTCCTTCTTTTTCTCATCAGATCTAGTAGTAAATTCTATAGGTTATACATAATGACTAAAAGATCTTCTGTGTCTCCCAAACATAATTTAGGTAAATATGGATAGAATTATGGATATTAACTTTACTATTTGTTATATATAATTTAGAATCTGATACACACCTTATTTAACTATATCTTAATTAGGGAAAAAACCAGGAAAATATAAGAATTAAGAGCACAGATTTTACATCTGTGTACATTTACTAAAATGCCAGTTCTAACTATTAGCTAAATGACCTTGGTCATGTTATTTAACCTCTCATTTAAATGAGAGGTTATGTGCCTCATTTCCTCATCTGAAAATGAGAATAACAGTATTTGCTTCATAAAGTTTTAAATATTCAAATGAAATGTGCAAATGTTAACAGATAGTAAGCAGTATTACTTGCTATTTTTAAAATCCCATCTACCTATTTACAGTGCTCAAAATTTGAAGCACCTACAGTACCTCAAAATCATACTATACTATAGGAACTTGTATATCTAGGGGAGTTGTCACTCTCTCTTATCCATCCCATTACCAAGTCTGATCCATTCTACCTTGGCATCTCTGAAATCAATTCCATTCTCTCCACTTCATTCCTTTATAAGAGCCCTCATTATTTCCTACAATGAAAAAGCGCGGGGGGGGGGGGGCCCCGTGGTGGATCCAAGAGGCAAACATGAAGAGAAAACATAAATATGTTGTACACTTGAATTTCAATGACCAGATTACAGATGTTAGTTTATTTTTAACTGTGAAGACAAAGAGGTAGGACAAGCTAGAAATTTGAGGGAAAAAAATATGACAACTACATTTTAGTGGCCTTTATACCCCAGAATAACTGTTGGTTTAGGACATTAAAATGTAGTGTTCGTGGGGCACCTAGGTGGCTCAGTCAGTTGAACATCCGACTCTTGATTTCAACTCAGGTCATGATCCCAGGGTTGTGGGATTAAGCCCTGTGTTGGGCTCCGTGCTAAGCATCTAACATGCTTAAGATTCTCTCTCTCCCCCTCTGCCTCTGCTCTTGTGCTCTAAAATAAATAAAAAATAAATAAATAAAATAAAATACAATGTAGTGTTTGCACTGTTACCTCACAATCAAGCAGGGTCTACAGAACAAAGGGCTATGTGTACACAGAAGAGAATTCTCTGCCTATACAGACATGTCGAACAAGGCTCAAGAAAACTATATGGATATTTAAACCAGACCAGTGGATATTTTAAAGAAGTAGGGCAGTTCACTAGGAAATGAGGACATTCTGGGAAAAGGGATTATGAATGCATGGTGTGGAGGGAGGGGGGAGTGGATGGACAAGGAAGGGGACCCTCTTAGCTTGAGAGTTTGACCTGTATTCGACAAGAAACTGAGACAAAGAGTTTGCAAGTTGGGAAATGATATGACCATATCTGTGTTTCAGAAACTGAGTATTAGTTTTCTGAATTCTGGGAATTGGGTAAGAAGCTACCGCAGGTGAGAGATGGTGACCTAAGTTAGGGCAGTGAGAGAAGGAATCAAGAAACATGGTGACTGACTAGATGGGTGAGGAAAATGGGATGGGATACAGCATGATCAGACATGGATAGTGAGGCCATTAAACCAGATTGGGAGCCTAAGAACAGACTTGGTTCAGTAAGTATCTTATCTTTTACAACAGGTCTTAAAAGATGGCGGGGTAAAAACTGACAATGGTATAGACATGGTAGTAGAATTTATTACTAAAGAGATTAGGAAGAAGATGCTCAATGTATTCAAAAGGCTTCAGGCATAGAACAGAGCATTGATTTGTTTATCAAGACTGTAAATGTACCATGTATAATGTTCCACTCAATATTCCTGGCTTATTAATTGAAATATAGAATTCATTTAGATGACTACAAATCTCAATTTTAAGGTTTATAGTTTTAGTTAAGTCTTCATCAAATGATCTTTGATTTGATGAAGGCTTTTATCAATTTATGAACAGAAAAAATTAATACTGTACAAAACCAAAAGCCTTCCTAGGCTTAATGAGTATCTTGGGGCAAAATATTCAGTAACAAACTTGTGTTGTACAATAAACCATAACATATAAAAATCATTTGCCCACAAAGTGTCAAATAGTGTCTTTACACTTGCTTCTTTTCCTCCTTATCTGAAGCCTTTTGTGACCAGGGCAGTAAATATCTTGCATCCTATTTTCTCATTTCTTTAGGATTAAACAAGTAAGTACTGCTATGGTGACACCACTGCCAGTGTTTACTTCACATTCTTTTATTAACATCTAGTCTAAAGGAAAATTTATCTATTAAAAATCAGCCAAAACTACTATAAGCAAAGTACAGATTCCTTCCTTCTTTTGTGAAAAGCACACCATTCTTTCTCAACTTCAACCTAAAATTTTCCATTTTCTTGTCTTCTCAAGTTTTTTTCATCGCTCAAATCTGATCTTTACATTTCTATATAGGAATATAATGTTGGGATACATTTGCTCTAAAGGCACAAGTAATTTTTCTACAACAATGTGGTCCAAGATATAAGCTGGCAAGTCTCACAGACTGGCAAAAAGAACCATAAAAATCTAAAACAACATCAGAGGATTCTATTCACATTCTTAAAACAAGAAAAAAGAGGATAACAACCAAGCAAACTATTCCAGAAGAGCCTATTTTAGCCAACAGATTAGTCAAATTAAAGATGCTATTATTATTTCACATATAGCCCCAAGAGGTACAGTTAAAAAATGTAATCATTACAAAATTGGGGGGGGGGGGGGAAGGAAGGGAGGAAAGGGGGAGAAACCAGGTCATTAATGTCCTTTTGGTATAAAGTATCGATATTTTAAATGGCTCTTTCCCAATAATACCACCAAGGCACAGTGCATGTCCCAGAATAGTTAAGCTACTATAGCTTAACTGCTGATAAAACTTGCAAAGATTTTTGGTAATTTTAAGTTATATACCTGCTATTAGAGAGATTTCAGCCATGGACTTCTCTGATTTATATACATGAGGACATACAAAAGCCAATTCCAGCAAAGGAATGACTAGGCACAGACTATCCTAGACATTTCTTTAGAAACAGTCTCTGCAGTGCAAATCTATGAGCAAAACTCAAACCACTGTAAAGGGAACTAAGAGGAAAATTTCAGGTCACCTCAGACTTTGCTTTATTTAATACAGTGCACTGAAATAAAGCATTAATCATCTGACAGATTATGCAATTTTAAATTAAACAGTTGAGCGGCACCACTTTCTCATAAAGTCACCAATGATATGTCATACACAAATATATTCCTAAATAGATCAATTAAGCAAGTGCACTTTTGTATCTTCATTTGAACATTTAAAAATGTCCAATACTCAGAAACTTAAAAAATAAAAGCTGAAGTACCCCCCAACACCTCCTCCTGCCAAGCCAATCACCTAGTTACCAGGCATTTACTACACTTCTTAGAAACTGTGCCAACAGTGATATGCAAAGGAGATGGCTACAGCATAAAGTGGAATCAGGGTTACCAAAAGTCCTGGTTTTAGCACTGTAACTCTTGTGTCCCAGGAAATCCTTAGTTCTGAGCAAATCAAGATGGTTGTTCATCTTAGTAGGAATACATCTTCATATGAATTTGCTTTCTGTTATGTTTCACAATCTTAAAGATACGAGAAGCTTCTGGGTGGCTTAGTCAGTGGAGTGTCTGACTCGTGATTTCGGATCAGGTTATGATCCCAGGGTTGTGGGGTCAGGCTCCACCTTGAGCATGGTGCCTGCTTAGGACTCTCTCTCTCTCTCTCTCTCTCTCTCTCTCTCTCTCTCTCTTTTTCTCCCTCCCGCTCCTCTCCCCTGCTCGCACATGTGTGCACTCTCTCTTTTTTTTTTTTTCCAACGTTTATTTATTTTTGGGACTGAGAGAGACAGAGCATGAATGGGGGAGGGGCAGAGAGAGAGGGAGACACAGAATCGGAAACAGGCTCCAGGCTCCGAGCCATCAGCCCAGAGCCTGACGTGGGGCTCGAACTCACGGACCGCGAGATCATGACCTGGCTGAAGTCGGATGCTTAACCGACTGCGCCACCCAGGCGCCCCTGCACTCTCTCTTAAAAAAAAAAAAAAAAAAAAAAGAAAACAAAAGAAACTGCAAAGGCTTAGAAAACATCTTGCACAAACTTGGGGTACGACACAGCTTATCTTTTTCTGCAACAGAATCATACTCTTCTCTGAAATAAAATATGGAAATTAAAAACCAAATTGTGTGTGACACTATGCATAAGAACAAAGTTGAGTGTTTATATGGTAACAGACAATATTCGTATAGCATTTACAATTTACTGTATATCTTGACACGAGTTTTCTCATTTGGATACAAGTCTAGGGACGTTTCTCATTAAGAAACACTGTCCCCTGCTTAATTAGGAGTACCTTTCATCTAATTAGTATTTGAATATGCCTTAAGTGAAAGTCACAATGAAGGTTACAAAGATGAACAAAACATACTTGGTCTCAGGAAACTTACAATTTTGTAGGAAAAATGACATAAAATATGAAAAATATCAAAAGAAACAAAAAATATTGTCAAAATCTGAAGACAGGTCAGGGAGAGATTTATGAAGAAGGAGGCAAATGACCAAACGGCACAGCACTTCAATAGGAAAGAACATACTAGAGAAAAGAAAAGTGAAAGCAAAGGCACAGAAGGCAAAAAAATGTAGGAATATGAGTAGACTCCATAGAAAGCACAGTCTGAATGGATCTCAGGGTATAAATGGGAAAATAAAAACAGCAAGAAGGTCTACATACAGTTAACATAATATAGATCTCTGAGTTTGGTCAAGAACCTTGTCTCATTTTAAAGAAAAAAAAATTTTAATGTTTATTTATTTTTGAGAGAGAGAGAGAGAGGCAGAAAGATAGGGAGACACAGCATATGAAGCAGGCTCTAGGCTCTGAGCTGTCAACATGGAGCCTGATGCAGGGCCATGAAATCATACCCTAAGCCAAAGTGGGATGATTAACCGACTGAGCCACCCAGGTAGCCCTAGAAACCTTGTCTCATTTTTATAAGCAACAGTCCTAGACATTTTGAAGAGAAACATACCAATATTGAAAAAACTAGAGGTACTTTTTAAATTTTTTTTTAACGTTTTATTTATTTTTGAGACAGAGAGAGACAGAGCATGAACGGGGGAGGGGCAGAGAGAGAGGGAGACACAGAATCGGAAGCAGGCTCCAGGCTCTGAGCTGTCAGCTCAGAGCCCGACGCGGGGCTCGAACTCACGGACCGCGAGATCGTGACCTGAGCTGAAGTCGGACGCTTAACCGACTGAGCCACCCAGGCGCCCCTAGAGGTACTTTTTAAATGAATAAAAATAGTTCTAACAGAAGGCTGGACAATACATCTAGAAATGTTAAGCATTTTATTAAGATGATTTAAATATGGTCTACTTTTAAAATGCACCGGTTTGCAACAAAAACCTATAATGAGTTGATGAAAACTAAAATTAAGAGATCAGAAATAATGTACTGCGTGGAGGAAAACTCCAAGAGACTGACAAAAAGTTAAGACAATCAGTAATTTCAGCTTCATTCTACAAGACTGTAGGAATACTATGTACCTACTATGTGCACACAGTGCAGATACCAGATATACACATCAAGGCTATTTTTTATAACAGGATGTTAACTTTGATGCCATAGCATGTGATATCCAAAGCATACTGAGATTACTTTTAGTTAATACTGCGACCACACAACATGGCACCACTTAGGGTATTTGCGTTAAGATCTCACTTATATTGACAAATGAGGCAGATTCCTAGGGCAGGCCATACTTTTCCTCAAGAAGCTGCTTTGGATCCATCCAAGTACATGATACTCAGTTATGACTTAAATATCTCATGGCCAGGGATCTAAGTGTGAAGTTAATTGCTGCATAAACAGCACTTAACAGTTGGAATACAGAATGCAATTATTTGTTGAATGAATCAAAACCAGTTTCTTGCCCTAGGGTCTGGCAAACTCCAGACCTCAGGTCAAATCCCATTTACTGTTTTTTTATAATTAAAGTTTTGTTGGAACACTGCCACGCAATTGCATATTGTCTATGGTTGCTCATACTACAATGGTAGAGTTGAATGGTTGTGGCAGAGACTGTATGGTCCACAAAGGCTAAAAATTTATGATTTGGCACTTTACAGAAAAAGTTTGCTGATACCTGCTCTATAAGCTAGAACCTCGAAGTAAGGATAGATCTTGTCCACTAATTCACTGGTGGCCAACGGGTTTTAGCTCAAACAACAACTCAAAATATCCTGGACTGCAGTGTTGAGAATGATTCTGAGACCAACTCCGGTCTCAAAGGGAAAGATTACAGTTCTTAATTATCAATCACTACTGTGGTTTAGGAGGAGAAATAGGGTTGTAACTCTAAAAACACTGAAAACTTCTGTTGCAGAATACTTTATTTTAAATAACTAGCACTGCTGTTTGATAATTTACAAAGATATATTAATTAGCCACAAAATAATATGCACACTCTCACCACCCAAAAAACGTGAAGTCACTGAGAATGGTTTGCCTGAATGCTGAAGACTGTCTACCAAAAACAATGACTTTGGATTCTGGCATAGTTGCTGATGCTCATTTTTACAACATTCATTCATTCATCATTCATTCATTCATTCAATATTCATTCATTATTCACTTGGTCAACAGATTCAGTTGTTTAGAACCATTCCTAAGGATGACTAAACAGTGTTACCAGGGGAACCTATGGCAAGAAGATAAGCCCCCAACATACCCCAAAACTCAATCAAGCTTTAAAGATAAAATTGAAAAGGGCATGTTGGGTAAAGTACATTTTTACATTTGAAGCTAAATTAAATCTGCCCCCTTTGATTCTGGAAATAGTTAATGGAGCAAACAGTTTAACATTAAAGGATTCATGCCACTGGAGCTCTGCAAAGTTTCCCTTTAGATTATTTTAGAAAATTCCTTTGTTGGGGCGCTAAGTGGCTCAGTGAAGCATCCAACGTCGGCTCAGGTCATGATCTCACGGCTTGTGAGTTCGAGCCCCACATCAGGCTCTGTGTGGACAGCTCACAGCCTGGATCCTGCATCTTCCTCTCTCTCTCTCTCTCTCTCTCTCTCTCTCTCTGCCCTACCCCCGCGCGTGTGCGCGCACGCTCTCTCTCTCAAAAATAAATATTAAAAAAGAAAATAAAATTCCTTTGTTTGCTGGACCTACCACAAGTACTTGCACCCTAGCTATAAAGGAGGCTGGGAAAACTAGTCTCCAGCATTTTTATTTTCTACAAAGCAAGTTTGTTAAACAGGACTTATTTAGATCTGTGTCTTTTCAGACACTGGTCTCTCTTAAGGTAAATGTGAACACACACATCTGTGTATCTATAAAAGACATTTTAAGGCAGATCTTATATTTCTGTTAGATGCAGTGGCATATGGGCCACACCCCAGAACGACAGGAAGTAAGGAGCCATGCTTGGGATATGGGAAGAGGTAACAAAACCACTGTGGGGAATGGTGACAAGGAGGGTCTCAAGATCAGATCAAATTTAAATCTGAAGACCCAGAAGCCTACAAGAGCTAAGTGATATTACAGCAGTGGTTATCATATTGATGACCTCTCATCATAGTAGGGATTTTAAGTGTTTGTGTGTGAGCGCGTAAGTCTTTAAAAGCACTTCTGAAAGATTCTGATAAAACCTCCTTGTTCTTCCTAAAGTCCCCAAGACCTACATTCCTAGCAAAGAAAGGTCAGTTCACTACAGACTGTCTTACTCATCTTTTTGCCTTCAAATAACTGTCCCCAGATTTAGTAAAGAAAAAGAGGGTCTCTCTGTTCCTCAGGTCTCCAGAAATCAGATTCTTCAGCAATTTAAATAACTTGCTCTCAAGGTCTTAACTTTCACAAGTCACAGAAAAAGAGAAAACAACCACTGCAAAGAGATGACCATTATTGGGGGTAAGAAAGCTAATGATGTATTTTTCTGTTCCTAGGTGAAGTCACATCTTCTCCAAGTTTGCTGATTTGTCATTTCAGAATTTAATACTAACACCAAAGATGCTTAATAAAGTCTTCTGAACAGGTTGCAGAATCAGATAACTACAACCACAGAGACATGCCTATTTGTTAGATAAAATATCTGCTTTCATATATTTCAAGCAAATGCTACACTAAGTACAGTTTATGAGCTGTTAGGGTAGAGGTAAAAGAAATCAGAAGTGAGGTGCTTTAGTACTAGCAGGTAAATTAGAATTTAAGTTAAGGGTAGATTCCAGAACAAACCAAACCTGTCTTCATAAATGGAAGAACATCACGACTATTTCTTTTAATATAAACACTCAAATTTTACAAAACACCACCATCTATAAGGATGGGGGAACATTTTTTTAAAAACATAATTTTACAATCTGTTTCAACATAAGGCTGAATTCAGAAACAGAATTAGTGTCTTCCATGAAAGAAGGAATAAATGACTGCAAAAAATATTTTATTTCACTGTACTGTTAACCTCCTAACTAGGATTAAATGAAAAAGCTTAATGTGACTACCCTCAAATGCATTTGAAACCATAAGAGGAATGCCATGATTTAGACTGTGGGTTCATAATTTGCATGACTAAATTACATTCTAAATGAAATTTCAAGCCCAGGACATTCCTAATGGAAAATTCCCTAGTAAACCTGCCAAAAGTTCAGAGGAGAAAAATTAACCAACTAACAAAAAAAACAGTGGAAGCAGAGGTACTTCCCATAGTTTTCTCTTGTAATTTTAGTATCTCAATCTAAGTAAGCAGCAGTTTATGCTAGCTGCTTAATGCCAACACTGGTTTATGCAACTAATTGTTTTATGAAGTTATTTTTAACTAATTTAAGTTCTTCCTTTTACACTTTGCCATGGTCAGTTTGTTCAAAGATGCTCTCAGTTATTGAGTAAAATAAAGTCCATTTAGAAAAATAAAATGCATGCCACACTTTGGAAGCCACAAATAATGCTTGTATTTGGCTTTCTCATACATTACTCACTTACTTGCATAATTAGTAGGTCAGTAAGTATTTTTTTTTTTTTTTTTTTTAAGTAGCTTCAGAACTTGCCTGTCTTGGCAATTCTAAGAAATAGAAGTCAGTATCCAAAAAATAGCATATACATGTTTGCATTCTTGGACATTCGTATATACCAAATGAATGGAGAAAAGCAATGAGAACCAAAGTTTGGGTGTTAATTAGGTTGTTAGAATAAGGAGTGCACATGGGGAAACCACAAAAAGTATGCAGGGACTTTCTGTAATCAATTCCGAGTTCCAAAGAAGCATCTTCAGATATTTCCTTCCTTCCTTGTCAAAAACAAGTGATTCCATCAAGGATTTCTATTTTTTATATGTTTATGTATTTTGAGAGAAAGAGTATGTGTGTAAGAGAGCATGCATGCATGGGCAAGGCGGGGGAGAGGAGAGAGAGAATCCCAAGCAAGCTCCACACTGCCAGTGCAGAGCCCAACTCAGGACTCAATCCCAAGAACTGTGAGATCATGACCTGAGTTGAAGTCAAGGATTGGATGCTTAACCGACTGATCCACCCAGGCACCACCCCCCCCATCAAGGATTTTTAGAGATCAAGTCAGCCCTATATAGTATTCCTATTCCAACCTCCTATTGTACTCTTACTTCACAATTAAATGTATCATGTAATTTTTAGAAACCTTATGAACTGGGAGACAAACTACATGATATCTTAAAAGACTTTAAAAATCTACTAAGAAATTGTGGCTAATATACGAGCTGTCAATCATTAAACATTTTAAAAAACCACTTATGTTCCAGGCACCAATATACACAAATGAATCTTCACTATTTCCAAACATTTAACTGGATTCTAAGGAATTAGGTGGTTTTCCCATTCCTTAAGAGACTCATCACCCTAAACAGGGCATTCCAGCCTGAATCTGTGTCGAAAAGAATTGCTTGGCAGAGACTGTTTCTAAGCTAATGTTTTCAGATCCTGATGTCCTCCCCAAAGACACAAAGTAATAAAGAGTAAAGTCTTTCTAACAATTTTAGATCCATTTTTCATAGAAGATATAATTTTTTTACAGAGCAAAACCTCACCTAAGTACTACCATGAGGCTATTTAAAGTTTTTTATTCATCCTATTCAGTGTGACTATTCATGTTTCACTTTAGAAATATTATGAGTTTGAATACTCTTACTAATATTCAAAACAAATCTTTCCACAAAATTCTGAATTCCAAAACACCTGGGACCAAGAATTCTAAGTGAGGGATTCTGGGCCTATAATTCATTTCATAAACATCTATGATAGCAAAACACTTCTTTGAAAAACTTTGCATTTTCTAATTTCCATATTGTTGCCTACCCTGATTCACTGATGGTCTAAACCTTACGTTCTCTCTTGATATCATGTATAGATCATACCCACCTCATTTTTTAGGTCTTTTTGGACTACTAGAGCCTAAGATTTTTCACTATTCCTCTGACTCTATAACCATTCATCTCTATCACTCATTTGGGTATCAATTATTATTATTTTGAACTGCTATTTAAATTTCAGATTAACTTTTCATGTCTTTGCTAAAACCTTTTGTGCATAATTACGTGATTTAATTCTAACATACAGTAACTGAGAACAACTAGCTCTCAATAACATGCAGTCAGATGAATGAGTCCTCAAGAGACAGATGCCCTAAATAATGAAGAATTATAGTTGGAAACAGATATAACACTTAAAAAAATTAGTGTAAATGGCCTATGATGGGAACTGATAAACTACGGAATACTTTATGTATTTTTCTCATTAAAATAAAAAATTGTTGAGCACTATGTGCCAGTTACTGGGCTAACCATTTGAGATTGTGGTGGCAAAGTGACATGGTATTCCTGGCCTCCTGAAACAGTTTAGAGGGCAAGAGAGAGTAAGTGGATAAATGTTAATTACTGATTATGATAAGAGCTATGACGACAATAAAGGGGATACTCCTTTATATAAGGTAATCAAGAGAAACTTCCCTGTAAATGTACAGCTGAGTTAAGATATAATGTTGACACTGAGTCAGAACTGCAGAGAGCTGGAGAAAGATCACACTAGAGAGTAGCTGTAAACCCCAAATCTCAAAAGATGGTAAAGGGCTTGTTGGGTCAAGATCAGAAAGAAGTTCAGTATGGATAGAGCTTTGTTAACAATGGAGAAGAGATAAAGTTGTGAAATAAGCAAGAACTGGATCTGGTTTCTATTTTAAGACACTGGGGGGGGGGGAATTGGGACTGGAGGATACTACATGATCTGATTTACATTTTTTTTTTTTTAATTCTAGGTGGAGACTGAGCTAGATGAAGACAAGAACTGAAACAAGTTAGGAAGCTCCTGTAGGAGTCAAACAAGAGAGGACTGGCTTAAACAAGAGTAATACCACAGAAACACAGGATTTTAGCGCTCAAAAAGACCTAAACAGCCATTTAATCAAACTTGCTTTATGGAAAGATAAGTCCTAAGAGCGAAGTTAACTTGTTCAAGGTTTTACAGCCAGTGCCAGAGAGAAGCCTGAGACACTTAGGTCAAAATTATAATCACTAAGCCATGCTACTTAACAGGCTGGAATCAAAGGTCTAGCAACTACTGAAAACTAGCACATCATTCCTCAAATTTACCCCTCAAGCTTCAAGTCACCAGCTAAAACTTATGCGAAAAGTAAGTGTCCAATTTGAGCACCTGAAGGTTCAGAGGAAAGTACATAAAGGGTCTGTCTGTTGAGTAATAAAAGTACTCTCAGCTTACACTGCTTAGTGACGGAACTTTTACTTTAAACCCCACAATCTCAGATAGGTAATATTAATTTACCTTCTACCTAGGACCCTTTCTTTGGTAGATAAGATGGATCAATCACTAAAACATCACAAATGCTTTTCAAAGTGTTTATCATTCCAGTTCAATCAGAACTCTAAAGTGAATGCAGTTAACAGTAGTCTTGCTCATTAGAAAGAGAACATCTTAATCATCTTCCTTACTCTTTTCTGCACTATTTCCTGCCCTTCTACCTCTTCACTGCCTATTATCACCATCATCACTTTCATGTCAACAGAAAAATGTTATGAATGCTCTTCTGTCCTTAAAAGCTTGCACATCCTGTCTTCTCTTTGTTGAAGATGATGAAGGTGACAGGACTTTTGAAAGAAAAAAAAGTATAAAAAAATCTAAAATAGAGAAAATTTCATACAAATTTTTTTCAGCTAGCAACTAAAACTGCATAAGCAATAGCCAGTGCTATTAATTGTGGTTAATTTGGGTGTCCTGAACCTAAAATATAATCTCAGTATGTTCCTTAGTTCAGAACAGCTGGCCAGGTAATTGTTTAATATAGAGAGAACTAAAGCTTCCTATTAAATTCCCTCCCCCTCACTGTGGAATTAGCTTTTGTAGGCAGGAGTTCTATAATGCTTACTCCTCAAAGCTACCCCAAAGTTAGCATTTTTACACTTACTCCTCTACACCACTCCACGCCTCTGCCTCTTCCTCTTCTGTCAACGCTGTTCTTTCAAAACAGTGGAACTCAGACTCACTACTCTTCACAGAACACATCCATTTTATTATCTCTAGGGAAATAACTGGCACTAAATTTCTAAGAAATTAAGTACAGTATAAGCTACAACTTACCCACCTTCTTTCATAATCTGAAACTTATTACTTGAACTGAATGCAGATTAGCCTAAAACTCCTTTAAAATTTGGAACTGGGGTGCCTGGGTGACTCAGTCGGTTAAGTGTGTCTGACTCTTAGTTTTTGCTCAGGTCATAATCTCCCCGTTTGTGAGTTCGAGCCCCACATCATGCTCTGTGCTGATAGTGCAGAGCTGCTTGGGACTCTCTCTCTCCCTCTCTCTCAAAAATAAATAAACTTTACATTAAACAAACAAAAAAAAAAGATTTGGAGCTGTTCTATGACATGAAGTTTATAAAAATCCTTAACAAGGATTGCTACAACTGTTCCTAAACAAGCATGAAAGAAGAACTTTCTCTCAGAAGAACTTACATTTGTTTTAAAGGTATCTACTAAAGGGGCTCTTGGGTGGTTCAGTCGGTTGAGCATCTGAGTCTTGATTTTGGCTCAGGTCATGATCCCAGGGCCGTGGAATCTGCATTTGGGTCTATGCTAAGTGTGGAGCCTGATAAAGACTCTCTCTCCCCCTCTTACCTTCCCTACCTTGTGCATGCTAAAATTTAAAAAATATATACATTTTAAAATGTATCCACTAAAGGTAGACAACACAGCAAATTTTCAGGTCAAAGAGACATTATTAAACTTGAAATGAGAAGAAAATTGATAGCTTTACTACAGGAAAGCTACTAAATATTCTAAAATCATGAAAGTCAACTATTAAAAAAACTACCTTAAGGTTATGTCAGAATTTGGGCACACGTACAATCTATGTATAGATGAATTACCAGGTGTACAAAACAAATATTAAAACCAAGAAATAGGCTTAAAAAATAATAATCAGCTAATCTGTTACTATGATCAAAAGTTGAATGGAATGCTCAAGAAGCCTATTAAAAAAGTCAACCTAAAATGACTACATATTAATAAGAGATTTCAAGATGAAGCACATGAAAACATGGCTTCACATTTATCTATGCTTCCTATTCTTACATTCCCCTCCAACATAAATCAACGATGGTAAACACTGAGAACAAAACATGGAAAAATGAGTGTACAAAAAGGTGAATAATAACCACACAGCTGGAAACATTTAGTAGCCTTAAATGTCGATATTCTCTTACTACACCAAAACTTGACAACTGGTTGCAATATACTGGAACGGAAACCTTACCAAAAAACTTTAGATCTGCCGGAATATTAAAACCCATTGGTTTAATGGAAGGATTTCCTACCCATGCATGATTTTGTAACATCATGCATTGGTCACTTAGAAAACACTTGTACAGAGTTATGTGGATCTTCAAATGTTGACACATTATATATTCTTTTTAAAAAACGATCTTCTTTAACATCACTAATATCATCAGAAAATTTTTTCTAAATATTGGGAAGCTGTCAAGAGCACAGTGGCTGATAGAAATTTTCCAAAATTCTAATTTTCACTTGAAAACTGGAACTTTATCATTGACCATAAATACTGTTGATCCTTTCCTTAAAGCAACAGGCTCATTTTGTTTATTATGGAGAAAATGTCTCCCCAGTACCCAAGTCTGAATAACTGTAGTTTTTCAGGGATTCTTTAAAGTAAAAATGGTATTCATGAAAAAAGTGGCTGGTTCAGCTTGCAACTCAAATTACACAAATGCTTTTCCTATAGAGAACTGTTATATCTTCAATATGCCAGCAAAAACAGTGTTTCAAGCAATCTTTTCATTCTGTCATAGTATATTGAAATAATATGTACAAGAGCCAAGATCTGATTAAAAAACAAAAAAAATTTTTTTTTTGTTTTTTTACTTCTTCATCAAGTGCATTTAGGTGAGTGAAGTTTTTTGTTTCTGGTTTTTGTTTTTTTGTGCATGGCAGTGAAGAATACAATGACTATGAATACAGCATGGTGCTCTGACTTGACTGGTTCTAAGGTGCCCTAAATTTTACACACCACTGCTTTCGTACCATTGGTACACATGTCAACGCAGTAAAAAAGGTAAAGAACATCTCAGTATTATTGTAAAATCAGTTTTGTATGTGCAGACTCCTGAAAATGTTCACGCAACCCCAAGGATTCTTTGGAGCATACTTTGAAAACCACTGAGCTAGACAATTTGTTATGCTGTTCACAATCACAATGATTTTGTCTTAGTCCTTATTCATACATTAATAACAGTCTTAAAAATCAACTTCAGCTGGAAGAAGCAATGCTACAGAGGAATAAAAGTTTTATAGAACAAGAACTAATACTACATTAGTATAGTCTCTATAATAATTTACGGATAATACTCCACTTAATCCTCAACAACCCAAGGGATGCCTGGGTGGCTCAGTGGGTTAAGCATCTGACTCAAGTCATGATCTCACAGTTGTGAGATCAAGCCGTGTGTTGGGCTCCAAGCCCTCTCCCCCTGCCCCTCATCGGTGTGTGTACTCTCTTAAAAAAAAAATCCTCAACAACTCTAATATATGTTATTTTTCCCACTGAGGAACCACGAGTAGGAAAACTTCAGAAAGGGAAGTAAAATTTTGCCTAAAACTTCATTGTACTGGTGGAATTATAAGTGATATTGTCTTCTTTGTATTCTTCTGCGTTCTAGAACACTTTAACAAGAAAATTAAAAAGACAAACATTTAAAAATGCAGCCAATCTTACCAATACAAACCCAGTGCAATTTCAAGTTGAAGAATTTCAAGAGCAGAAGAAAATACACACATATTTGTATACTTCATCCCTATCCTTATTATTTGTACAGTATAGAATTCAAGATTACCAAAGGATTCCTCAGTTTTGTTATCAAGTAACTTAAACATAACTTATAAATCTTAGAAGTAGCAGCTATAACTTTGTTAGCATAAAATAGTAATATTCTCACTGCAACCTTAAAACACAAGGTAACAGTTGGATGCAATATGCATACCACTTTGACACCAAAAACCTATTAATTAAACAGTTTATATTTACAGTTTTTATTTTATCGATACCCTCAGTTCCATTAACTTTCAGAAAGTCTCCCAATTTTTTTTTTAGAATAAAGTGACTTGGAAAAATATATTCCAATGTATAAACTTTAGAAGTATAAATTTTAGAAGACACAGATAATTAGAACTTTATTTTACATAACATTTTCCATTTCCTTTCCAGAAGCCTTTGCCAAAAACTGCTATTACATGGACAAAACAGATTTTCTTTCATCTTTTTCTCTTCCCACAAAGCAGAGGAAAGCAACAGGTAATCTACCAGTGCGGCCATCAGTTCTGTGTATGTTTTCAAGAAAAAGTTATTTAATGAAATGCTAAGTTTTGAATAAGAAAAAATGTCTATTTTATTAAAAGTACATTTTTACTGAAATAAATTTTCAGAGCAACTACTGAAAATTTCAGCAAGATCTATAATGTAGTGAAGGTGCTGATTCCAAGTCAATAATTTAAAGCAATCAAAATTATTTATAACTGTTTTTAAATAGATGTTCTCTTCCTTTAATATCTTTATTGAGTCTATCTGTACAACAGTTAAAAACATTCAATTCCTCACCACTGGAAAAAACTACCTAGCAAATTATCTCATAAGATCAGAATCCAGTTTAAATTTAAAAGGTCTCACTGGTTACATACATAAAATATATAAGGTATATAAAGGAGCTTATCTACAAAATTATAAAATAGCATAACTATAAGAGTAAGCTTTAGAAGCCAGCTCAATGTAAAAATCCAGAATCAGAACATTAATTACTCTCTGTGGTTAGAAAGACTAAGATTCTTAATTTAAAAGTAAACATATTTCTAGTACTCAAGTACCTCAAATACAAGTAATTTTAATCATAGTTATATTCCAGATACTGTTCTGTATAATAAAAACCAGATGGAAATTCTGCAGTTCATGTTGCAAGTATTTTTTCTTTTGGTAATTTAAATATTATTTAAAACCTGGTACATTTCCCTAAATGTTCATTTCTTTCTTTTATAAATTTAAGGTTCCTTAGAAACAGTTTAAAAATTCTTGATCCTGTGTTAATGCAGAACAAAAATTCTTTTTAAATTGCTACTGAAATAATAATCACTTGCTGTATACCCTTAATTTGACTAACATCAGGAATAAACACATCAAAGCTAGCAAGTATGGAATACTGGTATTTCTTTTTGTTTGTGGCACATTTTAAAAAGTGATTTTAATTCTTTAAAGGCAGCACAAAAATGGTTCTTCTTTAAATGTCTTTAAAACAGAAATTCCATGGGGTACCTGGATGGCTCAGTCTGTTAAGTGTCCAACTGTCAATTTCAGCTCAGATCATGATTTTATGGTTTGTAACATCAAGCCCCACATCGCTCCATGCTGAGCATGGAGCCTGCTGGGAATTCTCTGTCTGTCCCCCGCCACCCCCCATGGTCTAGGTGCATGCTCTCTCCTCCCACCCCCACCCCCCAAAAGAGAAATTCTATGGAAAAGGGATTGGTCTTAAAATCCAGTGTTCAACTAGGCTCAAAGTATAGCAAGCCAGTCTTTATTGCAAATGGATAAATTCATTCTATTTTTTGTAGCTACTGCTTCCAATGTATTCATGAGATTTCCAAAGAATTAATAAACTAAAGACTTAAGTTCTCAAATGGTAATTAGTACCTTTTGATACTACTGCAAAATATCTAAGAACACTGAAAAATATTTGGCTTCAGCCCAAGTGTTTCAGCACATGGTACTCCTGTTTATTGAAAAATTTGTTCAATGTTATAATGAATCATTGCATCAGCCAAAATATCTGTTCCTTAACTTTTTCTAAAAGAAATTTAACTTAAAAAGGCTAATAGTAAAAACTTCAGCCTAATCTCTTAGACTATGGAGTCCTCAAAAATGGTAAGAGGGGAAAAATAATCAAGGCACATATTTAGTCACAACTTTATGTGGTCTTACAAAGTTTAAGATAAATCTTTATCAAGTTTTCTCTAGACTGAACATGTGACATCACTGTCATAACAAAAAAAGAGCACTTTTGAATATTTAGTTCACAAAGACTAAACTATTCCTGGTGTGTCAAATTTAGACAGCACAGATCAATACCCACCGTCTTTATATATACACATATACACGGGAACATGTTATTGTAAGTCTAGGGAACATGTTATTGTAAGTCTAGGAAAATGACACATGTGTATCAATAAGATCTTGGTATTATTCAGTAATAAAATTACCTATTTAAAATCACACATTTGGGAAAAAATTAAATATCTGTGTAAAACAGTGAAATTTTCTTTGTATCCAGATCTAGTTCACACATTAATTTTACTCCCCTAAAGGATATTTATCAAATACCTACAACAAAAGTCAAAACTGAACGAGCAATTTCTCATCCCAATCTCAGACTTTCTACTTAAAACAACATGTATAATTAGTTACCATGTTATCAATCTCTGCATAGACCTTCTACCAGTCTTGAATTACATTGAAGATACACTTAATATGATATTTATGTACATGATCAAAGTTTTAGGATTAATTCTTCATTACAACTCAATAGATGCCCCTTAGCATGGAGGCTTACTTTCCTTTCCTATAGCAAAGAGAAATGTTGGAATTTTATAGTTAAGGATTATCTTGAGGATAAAATGAAAATCAGTTTGTAAAATTAAAAGGATCCCAAAGCCAATGTGTTAATGTTTATTTCTGAAGGAAGACAAAGTGCTCTCCAAATAGTCTCTCTTTAATGTTTACTACAATTAATTTTTCTACCTAAATGCTAAACCCTTATGTGCAAAGGCAAGGTTCTCAGAACTAAGATTATCATGGGGAATGAAATGGATCAGTTCCTCCCCTCATTATGCTTACATTTTTTTTTT
>NW_024412413.1:48950081-49030096 GCF_014898765.1 Herpailurus yagouaroundi
CCTGCACTCGTCCCCCTTTCAGCTTCGCCTGGGCCACCTGGTTCGGGACCCATAGGCGTGTCGGCTTCGCTGACTTCAGCGGGTTACAGTGGTGCGAAGGGCTTAGAAATCCTCCGAAACTTAAAAGATGCGTTTATTGCGAACTGTAATTCAGTCACCAACGCCACCTAACAGTTGGTGCTCGCGTATTCCTTTGTGCTGGGGAAAGTGGCTGGGAAGTAACTGAGCGTGCAGTTTCCACACCTAGAGCTCCCGTGAAGGAAGCCAGGCCAGGGCACGGTCTTTTTCATTCTTCAAAGGGTTTTTCTCTTGACAAGTATTTCAAACACTGGTGTCTTAACTCGGGTGAACTCTTTGTCCAAATTACCCTGCCAAACTCATTTAACAAACCTATGATCCCAAACAACTTTGTACTTAAATCAACTATTTATATGAATAAAGTAAATTGCATATTTAAATGCATGACTCGGGCACTTTAGCGGGTTACTCATAGGTAGGTTTATGGTGAGGCTACTGGGCGACAGAAAGCATTCTCTGTTCCAAAAATGCCTTGTTCCAAAAAGGGCGGGAACTTGACAAGGGAACTTAAATTATTAGAGAAAAGACTAAAATATAAATACCCGTCTTACAAAATATCAGCTCTTTTATGAAAGGAAGTTTTGATGGAAGAAGAGATTCAAAGAGAGTAAGTGCAGGAAAAAGTCAGACTTGGGAGGTAATTGAAAACTAACGTTTGCTTAGTTCAGTTTAACTTTATTCTTTTTTTAAATGAATTTATTTATTTTGAGAGAGAGAGTGCGAGCAGGGGAGGGGCAGAGAGGAGAGAGAGAATCCCAAGTAGGCTCCTCGCTGTTGGCACAGAGCCCGTTTGGGGATTCCTGTCTCACAAACCGTGAGATAGTGACCTGAGCCAAAATCAGGAGTCAGATGCTTAACCCAATGAGCCATCCAGGTGCCCCCACTTGATTCTTAAAATAAGTTTTTATGAACTTTGATAAATTTGGAAGAGTAATGAGAAGTATGATTAATTTCACTCCTGTAAAGAATACTAGTAATTGAAAACTAACCAAGTTAAAGAATATTCAAGAATGAATTATAATTTGCCTGTTTTCTGTATGTAAGTGTTTTCTAGGTATCTCGCAATTTAGATGAATTGAATGTTACATATTTCTGCAATTTCCATTTCCTTAGAAAACCCCTTTTTAATGGAAATTTCAAAGGCAAATTTCAGAGCAGTCTTTAGGAATTATTATAAAATCTAAATGAATGAATTTTAAATAAATTTGACTTTGCATGAAACTTTGATCAAGTCTGAAAGCCTGAAACTCTTAAGTTCATGGAAGCAGATGTTACTTGAGTATACCAGTGTTTTTTCTTCTTTCTCTCAACTTTCCTTGACTTTCCGGCATTTGATTATTTATTATTATTTTTTTTTTTTCAAAGCTCGTTTTAGAAGTTTGGAGTTAGGATTATTTAGACTTTGAGGGAATACTTTGTTTTAATTAAAAATACATTTGTTTCTCTTTTAATAGACTAGAAATCATTACACTTGTATCAAACTATTATCTTTATGCAGAGAATGCGAGAATCTGCATGTCTCAGCACCAAACTCTTCTTGAAATCTTCACCAGGATATTCCACCGGCAACTTCAACTGGTCATGCATGCCAACTGAACTCACCATCTTTTGCCATCAAACTAGTTTCTTCTCCTCTTCTTTTGTTAATCGTGTCACCATCTTTTAAATTAAACAGTTTCCCAGCCTGATCCTCCTTTCTCTGCCTTTTCTCAAATCATCAGTCAGTTGGCACATCTATAAGTAATTCTTTTCTACTGAGACCACACTTGTTTAGGTTGGCACTACCGTCTCAACTCCTTGACTTTAGCCACACCTTCCTACCTTGTCTGGTGGCCTCCTGTCTATGCCTCCTGTGATTTATTCTACACGTCGTTGCCAGATGAATTATCTTAACGCATATTGAGCAAGTCAGTCTCTTCCTCAAAAAGCCTTCAGTTACCCTGTTGCCCTACCAAAATAAAATCCTTGTATAATATCTTATTTTCCTTCTTACTGAACACTGCCTTACAGTCAGAGTGGACTTTACGCCCAAATATAGTGCTGTCCCACTGCTCTGGTGTGGTATAGGTGATGTCCTTTGCCTGAAGCGTTCCTTCCCACTCCTGCCCGCTATTCAAGGTCCATTTACTTTCTCCAGGAAAGACTGTCTTTCTAATCTAATATGGTCTGATATTTTCAATCGAACGTGGTTTCTTCTCTTTTGAATCCCTGTAACACCCTATGGCTCTTTTTTTTTTTTTTTTTTTGGTCACTTGTTTTCTACCTTCCTCCAGAACAGGAGTTTGCAAACTTTTTCTGTAAACAGCCGGATGGTAAATATTTAGGGCTTTTGCCAGATGGTCCCTGTTGCAGCTACTCAACTCTAACTTTGTTGTGCAAAAACAGCCATAGGATACGTGACAAATGAGTGTGGCTGTGTTCTAATAAAACTTTCTTTATGGACACTAAAATTTTAATTTCATATAATTTGCACATGTCACAAATCCCCGCCCCCCTTCTTCTCCCCCTCCTCCTCCTCCTGCTTCTCCTTCTTCCATTTAAACATGTGAAAACCATTCTTAGCCCCTGGTTGTACAAAACCAGGCAGTGGGGCAGTTTGACCTACTGTGCTCAGGGCCAGCTTCATGGATGTGTATCGGGGTCCTGTGCTTAGAAAGGCTCAATGATCAGTTTAATGCTCTGATGTTACCATCTTGAAATTTTAAATAATGTTTGAGCAGGAGGCCTGCATTTTTTTTAATTTATTTTGAATTTTAATTTATTTTGAGAGAGAGAGAGAGAGAGAGAGAGCTAGCATGAACTGGAGAAGGGCAGAGAGAGAAAAGGAGAGAGAGGGTCAGAGTTGTCAGCACAGAGTCTGCCTCAGGTCTCTCTCTCTCTGTCTCACGAACTGTGAGATCATAACCTGAGCCGAAATGAAGAGTTGGATGCTTAACTGACTGAGCCACCTAGGCAGCCCAAGAGGCCCGCATTTTCGCTTTGCGTTGGGTTCCCCCAACTACTAGAAGAGAAGATCCATATGATCAGGATGTGAATTTCTTGCATTTGGTATGGTGCTTTTCACATCATAGGCATTCAAAATGTATTTGTTGAGAGATCTCTCAGCGTTGTATTTGTATTGAGCAATATTGAAGGATGAGGTAACACCCCCCACAAAAGCAGAATTGCTTCTACTCACTATAAAAGCAGCACATCTCCCAAGCTCAGGGTTTCCCTCCTGTATTACTATCCCTCTGCATGTGTAGGCATCTAGGCAAGTCTATTTTCATTGTCCCCACAGGACTTGAGGGATATGTAGAACCAGTGCAAGCATGATGCTCTGGCTACTGCTTTTGCTGTGAGCAATAAAGTCCTTTGTCTCTGAAAAAAAAATTTATTTGTTGAATTTTCTATTCCTAAGGCACTATGAGGTAGTGGAGAACACAAGAAACCTCAGCTTCACCACTTGTTAGCTGCATGGTCTTGGGCAAATTCCTCAACCATGGAGAGCCTTGGTTTTCTCATATATAACATGGGGATAATAAACTCTGCCTTACAGAACTGTTGTAAGATGGAATGTAGGACATGGTCATGTCTTAGCCCCTGGGACTAGATGAAGCTCAGAGTTAATCTTTTCCTTTTTAATGGAAGTTAATTCATAGTGTGCTTATCCATAATTCATGCTGCATTTAACTTGATATAGTATTTCTGATTTTTCATGTTGTTTCCTTAAAAGTTATACTTCAGGGGCGCCCTGGGTGGCTCATTCAGTTAAGCATCTGACTCTTAGTTTTGGCTCATGATTTCATGGTTGTGAGTCTGAACCCCGTGTCAGTTGTGAGTTTGAGCCCTGTGTCGGGGCCTGCTTAGGATTCTCTCTCTCTCTCTCTCTCTCTCTCTCTGCCCCTCCCCTGCTCATTCTCTCTGTCTCTCTCTCAAAATAAATAAACTTTAAAAAAAAAGTTATAAAAAAACCAAAAAAAAAAAACCACAAAAAAAAGTTATACTTCAAATAACATCTATACCTCAGTAGTTCTATTTCAAAAGCCCACATAAATAAAGGTCTTATTGCAAATCTAAAATTAGATTTAAAAAAAACCTCATATTTACAACTTTCATGATTTTCATGAATTAACAGTTCATGATTATTAGCATTAACAAGAGTCATGCTGTTTAACTTCCAGTTAAGTATGGTAACAGTAGCATTGGAAGTCATTAACCTTAAATATTATCATATTATTTCATTCACAAATGAACAATACTGAAATTTGATTCTTTCAAGGCGCTTTCTTACTATTTTTGTCCTCTTTTGTGTGTATTCATGTATGTGTGTGTATTTATATAGATACATGTATATAATATGTATGTGTATAGTGTATATGTAATACGTACATATATGTATAATATATATACACCACTGTATATAGTGTATAGTATATTAAAATAGTTATATTCCTTTGTAATATCCTGCACAGTTGGAGGTGCAGACTGAGAAGGATAAGAAGACTACTTGTTGATGCAAAAGACAAAAAACCATGGCTTAACTCCTCAGGTTCATTCTGTTCTCTTGGTCAAAGATCGTGTTTCAAACTCCATGCAGTTATTTTCTAAATTTTGCTTTTTATCACGCAAGAGACGAAGTAAGAGCATATTAGACCATTGTTACTCAGAACTCATACTCCCCTAGGGTGGTTTGTTTGCTTCTAAGATTTCTGTTTTGGGGAAACCAACTATTCCCATATAAGAAAAACGAGGCAGTTTGGCATGTTTTCTACTCTGTGTAATAACTGCTTATTTGTCTCAAGATATATTTCAAATTCTGTCTGTATTCTATTTTGGCAGTTGGAGGCTTAACCACCAAACCTGCCTATGCCACATTAAAGAAAGCTAACAGTTCTATAATTTTGCCATTGCGAATGTCTATGATGTAAGGAACAGATAGTGCTTAAAATTTCTCCCTTTCTTAAGCTGTGGCTGAGAAAAACCATACAAATGAAAACGACATTCCCCAAGCCATTGTGCAAATGAGTGTTAAAGGAGAAAATCACTGGAAGAACCAACTTTATGAAATACCCGCTGTCATGAAACTTTCAAAAGAAATTTAGAGTAAGAAAATCTTTTAACATCACATATAAGTACTTTCGGAATCCGGGCTGTCTCCAAATAAAACAGCTAATATAATCATGCCACAGATGCTCAGAAGTTAGGCATTCTCTCAGACTTTATCATTGCGATAGCATTTGGCATCTAGCCCAAGTTACCCCTGAATCCTGTGTGTGAACCACATACCTCCATATTAATGGCCAAATTCCAAGAGGTAGGTTTTAATGACCCATTACACAGATGAGAAGGCTAAAGCTTAGAAGACTAAGTGACCAAGGCCATATAGAAATATGTGGACAGAATTGAAATGTATTATCTTTGTCTGCCTTCTTTTGGCACCATGCTGTACTACCATTCTTTAACTAATGCTGTTTTTTCATCCAGAAAATCTCTCTTGTCTCTTTTGTACTTATTTATTTATTTATTTATTTAAATTTTTTTTTTTCAACGTTTATTTATTTTTGGGACAGAGAGAGACAGAGCATGAACGGGGGAGAGGCAGAGAGAGAGGGAGACACAGAATCGGAAACAGGCTCCAGGCTCCGAGCCATCAGCCCAGAGCCCGATTCGGGGCTCGAACTCACGGACCGCGAGATCGTGACCTGGCTGAAGTCGGTCGCTTAACCGACTGCGCCACCCAGGCGCCCCTCTTTTGTACTTATTTAAAGCTTAGTCATTGTTTAGGATCCAGTGGTTTCTTGCTTCTCTGAATTTCTCTAATAATTATTGTTTTTACCACTCATTTGGTACCTATCAGACATCACTTTATTTAAATAGCTTTTGTTTTCTCTCTAACCTGAGATTCTTGGGAACCAAGACCGTATCTTACAACATTTCTACCTACCATATTGCCTGGCATCACATAGTAGAAATAAAATGTAGTTTAGGGGATCTTTCTAATCTTTGTTAGACCCTCCAAGCTGATCATAATGTATTTGTGACCTCTGGCAGTTATTTGACCTTTCCATGTTCCCTTTTAGTAATCTTCAAAATGCATGTGACAATGTCTATAATGTAGGGCTTTTTTTTTTTTCATTTTTTTTTTTTCAAACGTTTATTTATTTTTGGGACAGAGAGAGACAGAGCATGAACGGGCGAGGGGCAGAGAGAGAGGGAGACACAGAATCGGAAACAGGCTCCAGGCTCTGAGCCATCAGCCCAGAGCCCGACGCGGGGCTCGAACTCACGGACCGCGAGATCGTGACCTGGCTGAAGTCGGACGCTCAACCGACTGCGCCACCCAGGCGCCCCTGAAATTTTTAAAAATAAGAGAGCAGATACAAAAACGAAAGTACTACAGAGCAGCGATGAGTGGATTGGTTCTGGAATCAGAAATCAGACTGCAAGTATTCAAACACAGGCTCCATTCATCCTAGAGAATTTACTTCTGGCAACTCAGTTTCCTCATTGGTAAAATGAGTACAATAATAGAACCTACATTACAGCATTATTGTGAGGATTAAAAGAGTTAACAATGCAAATAGTGCCCACCACAAAGTAAACATTCTATAAATGTTAGCTGTCGTCATCTGGAAGATTCCCAATAAATGTTGGTTCCGCCTACAACTTCTGGCACAATAAAACTGTGCAAACATAGTAAGAATTCAACAAGTGTTATAGCTAAACCTTCCTTTTGCTTTGCTTATGACAGTCCTCAATTAAGGATTGGCTGTGTTCTAAAGTTTCTTTATGTCAGTAGCTTATAACTTGAAAATATGTATGCAGTGGAAACAATGATGTAAAGTTTACAGCATGAGTATCTGAAAATATGACTTGATTATTAAGGAAGCCTAAAAAAGCCTATTTTAATCCATAGATACTAAAAACACAGTTCTAAAAATACAGGCATACCTCGGAGATACGGCCAGTTCCGTTCCAGACCCCCACAATAAAGTGACTATTGCAATAAAGCAAATCAATTTTGATTTTTTTGGTTTCCCAGTGCATATAAAATTATGTTTACACATATTCTATAGTCTATGAATCGTGCTATTAATAGCGTGTCTAAGAAACAATGTACATAACTTGATTTAAAAATGCTTTATTGCTAAAAAATGTTAACCGTCATCTGAGTGTTCAGCAAGTATAATCACTGATTTCACGTCATCATAACGAATATAATCATAATGAAAAAGTTGGAAAGAGTGTGAGAATTACCAAAATGTGATACATTCACACCAAGTGAATAAATGCTGTTGGAAAAATGGTGCCAAAAGTCTTGCTCAATGCAGGGTTGCCACAAAGCTTGTTTGTAAAAACACAGTATCTGTGAAGCACAATAAAACAAGGTATACCTGGACTCTTTCAACTACTACTAATCAGTATTTATTTATTTATTTTTTGCACATTTATTTATTTTTATTTTTATTTTTTAAATATAATTTATTGTCAAGTTAGCTACCATATAGTGTATACAGTGTGCTTTTGGTTTTGGGGGTAGATCCCCATGATTCATCACTTCCATGCAATACCCAGTGTTCATCCCAGCAAGTGCCCTCCTCAATGCCCATCACCCATAATCAGCATTTCTAACACTGTTTGCTTAGTTCTCACAGCACCTTTTCCTTGTGGTTTTCCTCTTTTCTCTCTGGCTGTTTTTCCTCACTCTCTTTGGGCTATCTCTTCTTCCTTCTGACCTTTAAGGGTTGGAGCCCCCCAGAGCTGGATCCTGGGCCCCTTTCTTGTCTACTTTCTTCTGGGAAGTTCTAGTCTTTCCCATGGCTTTCTATGCCAGCTAAATGTCAGAAGCTCACAGGGGTGCCTGGGTGGCTCAGTAGGTTAAGGGTCTGATTCTTGATTTCCGCTCAGGTCCAAATCTCACGGGTTCGTGGTTCAAGCTGCAACTCTCCTCCTGCCGCCCCCCCCTCCCCCGCCTCCACTGGCAACACAGAGCCTGCTTGGTTCAAGCCCCCCACTGGCAGCACAGAGCCTGCTTGGGGATTGTCTCTCTTTCTCTCTGCCTCTCCCCCCCCCCCCCAAAATAAATAAACTTTAAATAAATGTCAGAAACTCATAGATCTATGTCTGCAGCTCAGACTTCTCTGCCGAGCTCTGGATGCATAGAGCCAATTGCCTTCTGGAAAGATTTCCTTTGTTGACCTTCCCCCTAACTGCTTTTCCTCCACGAATCCTCATCTTAATAGAAGGTGGCAGCTTCCTAAAACAGAAATCTAGCACTTTCCTCTATCTTACTCTGCATAGCAAATTCCTTACCAAGTCCTGTTGATTCCACTTCCAAAGTCACTAAAATATGCCCACTCTTCTCTATTTCCCTCAGCAGCTTGGCTTGTGTACTTTCACTTCTGTCCCTCCCCCCATCCATTCTCTGAACAGTGGTCTTAAAAATAAAACACTTTGGGGGCACCTGAGTGGCTCGATTGTTTGAACATCTGGCTCTTGATTTTGGCTCAAGTCATGATCTTGTCCATATTTAAATTTTCCATTGTGATGGGTGATGTATACACGGTTACGTGTTATGTTTATACCTTTTGTGTGACTTAAATATTTTATAATAAAAGTAATATATCTTATTTTCTAAATAAGGAGTTGGGGGGGGAAAGAGAGGAAAGCAAACGATAAGGGACTCTTGACCATGGAGAAAAACGTGAGGGTTACTGGAGGGGAGGGGGGGTGGGCTTGATGGGTGATGGGTATTAAGGAGGACACTTGTGTTGAGCACTGGGTGTTATATGTAAGGGATGAATCACTGAATTCTACTCCTGAAACTGATATTAACACTATATGTCAGCTAGTTAGAATTTAAATAAAAATTTGAAAAAAAACCCAAAAATAAACAAACAAAAAATATTTCCGTCGTGGTGTATATCATTGTTGAATTATTATATTGTACATCTAAAACTAATATAATGTTATATACCAGTTTTCCTTGATTGAAAGAAAGAGGAAACCAGAGTCTGAAGAGTTAATAAAAAATATTTTCAGTCCTCAAAAATTCCTGATTGTATCAAAGATGACTTTTTACTGTTGATTTGTTAAGTTCATCATCCAAACAAGTCCAAACATTACATTTAATTATTATGCCTATTGAATGTCTCTTAAACTCTAATCGTCTTTCCTCCTTTTGTTGAGTGAATGACTATCTGTATTTTTTCTTTTGTGATGTGCCTTTTTGTTTCTTTCAGCTTTTGTACAAATGGCATCCCTTTCCATCCATACCTTCCTAAATATTCTGTGGCAAAAATCCTATAGCTTTTACATTACACACCTTTATCTAGAAATACAAGACTGAAAAAGTAAGAACTTCCTTTTCACATATTTACATTATGTGAAGAAAATATAGAAGATGGATTGAAAACAATTCATTCAGCCCCAAATCCAGGCAAGAAGTCTAGATACTAAGCCTATACTACATACTAGGAAGTTCTCTCATTTGATCCTTTATAAAAACCTTTGAGTTGGGTTTTTTAATCTCTGCCTTTAGGGTAGGAAACGGATTGAGGGGGATTAAGTAAAAAATATGGGATCACAGTGTCAGTCCTGAGTCAAGGCCAGGTCTCTCTTTCTGAGGGGCTCTTGGTCTCCCCACTGGGCTATGCTGCTGTGGTAATAAAGACAGTGATGAGGTGATGAAGGGTGGTTTAAATGGGGGGAAACTACCAAAGGAAATTCTGGTGGTTGCTTTACCCAGATGAAAAAGAAAAAACAGGGTCCTACCCAAGTGTATATCAGGGGGAATAGATTATTTTGGCTTAAGGTAAATATATTTGAGAAAATAATTATTTAGTGGGATTCTGATAAAAAGTGGTAAAAGTCTGATAAAAGTTTAACAGCAGCAAAAGCAGTCTTCTGAGGGCATTTATCTCTCAGTGCCCTGCTCTAGCTGATCCTGTCTTTTTTCTTTTTAAATTATATCCTTTGCTTTTTTTAAAGACAGACTTTAACATCACCAATGTGCTTATACATTTCCTTCCTGCTTCTCAGTAGACCTCAGAACCACAACGTTTTTCACTAGAATCCCTTTCCCCTTCTAACTATCTCTATCTAAATTCTTCAGCGGCTTGTCATGTCCTTAATGCCTAAGAAAGCATGTCAAAGGATCATGTTAGCCAAAGGATGGAAATTACATTTAAAATATATTTGGCCTGAAAAATTCTGTCTGCTTCACCAGCCTGCCTGAATGTGCCTGCATCTACCAAAGATGTGAGCCAGCCCAGCCTCCTCCCGCTTGCGATGACATAAGAATCATAAATACATAAACTTAAAAACAAGATGACACAATAATCTTTCTAGATAATTACACATTTATAATTGCTTCATAAAAGGAGACATCCACAAAACAAACAAACGAATGAACAAACAATCAAACAAAAGGCAAAGAATAACTGACCAATAGCAAAGAGAAGAAAAGTATTTAAAATATCTTGGCTGCTATTGGGTATATTCCCAAAAGAATTCAAAGCAGGGACTAGAACAGATATTTATTATACCCATGTTCAAAGCAGCATTATTCGCAACGGCCGAGATGAAAACAAACCAAGTGTCCATCAATAGAAGAATGGATAAGCAAAATGTGGTGTATACATACAATGGAATATTATTCAACCTTAGAAAGGAAGGAAATTCTGACATTTGCTACAACATGGGTGAATCTTGAGGACATTACACTAGGAGAAATAAGCTAGCCACAAAAGGAGAAATGCTGTATGATTCCACTTATATGACTGCTCCCTAGAGACAGAAAGTAGCATGGTGGTTGCCAGGGGCTGGGATGTAATGGGGTGGTAGTTTTTAATGGGTACAGGGTTTCAGTGTGGGAAGATGAAATGATTTGGAAATGGATGCTGGTGATGGCTGTGGAATAAGGTAACTGTGCTTAATGCCACAAAACGGTACACTTAAAGGTGGTTAAATTGGCCAATTTGGGGTTACGTGTATTTTGCCATAATGCAAAAACGTGTCGGTGAAGAACTTGGGCTCTGAGTGAGAAAGCCTCGGTTTAAATTCTGACTCAGTACCTTATTAGCTGTGAGAACCTGCTCTATTTCCACATCTTGAGTTTCTTTACCTAAAAATTGGAGTAAGAATAGAGACTTGTGAGAATTAAATAAAACAATCCATTTCAAAGCCTTTGCACGTCACCTTGCACATAGTCAGTACTCAATAAATGTTAGCCACTATGATTTTCTTATCATTTAGTTACATCTGGACTCACTTTTAGAGGCTAGACTGGCAGATTTTTCTGATGAGTTTTTAGGAATTTCGCACAGGTTTACATGTCTTAATGATGTGATTCCTGAGGGTGATGTCACTCACTACCTACATCAGCAACAAAGGTAGCTGATCCAGAGACACTGATGGAAGGGATGAAGTTCCAATGAGCTTGTGAAGTTTGGTGGAAAGAACGAAGGTATTGGAATAATTATAAAAGTACCCCGTCGTGTTCGGGAGGTGCGATTTTCAGCCATTTTCTTTCAAAGGTTCGATAATAAGAAGCAAGGCAAATGATATTGATTTATGAATATTCTGAAACTTTAGCTAGGTTTTAAAACTTGTCTGGTAATATCTGCAGCATAATCCGAGAGACGCTCTCCAAGTTGCGACTATAGGAAACTTTCCTCTGGCCTAGATCGTGTCCTTCTTTCTGGCACTGAGTGTGCATCTACTGACTTGACGAATTTTAGGACCATGATTGTGAAATGTCTCAATTCTACACTCAGAGGTATGATCCTTTCGTGTGTGTGTGTGTGTGTGTGTGTGAGAGAGAGAGGGAGAGAGAGAGAGAGAGAGAGAGAGAGAGAAACAATAGAGCTGTGGAGTTGCTGTTTTTGAAAAGGATAAACCTGAACGATATGGGGGAGACAGTGTTCCCGGTGTTTTACAAATCAATCCTCAACCCTCCAATGTTGCTACTGTCATCAACTGTATTTTAAAGAAGAGGAAACAGGTTCAGAACTTGCCTCTGTGTGTGTGTGTGTGTGTGTGTGTGTGTGTGTGTGTGTTACTGAGCTGTAGTTTGAATACAGGTTGATTTGGCTCCAATGTCCATGCTCTTTATCTCAAACCATAGGCCCCAAGCCCCAACATCTTGTCATGTGTTGCTGTCACGAGGGCTGGCGTCACTTTGGGAGTTGCCGCCGCCGGTTGTGAAGTCGCAACCACTATCACTGGTGGAATAGAGTGGTGGCTCTTTGCTCTCCAGCCTGCCCTCTGCGAAGAGGGAAGGAGCCACTGCCCAGGGAAAGCAGAGGGAGTGGGAACAGTACAGCCCCCGTTGCCCTCAAATATTGCTTCTCTTCCCTTTCCTGACCTCAAGCGGCCACGATCAAAGCCACTCAGTTTGGAAAACAACGTGCCATTGTCTTCAGAAATCCCCTGTGACAGTAGCCACGGGCTACCTGGGAGTAGGAAGGAGGGACAGGGTTTCTTTCACACTCTCTCTCAGAGAAGCTAGTTGTCTCCTGGAAAGCCTAGAAAGACTATCTCAGCCTCAACAAAGACACACTTGACAAGTGTCACTAGGGCTCAGGGAGGGCCCAGTGAGGCCAGCAGGCGTGGGCAGGGGTCATGAAACCCACGTAATGATGGGGCAGCCTGGGGACCCTGGAAGACATGGCTGCCTGTAGTAGTGACCGTCTGTTGGTTGCAAGTAACAGAAAACAACCTGAGCTACCTTAAGCAGAAAGGGGACAGTATCAGAAGAATACAGAGGTATCTCAGGGAACTATGGAATTATAGAACAGCCAGGCCTCAGGAAGGGAAGAGTCAAGGAAAGTCCTGGGACTGCAGGGGCAGTTGATGGAGGTCCCGGCCCATAGCAATCCAGTGACTTGACGTGGCTCTCAGTTCCAATATTTCTTCAGGCTCAAGAGAGAGTGAGAGTAGGGTATGCTAGGCTCAGATTATTCTTTGCAGTTGGCTTAATCAGCAATGGCTGAACATGGGGAGGGGAAGGGATTTGTGCAGTGGGAAGTTCACACAACAGAAACAGGAACCCTCTGTGGGCAGAGATGAGGGGCGGGGATGACACCATATTAGACACCCCCCCCCCCCCCCCAAAGACCGATTTTACGTGGAGAGTCATTCTGCAGGGAAGTTGCTCACAGGCAGTATGGTATAGCAGTTGGGAGTTCAGGCTTTGGAACTAGATTGCCTGACCTCAAAGCCCAGCTCGGCCACCTCCCAGGCAACTTATGTAAGTATCCTGTGTGTCTGTTTTTTCCCCTCTAGAGTGGGAATAGTAACAGTACTTACTACATGAAAGCGTTAGGATTCAATGAGTTAATAATACCAGCAAAGTGCTTAAAACAGTGCCTGGCACACAGTAAGCCCTTGATAAATTACTATTATTATCTGGCTTTTGAGGCATCATCATATTTATTGAAATTGTCAGATGGGTCCACCTCACTTTAAAAATACCCACTGGGGCGCTTTTTAACATGCAATTTTATGAAAGAAAGAGGAGAGCGATCAGATAAAGGCTCTGTTATGAAAACAAGCATGACAACTTATGTTTAACTTAGACATAAATACAGATGCAACAAATTAAAAAGTATATGTATACCAAAACATTAAGAAAAGAAGTAAAACAAAGAAAATAAAAAGGGAAAATACAGATGCAACACCAAAAGCACAGTCTATAAAAGAAAAAAAGTTGGGGGGCGCCTGGGTGGCTCAGTGGGTTGAGCGGCTGACTTCGGCTCATGTCACGATCTTGCAGTCCCTGAGTTCGAGCCCCGCATCGGGCTCTGTGCTAACAGCTCGGAGCCTGCAGCCTGTTTCGGATTCTGTGTCTCCCTCTCTCTGACCCTCCCCCGTTCATGCTGTCTCTGTCTGTCTCAAAAATAAATAAATGTTAAAAAAAAATTTTTTTTTAAAAAAAGAAAAAAGTTGATAAATCAGACTTTATCAAAATTAAAAAAAATTGCTCTTCCAAAAGTGCCATTAAGAGAATGAACAGATAAGCCACAGACTAGGAGATAATATTTGTAAATCATATATCTGATGAAGGGCTTGTGTCTAGAAAAACAACCCTGCTTACAGTTCAATTAAAACTACCTAACTAAAAAATGGGCAGAAGATTTGAAAGACATTTTACCAAGAAGCTACCTAAGTGGCTAATAAACACAAGGAAAGATGTTTGACATCCTGGGTTTGCGAAACGCAAATTAAAAATCACAATGAGGGGCGCCTGGGTGGCGCAGTCGGTTAAGCGTCCGACTTCAGCCAGGTCACGATCTCGCGGTCCGTGGGTTCGAGCCCCGCATCGGGCTCTGGGCTGATGGCTCAGAGCCTGGAGCCTGTTTCCGATTCTGTGTCTCCCTCTCTCTCTGCCCCTCGCCCCTTCATGCTCTGTCTCTCTCTGTCCCAAAAATAAATAAAAACGTTGAAAAAAAATTTTTAAAAAAAAATCACAATGAGTTTCCACTATAAGCTCACTAGAATGCCTCTGATCCAAAAGATCGATTTATCAGGGCTTCCGGGTGGCTCAGTCGGTTAAGCATCTGACTTTGGCTTAGATCGTGATCTCACACTCTGTGAGTTCGAGCCCTGTGTCGGGCTCTGTGCTGACAGCTCAGAGCCTGGAGCCTGCTTTGGATTCTGTGTCTCTTTCCCTCTCTCTCTCCAAAACAAATAAGCATTAAAAATATTTAAAAAACCCCAGAAGACTGGTTTATCAAGTATGGAGGACATGGAACATACTCTTTGCTGGTGAGACTGTAAAATGGTGCATCCACTTTGGCAAATTGTTTGGCAATGTCTTAAACATAAATTTAGCATATGACCCAGCAATTCTTTTCCTAGGTATATACCTAAGAGAAATAAATAACATATGTTTACAGAAAGACTTGTATAAAAATGCTCATAGAACCATTGTTTACAATAACTAAAAAAAGACAAAATTCAAATGACCATTAAACAAAATGTAGCATTATACAATGAAATACTAACCAGTCATAAAACCCCTCAGATTATTGCTATATGGACAACATAGGTGAACCTCAAAATCATCATGCAAAGTGGAGAAGACAGAAACAAAAGACTGTATCTTGCATGTTTCTGTTTATATGGCGTTTCTGAAAATGGCAAATCTTTAAAGACAGAAAAGCAGAACAGTAATTACCTGGGCTAGGCATGGGAGTGGCCATTGACTGCAAGCAGCAATGACAGAAATGTTGAAGGTGATAGAAATGTTCTAAAACTAGATTGCAGTAATGTTCGTACAATTGCACGAACTTATTAAAATCGTTGGAATGTATACTTGTTAGCAGGTGAATTTTATGGTATGTAAATTATACCTCAATAAAGCAGATTCTGTCCCATACTCACAAATCCTGACTGAGTTACCAGTAAGAACCATAGCTGACAATAATTAAGAAAGAAGAAATCTTTTAGTCCAACACTACTTGCAGGGCCTCTTTGGGTTTCATAATGTTTTATGCCCAGTCACGTCCCATCTCCCCACTGATCCACTGCAGAGTGGTGACGTTTTATGATCAGGATTGAGAAATCATGTAGAGACAATGGAGTCTAAGAGTACTCTGCCCTGAATCTTTTAGGTGGGGGTTCTTTATGAACTGTACTTAAAAAGCTCTAGCTATTCCCATTCCTATTTGCTATTCAAGCTTTCCTGGAGTGTAGGAAACCATCCTCCAAGGAAAATTCTCCAATGCTGATTTCTGTAGCTTGTTTGCTATTACCCAGGAATTTCTTTTCTTTCTCATCAATGTATCATAGTGCCCTGACCTTGACAGGAAGAAAACAACTTTCAGGTTGACTGCTACATCATAGAGCCTTCTCCTGTTACTAAAAAAAAACTTCATTTGCTTGATAGTTATTTCCTGTGTCAAACTATCAAATGTTTCTCCTGACTGCAGCCATCTGGGGGTTTGTTTTTTTCACACCAACATGTCAACATAAGCCACCCAGAGGGAACAGTATTCATTCATTTATCCATCCATCCATCCATCCATCCATCCATCTTTCCATCTTTCCATTCTTCCACCCATCATCTATACATTCAACAATGATTTCTTGAGTCCCAGTTAGGAACCATACACTGTACTAGATATTAGGGATGGAAAAATGAGTAAGAAAGTCATTGTCTCCACCCTCTCAGAGCTTAGAGTCTTTCTTGGATGACAGTACAAGACTGGCACTGAAGACATGTTTTTTTCCACTTTCCAGGTTTTCTTGGGCTGGTCTTTGCCTCTCTAGAGGCTGCACTGGTGGCATCTCAGGTGATCTGGTGTCTATGTGGTAGCTGTAATGGTGGAGGCAAGGATCTCCTGGCTCCTGGGGATGGTTTTGATCCACAGGCAGTGGTCACTTTGGTAGGCTCCAGAGGGACAGGCTTTGAAGCAGCTCTCTCCCTCTTTTTTTAAGATTTTACTTTTAAGTAATCTCTACACCCAACATGGGGCTCAAACCTACAACTGCAGAATCAAGAGTAATATCCTCTACAAACTGAGCCAGCCAAACGCCCCCGAAGCAGCCCCTTCTTCAATGGCAAGTGCAAAAGTTGTAAGGGTAGCCACAAGAACTTTGGTGGTGGTAGCTGCAGCTTTGCCATTGTCTCAGGTGACTCCAGCATGTCTGCAAATTAAATAGACGTCAGACGCAAGGAACGGGTCCTGTTGCTTGGGAGCATATCAGATCTGTAAGGTAGAGATGAGAATTCATTTGTTTCTCAAATATTTCGTATTTCTGGGAATACACGGTAAATCAAGGTTGCTTTCCAACTCTTGCAGTATTTTCAGCTCAGTGGTATGTGGTAGCTAGGCAATAATATTAGACAACATTGTTTTAAGAAAGAGGAATTAATAATAATGTGTCTAGTTGGGACTCTACAGAGCAAAAAAGACAGTAAGTAATCAGTCAATTGATAGCTAGAACCAAAAGGTAGAGTTTTACACTTTATTTTTTCTTTAAGTTTATTTATTTATTTATTTATTTATTTATTTATTTTCAACGTTTATTTATTTTTTTTTGGGACAGAGAGAGACAGAGCATGAACGGGGGAGGGGCAGAGAGAGAGGGAGACACAGAATCGGAAACAGGCTCCAGGCTCTGAGCCATCAGCCCAGAGCCCGACGCGGGGCTCGAACTCACAGACCGCGAGATAGTGACCTGGCTGAAGTCGGACGCTTAACCGACTGCACCACCCAGGCGCCCCTACTTATTTATTTTTGAGAGAAGACAGATTAAGAGAGAGAGAGAGTGAGAGAGAGAGAATTCCAAACAGGCTTGGCCCGATGCGGGGATTGAACTCACAAACCGTGAGATCATGACCTGAGCTGAAATCGAGAGTCGGATACTTAACCAACTGAGTCACCCAGGTGCCCCCCACTTTACTTTTGAACAAAGCAATAAAAAGTGTGTACAAATGGAGCAGCGCTTTCGACAACCTGAGTTAAAAACTCATAAGAACATTGTATTTGCTGGATAGTGTTTCTATTGTAAACTGACCCGGCATACGATAAAGTTTGAAGCTTCTTGAGTCAGATATTTTGCAGAATGCCCTAGAGTCTGATCTACTTAACTGTATCAGTCACGTCCATCAGCTGTGGCAGTCCCCTTCTTCCTGCCTCTCTGGAGATTCCTACCATTAAAAACACTTCCTGTGAGGTCAGGGAAGACAGATAGATACATGGCAGACATGCCCATGCCCAGAGCACCAACTTTATTTTAGCCCTCTTCACCACTGAGTCCAGAAATGGCTTCAGCATCCCTATCAGCTCAGCATCCCAGACTCCACTACCGATCAATTAGAATTAACACATGGTGATGAAACTTACCTGTCATCCTTGGGTTAGAGAATGAAAACAAGGGCGTTAACTTTATAAGGCTGTAGTGAGATGAAAATATATTTCTTGGCAAGAAAGAAGTTGCCTTGACCAAGAGTAAGAACTCTTTTTCAAAGTTAACCCCTGGTCCTGAAGAATCAGGGGAGAGAGAAAGAGAGAGAGAGAGACACAGAGAGACAGAGAGACAGAGAAGACAAGAATGTCACCCTGAGGGGCAGCAGGTAGGGCCAGGGAGATAGCACAGAGAAGAGTAGGCGAGGAGAGAAGAGCCAAAAGTGGCTTATTTCACAATTCCCTGGGGTTGGGATGCTCCAGCTTGGTCTTTTCTTAGCACTATCCTGAGGAATTTGGTGGAGAATGACTCAGAGTGTGGGCCACTAGAAGTGACTCACCTGCCGCTCCCTGCATTACCTGGACTTGGAAGCCATCCACCAAATACTGGTTGGAGCAGCCCAGCCCCATCCACTCTGTGACAACTGACATTTTGCTTTGAGGCAAATCTGAGTAAATAGACTTGAACGTCCCTGTGCTGATCATTCCAGTGAAAATGGAGATAAAGCTTTTAGTGACCTCAAAGGCTGTGAGGTTTGTGGCTTTACAAAGAATGGCCTGAAGTCATGTGAGCGTGGCCAAGCAAGTCTGGGAACTTCCATTTCAAGTTCTCTGATACAATGACCTAGTGACGGGGATAATTTTACTGGCCCATTTAATAGAATGATAAAGACCACAAAGCCATCTCTGAGACTCTGGGCAAGTCTTGCTATTTCTCCATTTCCATATCTATAAAGTAGGGTAATTCCTTCTGTAGAAAGAAAAAAATGATAGCAAAATATATTGAGTTTATACTGTCTGCAAGACATTGAGATCGGTCCTGGGGAGTAATAAAAGAGGATTAAGCATAGACAGCGCTCTCAAGGAATTCAAGACGTAAGAAAGGAGAATACAGACACCTAGAACAATAACAACACAAGGCAGACAAGGAGATGGGTCTGAAGAGCAATGTAAGAATTGAAGTCTTGGAGGATGGCTCACTGACCACTTCTCGTCCATCTGACTTATTCTGGATGGAAAGGTGTTGGGCAAAGTCTGGTATAGATGTTTTTCATTTTTATTTTTGTTTTTGCTGGTGAAGAAATAAAAGGCTGATTCTATATGTTTTATTCTCTTCTGCATTATTCATGGAAGAAAAAAACAGTGAGCCATAAATAGTTTGAAATTAATATATATGAGGCTGTGCCTTATGTTTTAATATTATAAAGAGCTCAACTGTAATATATTAACACCGGGGAAGGTAAAACTTCCTTCCACGTAGACCAGAGGCTTGGGAGCTTGTTATGGTGCAGAATGAGGAACAAGACACAGGTCTGACATCTTCAAAGCAAACTCCTGGTTCATGAGAAGGAAGCTGCCAGTGTCAAAGAAACTTGAACCTTTTGTTACCTTAAGACACTTTTACTCTTCTTTTGGCTCTGAGCTGAGAGAAGTGCTGAAGAATTTTGTAGCAACAAGCTAAAAATAAACTAATCTATGGCCCTCCTCCTTCTCTTTCTTTCAGCAGGAGGATTCTAACCCAATTAACAAACTGATTTAAATGAAAATAAAATTGTGATCAGTTTGGTTGCTTTCTCCTCCTCCCCGCTGTTGAATCCCACTGTAATTAGCATTTCAATTTTTTCATATCTAGCTTTAGTCAAGGAAACAAAATTGAGGATGTAGGCTGTGTAATTTGCTAGAACTTTTATTCATTCTTGCTTAATACACCCCCCATCCAACAGACTTTATGTTTCCACAATTTTACATACATTTTTTTCTAGAACATGAAGAATAGCCCCAAGAGAAGAGACCCATTAGCAAAAATTTTCTATCTACATCTCTTATCTGCCTCTAACATGGAGCAAACTATCATATGTGAAATATGCATGTTTAACCTCAAGTCACCTTAAATACATTGAAAACAAACTAAGTCAAATAGAAATGGGAAATTTTGTTACTGATATTTCATTCAAACCGCATTTCTAAATTAAGAGTTTCAAGCACACCATGGAGCCTAATTGTGATTGTACTATCATTTCTAATGCGTTCAAAGAGTTAAATAATTTATTGTAAACCACATAGTAACTTACATGACAGAGAACCCAGAACTGGTGATTTCTAACCAGAAGGGGCACCTCTGCCCTATTACATATGATATCATGTCACATCGCTTGTCTGTTGTCCATATCCCCAAGCTCACGGACTCTCTTCCCAATGATTACTTCCTACTAAGTAAAACATTTTATTTCCAATGAAACTACTTTTCTCATTTGTAGGACTAGATTCATTCTCTTGTTATCAGAGCTACAGAATATATACCTGAATTTTTGTATACATAATAAATGTATGGACAGTTGTGTTCTTGTCTCTCTAGGGTGTTTCATTTATTGTTATCTTTAAAGTACTTGATGGACATTTACATTTCTTTATCTTTTTAATTTATTTTTGAAATATTTTCCTATTGACTTGGATGACTGTGGCTATATCCCTTTGCCTCAGCTTGAGGATTCCTTTCTTCTTCCTTCCTTCCTTCCTTCCTTCCTTCCTTCCTTCCTTCCTTCATTCCTTCCTTCTTTTTTTCCTGTGTGGCATTTGTATCATTTGATTTAGAAATCAACTAACAAAAAATTAGAAATCTAATAAGGGTCTTAGATGTCTAAATATTTTCCTGTAAAGTGTGACTAATCTTGATTCATATTGTGTTCTATCTCAAGGGTCAAGTTCAGACAAAACTATTTGGTATCAAACACAAAGGCAATAGCAAAAGTCTACCAAATGTCAGAAGAACGTATCAGTGGGTGAGATGCCTTTTCTCTCTCTCTCTGTCTCTCTCTCTCTTTCTCTGTCACACGCACACACATACGCGCGCGCGCGCACACCCACATTGGTTCACTTGATAAATGGTTGGTAATTTTTTGTGGTGAATACTCTAGGGCGTGCTATTTAAAATAGACCTTATTTAAAGCTGCTTTGCTTGAAGTAGGTCATTCTATACTTTCCAACAGTCAGATACAATATTCTCTATAAAATCTAGGACTTCTAAGGCTAGGAGTTAAATTCACTTCATCAAATAATGTGTTGACCAGTTCCTTACTACAAATCTCTTTAAATATTTACAGGGGTGAAAGAAACATATCTTTCCTGAGTTTCTCTTCTATGTCAGGCACCTTTCTTCAAGTCCAGGTCCTGAAGATAGACTTCTTTGATTGAAATCTGGGCCCTGCCACTCTCTACCTGCAGGACTTGGGCAAATTCTTTAATCTTGCTGTATCAGTTTTGTCATCTATCAGATGGGGATGACAGGACTCAGTTCATATATAGTTAAGAGGATTAATTAGATGGTACAACAAAATATTTATCACAGTACCTGGTCCTTAATCAGCAATTCCTTCTTGCTGTGGGATTGTGTGACTACCTTTACGTACATCAGCACCTTCTGTCCTTACTATTACTCTGGGAGGCAGGCATTACTGTATCTATTTCACAGATGAGCAACCTCATAACCAGTGAAGTTTAGTAATTGACCTCAAGTTACAGAGCTTTTCCTCAGCAGAGCTAGTATCGGAACTTCATCTAGTTAGTTCTAAGGCCTGTGTACTTCACTGCACTGAGTTCTCTCTCTGCATATAGATTAGAAATCACTATAGGACATTTTCTACATGATTTTTGACTTTTGGCATGAGTCAGTCAATTTGCATTTATCAGTATTCCAACAACCAATTAATTCTGGTAATAGGCACACTTGTAGCCATTCTGCATTTTTATTTTATGAGAAAGACACTGATGATAAAAAGTCAATTTATAGGGAAATTTAACTGAAGAAGAAGGAGGAGAAGGAGACAGAGGGGGATTGTGGGGGAGGAGGAAACACACACACACACACAAATTCCAAGGTGTATTTCAAATTTGGGACCAACTCAAACCAATCTCTTACCCCATTTACATTATGCAAAATTATTTTGGAGGCATCACGTTGTGGCTTGAAGAACACAGATTTTGGAATCTTATAGAGCCCAGTTATGTGAATTCCAGCACTGCTGACTTTGGGATACTGAGCCTCAGGCTTCTTACCTCTAAAATCAGGTCAACAGTATGTACTTCACAGGTTTGTTAAGAAGATTAAATGAACCACTGTGTGGGAAATGCCTGGGACAGTGCCCAGGACAGATATAATGCTCGGTGAATGGCAGGATATCACAACATATATCTTCTATAAGAAATGTTTCAGGCTGCACAAGGTTCTAAAAAGTCTCCTTAATAATGTTAAAGGATGTTCAATGTTAGTATAATCACAACACTGTGGAATTTTAGAGATGGATAGTAAATTAGAGAGCTTTCTAGTTCAATTACTTCATTTGATGGTTGAGGAAATTGAGACCCAAAGAGACTAAGGGAATTGCCCCAAATCACACAGCTAATTATAATCAGAGTTGGGACTAAAACCTGGCCTCTTAATTAATAGTTCTCCTAATATTTTTAAAGTTATGAGTCAATGATCATACCACTTGAGCAATAAAGTGTGAAATATAAGTATTTGTGAACAGAGTTTAGGATTCCAATCAAATAACACTTATAATGATGTTAGACATATATTTAATGATAGCCATAATAATTATTGTGCTGCACAATAACAAGGAAAAAACTGTAGGTTCATTTTAATGTGTCATTGTAATTATTTTGTACAAACAAGCCAAGAAAGGGAAAAATGAAAAGAAGAGCAAGAAACTCCTCTGAGGGCCTCTTTGAAGGCTCTTGAGTTTGTTACTCAAGGGCCTTCATAGCTGTGTTTCTGCTGAAAGATAAGGGGCTGAGAAGTGGTTTTGAAAGGAGGGGAGACAAGAGGTTCCATTGAATACTTCTCTGGGGAGGAGGGATAAGGGCTCACATCTTTCCCTGCTGATGGAGAAATCAGCTGGTATCTCCTTCTCTTTCTCCATCAGCTACTCGCTTGGATCTGGACATTTCAGCTACCCCAGAATCCAATTCGTAGTAAATAATGCCAGAGTCAACACCCAAAGCAGAGTGTTGAAATAGTTTTGCTTTTAGCAAAACTATGGCTTGTTTTCTATTCTCACTGCATTCTGATTCCCAGCACTTTGCTGTCATTGCACTGATTCATTTGAGGGCCTCAAAGATCACCTTGGTCATGGAGCACTCCTCACCCCAGATGAGTGGGAAGGCTTGGCTGCATAATTACCCTGTGGTCATTGGAGAAAACTCTAGGTTTTCTAATTCCTTCTTACTCCCAAGAGGAGCGGGTGAGACCTCCCTTTTCCCACTCTTCTACTAGGACTCTCTCAAAGATGTGCTTGAGGAAAAGTCTTTCGGCTCAAAGACATTTTCTCTACGGTGCTCACATGGTTCCTATCAGACATTCATCTACAGGGTTCCCCAAAGCAGGATATCTTTCCTTTACACTTGGGATTGTTGAGTTTGATCAGATTGCTTCTCTATTACTGAAACTGAGAGAAAGGGACTATTGAAGAGAGAGGAGAAGGGAGGGAGGGGAAGAATAGAGATACATTTTGAGTGGTGGGAGTTTTAGGGAAGAAGAAACCTTTATTAGGGGTCCTTGAGGGGGAATCTTTCATCAGCCTGATCGCAGGGATGAAAGGGAAATTGCGCCAAGAGATCCTGGAGGTGCAAATGCAGAGAAGGAGGTGAGGTTCTAAAGACAAGTTTCATGTGCACCACAAAATCCCCTGAGAACCTCCCCTTTCCTCACTTCTGTCTCTCTCCCTACTGTATCTGAAAAAAAAAAAAAAGATGATATTTAAATCTGATGAAGTCCCTGATGCACCTTATTCCTGGGGACTGGCGGGGCAAGATGGGGAATTGCTTACTCAGGGATGATTCGTACAAAGGCTTTGCAGAGACAAGCCCAGGACAGCCTTTGGGCAGTGGGTGAGTATATTTCTTAAAAAGTGTAAGAAGGTATTCTCTGCCTGGGTCTGGGTGCAGCTTGGCTGGCTGTGTCACCTAGTGACATTTCCCTCGCACCTTGCTACTCGGGTCTAACTGGCGCTTCTGCTAATGGATGTCTGCCTTCTTTATTTGGGTCGTGCAGTCAGTGTGTGTGTGTCTAACAGGGGCACGGGGAGGGCCGAGGCTTGGACAAATTATTAAAACATTGGCACTTTGTTTCCTTGCTTCTAAATTGGAGACAATAATGACTTCTTCACAGGATTATTATGAGAAATAACGGTATTTTATGAAGATACTTGGTATATACTGGGCACTTAGTTAATGGTGACTGAGGCCATTGTTTAAATGGGTACAGTTCCTTCAGCCAGTGTGAGATAGTTCAGAATTTCTGAGGTGGACATGGAAACTAGGACACTTCTCATGGTCTTGTCATAACTGGTTGGTGATTTATAGATGGTTCTGGGTTAGTTTCTGTTCCCAGGGAATACAAGTGAGTTCAAAATGTTATTTCTAGACATTCAGGACAATGGGGTTCTATGGAATTTTTTTTCACTACTAACAAATGAATAAATCATTAGACTATTGAATATTTTCTTTTCTTTAAATGTTTATTTTTGAGAGAGAACAAGTATGGGAGGGGCAGAGAGAGAGGGGGACAGAGGATCTGAAGCGGGCTCTGCTCTGACAGCAGAGAGTCGATGAGGGACTTGAACTCACAAACTGTGAGATCATCACCTGAGCCAAAGTCAGACACTCAACCAACTGAGCCACCCAGGTGCCCCTTGAATATTTTCTTCACAAACCCAGTTTAAGCACAGAAATAACCGGCCTTTTCAGAGCTGGGCCTGTGGCTGCAGGACCAAAGGCAACCATGTTTCACGATACAGTGAGCTCTTTGCTGGATGTTACCGAAAGAGAGTGAGCTATATTAGTACTATTAATATTGCATGGCCCCATTGCCTGAACCCAAAGATAATGGCACTGAGCGTGTAGCCATCATTGAACGTAGCCACATAGCCACGGAATTGTTGGTTTGGAATCCATTTCTAGGATATGCCCAAAGAAAGATGGTGGGACCCAGTCCTCATCTTTTTTTAAGATAAGGCAGAAAGGGAAGTCCTTAGAGCAACAGCATCTTGAGGAAGGGTTCCTCATCCTGGCATGAATTCCAGGTTTACATCATACTATGTACTGATATATATCCAAACCAATATCAATGCCCATCCTAATAACAAGAATCTATTAATCTAATACCAATACTAATTTCGATATTATTAAATGCCAATACCAGAACTTTTATTTCAATTTCTGATACCAACTATCGTCTCTTAAGTGTTAAGTATATATTAGACACTGTGCCAAGAATTGTGTAGGTAATATCACAATTAACCCTCACAAGAATTTTTTGATGATAAAATGTATATTGCTTAGTATATTCAAGGCACAGGTCTAGGTGTTTTACAGTTGTTTGCTTACTTACTTCTCACAACTGCCCAGAAGGTACAATTATTACTCTGGTGAATAAGGAAATTGAAGATCAGAGAGGCTAAGTAACTTGCCCAAGCTCACACCGTTAGATATACGGCAGAGCAAAGATACGAAACAGTTTTCTCTGACTCTAGATCTGTAACTCTATGGTGAACCTGTGTGTTTAGAGTTGCCAAGATGCATTTATAAATTTTCTGTATGCTTTCTGCACTTATTAAGAACTTTCTAATCTAAAATGGGCTCCACAGAGGCACCTTTTTTTGTTAAAGGTAATTTTACCCTCAAATTTTGCTCCCCTGAAAACTATCTTTTTTTTAAATCAGAAATATTTTCTCTTGACTTTCTTTAACTCCACAGAACTGATTTGAATATAGGCTTCAAAAATTGCTTCAAGGCTGCATCATAGTCCATTTTTATGAACACTGAGGCTGTCTTTTAAAATCTCCTACAGTTTAGGGGCGCCTGGGTGGCGCAGTCGGTTAAGCGTCCGACTTCAGCCAGGTCACGATCTCGAGGTCCGTGAGCTCGAGCCCTGCGTCAGGCTCTGGGCTGATGGCTCAGAGCCTGGAGCCTGTTTCTGATTCTGTGTCTCCCTCTCTCTCTGCCCCTCCCCCGTTCATGCTCTGTCTCTCTCTGTCCCCCCAAAAATAAATAAACGTTGAAAAAAAAAAGATAAAATCTCCTACAGTTTAAAAAAATTGCAAAACATATTCTTCATCATATTTTCCGTGTGTATGTCTCTTTAATAGTAGACAAAGACACCAGAACTATTTCCTTAAATTGTTCTTGTCAAGCACCATTTTATCGTAGACATTTCTTTCGCTAAATTGGATTTTGGGGAGAGCTTGGAGCTTAATGTTTATGAGGAGTTTTCAGAGGAATTTGATTTTCATTATTTTTCTTAGTTTCGTATTTGGTTTTAGTGTTCAGAAGGATGTCCCAAATAAGGCCTTTGAGACTGAGGTCTTTTATTTGCAGTTTGACCAAAACAGAATCTGCACAGAATAAACACATAACCAGTTTCCTGGGTCTCAATCCTCCGATAGGAGATCCTCAAGGGGCTAACTGGTAGTTCATTTTTCCTATAATCCATGCATTGGCCCGTAACTGCAATCTGATGTCATTTGTCACTGGCAGTGGAATTAACGTTTTACAACACCGGCCTTTCTGGATGACCGTGACTGGAGTCAGACATCCACGCATTACAGCTTTCACAAGTTTCTTGAACTGCAAAAGGTGCTAAAATCCAGAGCTGATCCGGTCAGGCATTAGTCATATCACAAACCAGACCTCTTCAGTGGTCTCTAGTGGAATGCAGAAATCACAAGGATTCTTTCATGGTGTAAAGTAGGGTTCTTGGGGTGCCTGGGTGACTCAGCTGATTAAGCCCCTGACTCTTGATTTCAGCTCAGGTCATGATCTCATGGTTTGTGAGATTGAGCCCTGTGTGGGGCTCTGCGTTGATGTTGCAGAACCTGTTTGGGATACTCTCTCTCCCTCTCTCTGCCCTTTCCCTGCTCACCCATGTGCACATGCATGCTGTCTCTCTCACTCTCTCAAAATAAATAAATAAACTTAAAAAATAATAAAGTAGGGTTCTTAACTTAGAATTCATAGACTCCCAAGACATCTGTGTTTGTGTATTTAACTTAATTTAATTTTTTAAGTTTAACATTTATTTATTTTTGAGAGACAGAGAGAAAGCATGATCAGGGGAGAGACAGAGGGAGAGGGAGACACAGAATCCAAAGCAGGCTCCAGGCTCTGAGCTGTCAGCACGGAGCCTGACCCGGGGCTCGAACTCACAGACTGTGAGATCATGACCTAAGCTGAAGTTGGATGCTTAACTGATTGAACCACCTGATTAAGCACAGGTGCTTAAACTTTAAGCACTCCCTAAAGTTTAGGGGGCTTTAGAGCCCCCCTAAAGCATCTGTGTTTAGAATTGAGGGGTCCATGTACCTGATGGGGAAAAAAATCCACATACTTATTTTCACTAATCTCTAGCTGAAATGTAGTATTTCCTTCCCTTAAGAATGTAGGCCACAAACCACAATAATATTACGTATTGCTAATACCTGTGATTCTGTTTCTAATAGAAATCACAGGTATTTTCCTTTTATATTACAGTTGCTCCTGATGTCACAAAATATCATTTATCCTCTTCTCAACTTTAAAGTCCTGGTAATTCTTAGACGTACTGTGACATCTTCAAATTTAATGCACAAAATTGGGTGCCTTAAAGAAGCACATATATTATGATATCAAATTCAGAAAATATGTTGATAATTATAAGGAGTGCATTTGTTGTGACGCGCACTGGGTGATGCATGGCATGGTTGATTCACTATACTGTACATCTGAAACTAATATAACACTGTTTTTAACTATACTGGAATTAAAGAAGAAACAAGAAAACACCAAAATATGTTGCTAACAGTATTTCAATGTAATTGGCTTACCTATGTTGCTAAGTGCTCCTGTACCCAGATTGAGGGGGTACATAATATGTAAAACACACTGACTCAGCTTAAGCCCTCATTCTTAAAGATGCATTCAGGAGAATCTAGCTTTTACTCTTCAAAATGTAATATAGATCTAACAGTATATCCAGATGTCAACTCTGTAACTTGGGACAGCTATTATCTTGAGATAATCACTCCATTCTCTGATTGCTCATTGGTGAAAGCATTTATTTAAAAGAACATAACCTTAAAATAGAAATAATTTGGGAAAATTATGTGTATCAGTTGGGATTAAGATCTGCTGCATATAATTGGAAACCCCAAATCACAGTAGCTTAAACAAGATAGATATTTATCCTCTCTCATCTAAAAACAAGTCCAGAGGTAAGAAGTCTAGGAGTAGTATATTCCTTTAAAGTCATTCATTGACCCAAGCTCCAATTTTTTTTTTTTTTTTGCTACTTCAACCTTAGCATGTGACATCTAGTCTTATGATTCAATGTGGCTGATTTAGTTCTCATGATCACATCTACCTTTAAATGGCAGGAAGGATTTGGGGAGAAAGATGTTTGCCTGAGATCCCTGAATTTGAGGTGCCTGAAGACACTAAAGGGAAGGTGCCAGGGAAATGGTTGGAAATGTTGGCTCAGAGCTCAGAGGAAATGCCTGGTGGAAGGTACAGGACCAGGAGTCGACTGTGTGCAGAATGAAAGCCAAGGGTGTGCATGAGATGGCCCAGAAGAAGTGAATACCATTAGAAGAGGACCAAGAAAAGAATCTTGGAGACTTTAACAAAATTAAGGTTTTGTTTTGTTTTTTGAATACAGAAGGACAAAAAAGTTCTCCCAGCTGAGTTAGCTTCTTCTAAGCAGTCTTCTCAGTAAGTAAGCCATTTGACACTTCTGCTTATATTTCATTGACCAGAATTTAGTCACATGGCCCCATGTAGGTTTAAAGGAGACTGGGAAATGTAAACCCATAAGTAGATATATTGTTGCCTCCAATCAACCTGGGGTTCTACTTCTTTTTAAAAAATTTGTTTGTTTGGGTTTTTTTGGGTAATATTTATTTATTTTTGAGAGAGAGAAAAAGAGAGAGGCGGGGAGGGGCAGAGAACGAGGGAGACACAAAATCTGAAAGAGGCTCCAGGCTCTGAGCCATCAGCACAGAGCCTGATGTGGGGCTGGAACCCACAAACTGTGAGATCATGACCTGCGCCAAAGTTGGATGCTTAACTGAGCCACCCAGGTGCCTGGGGTTCTACTTCTAAAGAAGACAAGGGAATGGATATTAGGTAGCAGAATGGTCCCTATGACAGTATATAGGCAGGGACTCAAGGATACACATGCTTCAGAGAAGAGCTCAAGGAAGAGCCCTGGACTAGCAGACAGATGCCCTGGGTCTTAGTCCTGCCTGCACTTTTTACCTACAACGCCTTAAACAAATTTCTTAGTTTCCTTGAAGGTTTAGTTCTTTCACTTTTAATGCTGATGTGACCATTGCTTTTTCTTTCTGCTTTCCTACTGTTGTTAACCGCAACTGAGGCAATGTATGTGAATGCGCGTTTACAACTATAAAAGCATCACATAAATGCAAGGCAGGTTGTGCCCTCAGAATGCCTGGGAGTTGTAATCAGAGAAGGTTAGATTTAGCCGATCTCCCAATAAAATCACACCTAAAACCCTGAGCCACGAAACAATCCCATCTTTATGTTGACTTCTCAACTCCTGATAATTCAATTTTCTAAGTTTAGATGGAAATTGAACTATTGTCTCATCAAACCACTAAATGATGCCAGCTATATGTACTGTAATTGTGATATGGGCAAAGAAGCTAATTTTCAGTGATAGCATCATGTCTGATGAGCAATGTTTTAAGCAGAAGGCTTGGTCGCTGTTGAGCACGGAATCAATTCTAGCCAGTAGAAGCAGAATGGAATGTATGGCAGGATAAAAATGGCTTATAGAGTTCTTGGGGACAGGGAGCTGAAGAGATAGGCTGAGCTTCCAGACAACTCCAAAGTCCCCATAGAATTGCCTGGCTTCTACTGCCATGATCAAGAAGCCATCGGTTAAGGCAGGAGTCTTTCTTGAGGTCCTGGGTCCACACTGCTGCAGCCTCAAGCAGATCCAACCTCATTCACACCCAAATGGTGCTTCACGCTATTTCTCATCCCACTTAACTCCATTCCAAAAACAGTTCCCTCATGATCTGACTGGTGGATCCCCAATTAACCCAGAACCCTAGTTTCAAGAGTCTAAGAAATACAGTTTTTGCCTGTAAAACCTCTGCTAGAAGTGCATTGGAATACATGTCATATGTGTCGATTGTCAACCCATAGTATTTGTCAGAATGGGTTTTATATGTACCTATGAAATGGAACTTACTATTTGAGGTCCCCAAACACTGGCTACCTATCTTAGAAATGAAATGACTTCAGTGCAACATAATATAATTAGAGTAGAAGGAATTCATTTAACCCAAGTGTGTATTCAATGAAGAGGCAGAAAACATAGGAAACATTCACATACATACATCTTTAGCACATCTTTCTTAAGTTAAAACATTTGTACTAGCATTAAACCTAAGTTAGGCATGTGGATGGTTCATTAAGAATATTCTTCACTCATAAATATAAATTTCTGTTTACTTGTATTGATTAGGATTGGAATAACTTACTCATTTGAATGTATTTACACATCATGATGAAACCACAATAATTAAAGTTCAAGATGTGCATAGAGATGATCTAATGAAATTTTATTGACTAAGAGAGTTCCCAATAATTATCTTTCTGCTTGAACAGCTTAGCCAATAAAACATAAGGCATTCAAAAATAAGAATGGACTAGAGTCATAGAAAAATGACCACAGTTTTTAATGAATCTAAAAATATTGTGAAAAAAATAGGTATTCATTAGAGTGAGAAAATAGTTTTGCTGTTGTAGGTCAGACCAGCTTCTGAGAAGGGCAGATTCTCAATTAGATAATGTAGAACTTCTGTAATAAAACCATGACCTGTCACTGAAAGATGAATTGGAGAAATAAAGATAGTCAATGGATGAAAGAATTAGACTGAGCTTTTTTTTTCTTTTTTGAAAGTTTATTTATTTATTTTGAGAGAGAGAGAGAGAGCGCGTGAGAGCGCACATGTGAAAGTGGGGGAGGGACAGAGAGAGGAAAAGAGAGAATCTCAAGTAGGCTCCACACTGTCAGCACGGAGCCCAATTCCAGGCTCGATCTCATGAACCATGAGATCATGACTTGATCCGAAATCAAGAGTCAGATACTTAACCAACTGAGCTACCCAGGCACCTCTCCTTTTTTTTTTTTTTTTTAAGTTTATTTATTTATTTTGAGAGAGATAGAGCATGAGCAGGGGAGGGGCAGAGAGAGAGGGAGAGAGAGAACCCCAAGCAGGTTCTAAGTTGTAAGTGCAGAGCCTGCCAGTGGAGCTTGATCACACAAGTCTTTTGATCATGACTTGAGCTGAGACCAAGAGTCGATGATGGCTTAACCCCCTGAGCCACCCAGGCACCCCTACGCTGACATTTCTAAAGGCTGCTTAGGAGGGCTTGATGAGGAGGTAGGACAGAAGAGAAGTCTGGAGGGCAATGGAGCAATGAGAATATCCTTTTTTCTAAGCCTGTTTTGTTTTTCCCTAAGAGAGCAGTTCTCAAACTTTTTGGTCTCAAGTTCTTTTTAATTTTTTTTTTTACATTTATTTATTTTTGAGAGACAGAGACAGACAGAGCACAAGTGGGGGAGGGGCAGAGATAGAAGGAGACACAGAATCCAAAGCAGGCTCCAGGCTCTGAATTGAGTCCCAATGTGGGACTCAAACTCACAAACTGTGAGATCATGACCTAAGCTGAAGCTGGACGCTTAACCGACTGAGCCACCCAGGCACCCCTCAAGTTCCTTTTAAATTCTTAGAAATTATTGAGGCCTCCAAAGAGCTTTTTGTTTATGTAAGCTATCTCTGGTCAATATTTACCATATTCAAAATTAAAACTGAGAGATTTCAAACTATTTAAAATAACAATAATAACCCTATTACATGTTAGTATAAAGGTCAGTTACAATCTAAACCCTTATCAATGAACTTTTTGTACTCAGTTATGTTAAAATCCATTGGTCTATCTTGTACTTTGAATGAATCTTTTATATGGTTTGATTTTGTAACATCATTCATCGGTCATTTGGAAAATATTAGTTCACTGAATAATGCAAATGTAGCAAAGTTGACACAATATATCATATATATCAAAAAATCACATTTGTTAATGTCATCATTGACATCATCAGAAAAGTCTTTGCGCATTGGGAAGCTGATTTTCACTTCCACACTTCACATCCATAACTGATTTTCACTTTAACCTTGAATTCTATCAACGGCAACAAATACTGTTAGGCGTTTTCCTTGAAGTGACAGGTTCGCTTCATTCATTTTTTTGAGAAAATGCCTGGTAAATACCCGGGTCAGAATCATCGTGAATTTTCTGTCAGTTGCTCTTTTCTTTATTTATGTACTTTTTTTTTCCAGTTGTTCTTTTAAATAAAAATGGTGGTCCATGAAACAAAAAAGTGACTTGTTCAGCCTTGAAACTCAAACAATTGTACAAGGGCTTTTTCTAGAGACACTCATTGTACTTTGGTGTACAAAAGCACTTTATGTGTACTTCCCAGTTTACCACATGAACTGTACCCAGGAATCCAGATGTAAGAAACTGCTTCATGAAGGACGTTCTTAAGTGAAAGCAGCGTTAATTTTTTGATGTGAACGCATGGTGGTGAAGAACACCATGACTGCTGGTACAATTACTGCCACTGCGTTGATTTGTGCTAAGTTACTGAAAGTTTTGTTTAGTGTCATTGCAAATATCAATAGAGTGGAAAAGATAAATAATACCTTAGTGTTGTCATGGAAATAAATTTGATTTCATAGATTCCCCAGAATACTTCTGCACTGGTATTTTATTTTATTTTATTTATTTATTTATTTAAAAAAATTTTTTTTTTCAACGTTTATTTATTTTTCTTGGGACAGAGAGAGACAGAGAATGAACGGGGGAGGGGCAGAGAGAGAGGGAGACACAGAATCGGAAACAGGTTCCAAGCTCTGAGCCATCAGCCCAGAGCCTGACGTGGGGCTCAAACTCACGGACAGCGAGATCGTGACCTGGCTGAAGTCGGACGCTTAACCGACTGCGCCACCCAGGCGCCCCTGCACTGGTATTTTAATTGATGGTTCCTAGTTAGGTCCCATACTGGAATCTGTGGTAATCACCATTGACAGGGCCATTTGGGTTTGCATTGAGGAAGCCGCCATCTTGTGTTGGCCCCAGTGCATGAAATATTGAAAAAATCTTAGATTATCATTTGTGTATCATTAACATCAATCATGAATTGCTACCCAAGGAGCAGTGGTCCAAACAAAACTCATAATTTTGGAAAGATTTTGTTAGTGTTTCCAAGGTTCTTCCTTGGTCCTCTTCTACTGGTACATACTTTTTCTGGGCCTTCTCATTCACACCCCGGCCTTCATGCTGTACACAGCTGACTTCTAGTCCTGTACTTCCCATCAGCTGGTTCTTCTGAGTTCTGAGTGAGCATTTCTGACCATTTCTCGGCACTTTCCCTTGGGCATCTTCAGGTACGTCAAATCCAAAGTGCTCTGAAGTGAACATCTTTCTTCTCAAATCTATTGCCCCCTGTTTTTAGCTCCTCTCTTAGGTGCCTAAGCCAGAAACTTGCAAGTAAATCCTAGACTCTTCTTTTTCTCGGCTCCGTAACTAACCGATCCTTGGATCTTGTTGACTGTATTTTCTGTCTTTGGAATCATCCTGCTAAGCTGCAGCTCCATTGTGAATCCCTGGATAATGCTTCTGGTGCCCTAACTGATCTTTCTGTTTTAGATTTCCCCTACTATAATCTATCTCTTCTTACAGGTAGTAATATTTTCTTTTCCTAAAGCCAAAAATGACTATGTAACTCTTCTGCTGAAAATCTTTCATTGGCACCTTCAGGACAAAAGGAAAACTCACCATGGCATACAGGACCCTTTAGTATCTTGTTTTGTCTCCTTCCAGCCTTATTTTTCTGCCATGACCTCTGTGTTCCTAGTCACAACATTCTGGTTAAGTACTTCAAAATACTGTACTCTTTCCTACATTGGTAGTTTTGCTCACGCTGTTCCTTTGCAAAGAAGTTCTTTCGCTTTCATTTGCCTGGCTGTGTCACACTTATTCTTCAGTATTCAGCAGACACATCCCGATCATTCAGTTTATGCCCTCCAGTATATTCCCACGACCCCTCGCACATATCTCCGGAATAGTGCTTGCTACACTATATAGTTATCATTGATTTTCTTGCCTGTCTCCTCTGGGACACATCTGTTAGTACAGAATTTGTCATGTAATGTTTATCTCTTTCCCTGGTACCTTTCAAGGTGTTGAGCACACAGAGAAATTAAAAAAAAACTGAACTAATTAAATCTGGTAAAATAATTTTTTAAAAAAGAATGTAATTTTTACATCATATATTCTTAGAGGAGAGTTCTTTGTTTTTAATGTTTATTTATTTTTGAGAGACAGAGGGACAGAGTGCGAGCTGGGGAGGCGCAGAGAGAGAGGGAGACACAGAAGCTGAAGCAGGCTCCAGGCTCTGAACTGTCAGCACAGAGCCCGATGCAGGGCTCGAACTCGCAAACGGTGAGATCATGACCTGAGCTGAAGTCGGATGCTTAACGAACTGGGCCACCCAGGCACCCCAGAGGAGAGTTATCTATATGATTCTATATAAGCATGATTAAAGAATTGGCAGAATAATGCTACATATTTATACAGTTTTTTTTTCTAAATTTGACTGGTTTTCAATTGATTTAATATACCTACTTCCTTTGTGGAAGCAACATCATGCAGTGGATAATAAGAGGTTCTTGATTTGAGATGGGGTCAGTAAGAAAATCACTTACCTTTGCACAAATATTCCCTTTTTCATGGGGATGTGCCAAAGTACTCCTGTGAAAAGTGATTTCCAGCTGCTTGAGGTAGGCTGGATACTGCAGGGTTTGGGTTGGGCAAATCTTACCATTAAGCTGAATCCTAGAGAGAGAGAGAGGGGAATCTAGAAGCTGAAGAGAGTTTTTTTCTTTTGCATTTTTGGGAGAGCCTGTTAAGTAGCATTCTCCTGGAGATCAAGGCACTCATGATTGCCACGAACCCAGCTTTGGATTGATTTTCATCCCAGACTTTCTGAATTATGGCTGAACTGTAAGTGTCAAGAGGCAGAATTAAGAACCCCACCAGGGACTGGTTGATGTTGTGGCATCTTTGGGAAAGCTTCTTGGAGACTCATGAAATAAAGTAGGTATATGTCTTGAAACAGTCTCCTTAGAAAATCTCATAATCCATTGTTTTCTCCTGTGAATTCTTAGAAACACACAAATTATTTCTTGAATGTGAAGAGTCTCCAACATTTCACAGCTCGACGGTTAGGATTTACTTTAGCCAAGTTAGATTTATCTACTGCGGACTCTTACTCAAAATTAAAGGCCTTTCATGTGAAGCAGAGGAGGATTTGGTCTCCACATACAATCTTTCTGACTTATCACAGGGAGGGCCCTGGTTGTGTTGACTATGGAAATCTTTTGATATTTCAGAAAACTTCTTATCAAAATCTTTTCTTTGGCCTATCCTTCTTCCTTCCTCTCTCTTTAAAAAAAGGTCTTATTCAGGTTGGTCCTTCTTTTCTTTATGCTTAGGGTCACAAGATGACTGAAATGTGTTTTACTCACACCTTTATTTAGTTGAACACACTATCTTACTTAAAGCTACATCTTTTCCACAGTAACTATTCAATTTTACTCCAGGATTTTGAAAACAACGTTGCTCTCATTTTCAAAATTAGTAAAACTTACTCTTTCACCTTATGGTTTTCCATGCAATACTGTACGTTCATTTCTATTTAGGTCTGGCTGTAGTTACATACTCTACTTTCTCTACAGGAGAATCTCTAGCGTATATTCATTTTATCAGATGTGTTTCCTATGGTATTTCTGTGGTCGGTGTGATCGCTAAATGCAGAATAATGCTTCACCTGCCAGTACCTCTGTTAAATCATATTTCAACATCATTTTTGTGATTTTACCAAAATAGTTTTTACCTTACTCCCTAAATACAGATTTTGATTGCCGCATACATTTTGTTTTCTACGCTTACGCATCTAAATTTGCATAGTTTCTGTATATCGTGTGGTTTGTATGACTATCTGAAACAGTGGGATCATAGAATTGTATCCAACAATGCGTCAAATAGTGTCACAAGAGAGAAATGCATGGAACTAGAGTCTCCCTGCATTTTACTGGGGTTATTGATTTAACAGTAATCTCATTAACTGTGCTACTTTCCACAGTGATCACAAACATTACCTCATATTGCTAAGCACAGAAATTCTCCTTTGGAAATTAGTGCAGATAATTTTCCAAAAGGACACAGTCATTGCAAAGTATGCTTTAGCTAGAAGCTAACCAAATAAAAACTACAAATGAACCAATATAAAAGAAAAAGAAAAGCATTTGCACAATAAGTCTTATGATGCACTTAGAGAAGAGCTGTATGACATTTCCTTTTGCTGTTATAACAGTATACTATTTGGTTGACCAGCTGGCCGGCCAGCCAGCCCCTAAAGACTTCATATCCTGTTTTCCAATTATAGGACTACAAATTAATACATCTCCAGTGTTGAGCAATGACATTTCGGATCATTTAACTGACTCCTTTGCACGAGTTACCTTCCTTTATCATCACCATAAAAAGGAGACTGACGGCAGCATGTATAGTCACTGAGACGTGTGGCCTAATAAGCTGATGAGTCATGAACTCAATTCTTTCCTGTTGCCCAGCATTTCTAGCAAAGCTGAAAGGTTGACAAAACAAAACAAACAAACAAACAAAAAAACCCATATATTTTGTAAACAAAGAAATGTGATAGGTTAACTCTGACAATATTAAAGCTAGGATGAGAAATCACTTGTTCACCATATTTCACAATCAAGAACCACTGCATAATAATGAGGGTCAAATTTATGTAATCAGGTAGATTCATGACGTGCATTCACTGGCAAATACACTGAAAATTATCTGGAGCCATAAAAATTTGTGGAATTTTTTTCCTTAAAAAGTTGCTGGGGCATCTGGGCAGCTCAGCTGATTAATGTCCAACTTCAGCTCAGGTCATGATCTCATGGTTGGGTTCGTGAATTCGAGCCCTGTATCCGGCTGGGAAGTTATGTTGGAGGGAATAGAACAAATTGATCATGTAAGTGATCACGTATATGAGGACATATAAGGGTTTCACATAGACCCTGCAAAGTCCAATTTGATAGTTATTTGATTGGACTTTTACCTACTTCTGAAAAGCATCTTCAGAATTCAAGAGCAGTCTGAAGAGTATGAGAACAGTAAGACTAAGCGTCCCAGAAGCTGGCGAGGAAGTGACCCTGGCTCTGTGGTTTCGTTTAGTATCTCATGGAGCTCTAACCTGGCAGCTTCACATAAGGGTTCAAAGTTACCAACGTGTGGGTGACTTAGAGCAGTCAAACCTGTCCAAGTTTATGTCTGATCTATCCCATCCATCCTGTGACATAGGATGGGGTTTTTATTTTTAAATCTAGGATTTTCCTTCTCCTTCTCTCAAAGCGCCAAGCAAATATTTATTGATCTCCCCAACATCTGACAGAAAGAATACCCCCCAAAATTTAAACATAAATAAATAGGGGCGCCTGGGTGACTCAGCCAGTTGAGCGTCTGACTTCGGCTCAGGCCATGATCTCACAGTTCTTGAGTTCTAGCCCTGCGCAGGGCTTGGTGCTGACAGCTCAGAGCCTGGAGCCTGCTTCAGATTCTGTGTCTCCCTCTCTCTCTCTCTGCCCCTCCCCTGCTCATGCTCTGTCTCTCTCTTTCTCTCTCTCTCTCTCTCTGTAAAAAATAAATAAACATTAAACAAAAATTGAAAAAAGAGCTTTTCACCTTTTCATTTTCCAAGCACTGACTAGGACACACCTACATATTTTACTCTCCCTTGTTTAGCTTGGGGATACCGGCTTTCAGCAAAGTGTTAAGGCAGTTAGTGCTTGGGCCCCAAACAGTGTTCGTATTCTCAAGCTTAACACTGGGGAAGCTATGTTCCTTCTCGTAAACTGCTTTTATCAAACATCCAAATGGTAAATTGTAAGAGGTGATATTCACCCTCCCGGCAATCCCAGTGCATGATAAAAAGCGAACGTTTATGTTTGAATTGGGGGCAATATCCTCATCCAAAGAAAGGCATTTTTGGGTAGTGGCATTCACGTTATCAAGGACAAAGGAGAGTTATTCCACTGTCTTCAATTATAGCACAAAGAAACTCTACTTGTGCATAAAATGGGTGTTGCTTTGTGTCCAAATGTTAAAATAAATCATTTAAAGATGCAAAAAATTGGAAGGTAGGCAAGTAAGTGCGGATACAGTTGCATAGAACTAGGTTGGAAAGGCTTGGTTTCAGTTTGTTGAAATAGGGAAAAGATTGAAAGAAAATTTGCCACTTTTTGCAATCACAGACAAGCTTTGTTCTTTTTTGCTCTATCTTTTTGCATTCGACCTTGAATGATTACAAGAATGGCTACAAAGCTTCTAAAAATTAAAGCTCATTTCACTACAAAGGAAGTTTTCTGCAGTAGCTTTAATGTCGAACTTAAATTGAACTAGATTCCAGACTGCAGACTGTGATTAACTTTCTTGGTGGTTTTATGTAAGTGAATTAATTTTGTTCCTCAATTTCTCTTCCAATTGTAGATATTTTCAATCTGTGGGTATAGTATGGAAGTAGAGACTGCTAATAAAAACTATTCCAAAATGTTTTCATAAAATTTTACTCGTTATAAGATATGATAATTAATATCACTGTGCATACTATATTGACATCGCTAAAGCATGCTTTCTCTTTTGTGTTTTTACACAGCTACCATTTGTTACCCAAAGTAAAATTATTTAGATTACCTAGGCAACCCTAAGCGATTATATGAATTATGTGCTAGTCAAACTATCACTGTGGTGGGGAGTTTAGGCACTATTTTCAGCCCTGGTTGTGTATCGCCAGATATGTAGCTGAAAAATGTGTACATGCACCATTTTGTCAATAAGAACAAAATGTATAGGTAACAGCGCGGGCTGAGTGTGACAAAAATGTGAGTGACATTTAGCTCTGGGAAGGTATGTTGGAGAGAACAGAAGAAATTGATCACGTAAGTGATCAAGTATATGAGGACATATAAGGGTTTCACGTAGACCCTGCAAAGTCCAATTTGATAGTTATTTGATTGGACTTTTACCTACTTCTGAAAAGCGTCTTCAGTATTCAAGAGCAGTCTGAAGAGTATGAGAACAGTAAGACTAAGTGTCCCAGAAGCTGGCGAGGAAGTGACCGTGGCTCTGTGGTTTCGTTTAGTATCTCATGGAGCTCTAACCTGGCAGCTTCACATAAGGGTTCAAAGTTACCAACGTGTGGGTGACTTAGAGCAGTCAAACCTGTCCAAGTTTATGTCTGATCTATCCCATCCATCCTGTGATGTAGTACTTCCTTTTTTTTTAAATCTAGGATTTTCCTTCTCCTTCTCTCAAAGCACCATGCAAATATTTATTGATCTCCCCAACATCTGACAGAAAGGGTACCCCAAAAGATGTATTTTATAAATTGCTAGTGAGTAGACAGGTGCGCTGGAAAGGAAGTGCGTGGTTCCTTGTACAGCAAGTCCTCAGTTCTGAGTGTCTTATGCTGCTGTCGATGTGATAACACAGGCCTTAGTGTGACAGCAGAGAGAGCCTGATTTCCCAGTCAGGGAGGTCTGGGTCTGCATTACAGACCAACAACCCCTTAACTAACCCTGTGGCATCAGACACGTTAACCACAGTTTCTTCGTGTGTAAAAAAGGCATAGCAACACTAGTTTGTTGTAAACATTAAACATGCTGTGTGCAAAGTGTCGGGTGCTCAACAAACTCTCAACACTTAATAAAAGTTATAATAATTCTTTTATCTTTAATTTTATCTCTAATGTCACACGAAGAGAAAATGCCCACAAATTCTGGCCTGGGGCATTTGCTGTTTTCAGTAGACTTTCTCAGCTGCTTACGGATCACAGCCTTAAGTCAACTTGTTAAAAAGCCCTATGACAAGACATGACCATGAAAAAACTCTCCTTGTGTCTGGGATGTACTTGTTCGTCTGCGGCCAAGCTCTTAGCCAGATCTGCTTTTGCAAGATTTCTTTGAAAGTCCTGAAAGAAAGAATTCACTCAGTGTTTTTCACTTGGTCACTTACATTTCATGTATTTCAGGAGTGAGCAGCATCTGGGATTAACATCTATTTATTTATACAGTTTAGTTTTCTTTAAAAGCCAACTGATGACTCCCGCTGGCACTCTTCTGATGTGACTTGGTCCAGCCTGCCCGCTGATACCCCTGGGACCGGCCACTCCCTTTCACTGCTTTCTCTGGGGAAGCTGGCCCAGCTGGCCCAGCTGGCCCCTGCTGGGCTCCCTGGGGTCAGGCCACCGTCGGGTGCTCTCCTGCTGTCTCTGGCTTGTCCCTTCCGCCCGGCCCACTCCAGCTGCTTCCCATTCACTTCCTGGCTTCATAGCTTGGAGGGCTTGGGAATTCTTCCCTAGCGAGGCAGTGATCCGCATTCTCCACAGCTGGCAGCTTTCCTGCCAAATGTGAGTCTTCCTCTTGTAGCATCCGCACCTGTCTGCGGCTGAATCGCTTCTGGACGTGTCCACGGCAGACAGAGCTCAGAGTGCGCAGAACAAAGATGTGAGCCGAATTCCTGCCCTGGGCTGCAGGGGAGGCCACCAACTGCACACTTCATTCAGGGACGTGGAAATCGCCCCCTGCCCTGCTCCCCACCCCCAGCCTGAGGGGGAGCACGCGCTGAGCAGATTTCCACTGTTCCTGTTCTGCCCACTCCCATTTCCCCAAATGAGAGCACTAAGGAAGATCAGCAGAGCATGGAATCAACTAACCAGGGTTAAATCATGGAAAACCCCAGAGGTTCAGACAGGAAATAGGGGCCAAGCGTAGTTTCAGATAGTTGACAAAAAACCGGATTGGCTGCACATTCACCCCTGTGGATAAGTGGGCCTGGCCACTGCCTGATAGGATTGTTGTCCCTCTGTAGGTGTCCTCCGATGGCTTTACACGGCGCCTAAAGTGCTAGTTCCTAGCCCAACTTCCTCTTTCCAGTAAAAGCAGGGTGTGGTGCAGCATTTTCCAGAGTGTTCTGTGGAACAATAATCCCCTGAGATGCTCCTTGAGGAAAGGTTTCCATGGTTGAATAACATTGTGCAACATCGTGCGCTGCAGCTTGCTCGAGAAGATTCGCGGAGCACATTTGCGTATTAGAGGCTCTCAGAAGTTCTGCTTTACCCAGAGGCTCGGAAAGTTACTGGACCACAGAATGCTTCTTTCAACTAACACCTAACAACAACCAGTAAAATTAATGTGCAATGGACATACTGTTCCTTAAACCGGCCAAGACACACCCGCCTCAGGACCTTTGTCCTTGCTGTTCCCTCTGCCCGGAAAGCTGTTTCTGTGGGTATTCACATAACTAATCCCCCACTCTGTTCAGGTCTCTGCTTAAGAGATGTCCTTCAGGGGGTGCCTGGGTGGGCTCAGTCGGTTAAACGTCCAGCTTCAGCTCAGGTCATGATCTTACAGTTCATGAGTTCAAGCCCTGCATCGGGCTCTCTGCTGTCAGCACTGAGCCTGCTTTGGATCCTCTTTCCCGCTCTCTCTCTGCCCCTCCCCCACTTACATGCTCTGTCTCAAAAATAAATTCACATAAAAAAAAAAGAGATGTCTTTCAGGACTATCCTACCTAAAGGAGCCTCTTCTTTCCCCCATCCATCTTTCTATTTATCCTCTTATCCCGCTTTATTACTTTTACTTAGCACTCACAACTCTCTGACATTGCAAATCATTTGTGTTATTGTATAAAAAGTTATTTATTTTCAATAAGTCCATCATAACTAAAACGGAAGGTCCATGAGGCAGAGACATTGCCTTGCTCTCTGATTTATGTTCAGCTCTTCTCTTTATGTTCAGCATTCCTTCTCTTTTCTCTTGATGCAACCTTGAGCAAATCCCTTCATCGCTTAGACCTTTGATTTTTTTTTAACATAAAACAAGGAGAAATAATACCCATCCTTCCTCTGCTATAGAAACATAAGGAGGCACAAACGAGAGCTTGGCTATGATGTTGCTTTGTAAACGGTCAGGGGCTGCTGAGCCCCTTCAGGCTGCTATAACAAAAATACCACTGACTGGAGGACTTATAAAAACATCAGAAATTTATCTCTCACGGTTTTGGAAGCTGGGAAGTCCAAGATCAGGGCAGCGACAGATCCTGGGTCTGGGGAGAGTCGCTTCCTGGTTCACTGATGGCTTTTTGCCATGTCCTCACATAACAGAAGTGTAGATGGCACATCTCTGGGGTCCCTTCTACAAGGGCACTGATCTCGTTCATGAAGGCTCCACCCTTAAGACCTAATCCCTTCCCATGGCCCCCACCTCCAAATACCATTCCACGGGGGTTAGGATTCAACATATGAATTTTGGAGGGACACATACATTCACACCATAGCAGAGGCTTAGCACATGCAGGTTGTCGTTATCAAAGACGAAATGCAGAAAAGGAAAGGGAAGTAAACCCCATGGTGGAGATTCTCTGGGAATGTGAGGAGAGGTCCACTCTCTAGGGAGGGACAGAGTAGGACAAATGTAGAAGAGGTAGTATGATTTAGGGGGGAAAGACCCCCAAATATAGTCCAAATTGCAGGGAACTGGGAGGAATCCTTAAGAAGGTGGAAAGAAAGATGAACGAGTAGAGGCTGGTGAGCATTACTGCGCCTCTGACACTTAGTTGTTGTTGTTTTTTTTTTAAACGTTTATTTAATCGGCATGAAAGCTCTATGGGGTAAGCGTTGTCTCGGTTTTATTTGTGAGGACACTCAGGCCGGGGAAGTTTCAGTACTGTACCCAAGGTCATGTAGGTAGTGAGAGCCCGGATCTCAATGCTGATCTGAGGCTGTGTGACGATACAGTCTTGGCTCCCACAGAGCCTGACGGGGTCTGCTCCTCGCTCTGTTGGGACGTGGCCCCGTGAGAGTGAGGGCAAGTTTAACTAGGGAACACCTGTTAGCCTCTTCCTCCACATACACCTGCAAACACTGCGGAGACATCGGACCACCCACAGGAGGCAAGGGAAAGAAAAGGAAGGTAGGAAGTTGTTAAGATGTAGCACCAGTTCTGACTTCCTTGTGGCAGAAACGTGCATCGGTGCAGTAAAGGAAACTTGGGGCTGGGGAGCATGGGGACTACTGCGAGCCTTGTTTACTTGTGTTATTTTCTGTTGCTAGGGCTGATTTCTTCTCATATCATGTTTCTCTTTATTTTTAAGTCATGTGTTGATATTACTGTTTGCATTAACTAGTTATCTGTGTATCTCCATCTGAGTCAAACTAAAAACCATAAATGACTTCGGTAACAAATCTGGAAATTGAATCAATTGAACGAGATCTAATTTTCTTCTCTGCGTTACCAATGTTTGCCTGATGAGGACTTAAATCAACTTTGAAAAGCCTTAATTTATTTGGGTGTTAAATTCAATCAAGGCAGCCCACCAATCCAGCTGTTAGACTGACTGTATATAAGTCACTTGGACTGAAGATACTGGGAATTTTGCCCGTAAAATAGGGGACCATGGTGAGAAATCAAATCTTGACAAGCTTAGAATATAGGATAGTTGAACAGTCTGGGATAAAATGAGCAAGATGAATGTGATTTCTAGCTCATAGAACTCACTTTTCTTATAAAAGTCTGGAGGGAAGTTTTGGCTACATGTATGAAGTGGTAAATCTAAGCAATGATCAGGATAATTCAGCCCTAAAACCCTTTTCTCAAATTGATAAATGATATTGAGAGGCGAGAAAGGGGATGGGACAATGTTTTTCTCTCACGTTTTCTTTGAATAATGCTTTCAGTTTTCTCAGTTCACCTGAAAGGACACTGTGTGCGTGTGTGTGTGTGTGTGTGTGTGCTGAATGTATGTGTGAGAGGAAGACAGAGAGCATTCCAAGCTTTTCAAAGTTTCCCTCCTAGCTCTCTCTACTCCTCTGCACCCTGCTGTCTGTCAGGCCCTGTGAACCTCTCTGTTCTAGTCTGATGGTGCTGGGCACAGTGCAGTGAATGACTAGGGAGGGAAATGCTGACAGCAGACTCAGCGTTTGAATCTTGGCCTCACCACGTTCTTCTGGCCTTAGCACGTTTTCTTTTTTAACCTCTCTGTCTCGGTTTCTTCATTTGCAAACAAAGATAGTAACAGTCCTTACATCTTAAGGTTGTGTTGAAATAAATGTCTAGGCCCAAGATGGAGCCGCTCCTGCCCAAGGTGCCACATCAGGAAACAGAAGCTGAGACAACTTTTGTGTCCCTGTGAATGGCTGTGCTTGACCAGAAACAGTATATTCAGGGGCGCCTGGGTGGCGCAGTCGATTAAGCGTCCGACTTCAGCCAGGTCACCATCTCGCGGTCCGGGAGTTCGAGCCCCGCGTCGGGCTCTGGGCTGAGGGCTCAGAGCCTGGAGCCTGTTTCCGATTCTGTGTCTCCCTCTCTCTCTGCCCCTCCCCCGTTCATGCTCTGTCTCTCTCTGTCCCAAAAATAAAGAAACGTTGAAAAAAAAAAAGAAACAGTATATTCAGTCAGCCAGCTCCAAATGTCGAGTCAGCTCTGGGCCTTCTCACCCCAAACAAGGTGGACTGTGGGGACCAAGACAATCAGATATTTTCTATTTTTCTCTTTCTTGTTCTTTATTCTTTATCTCATAAAAGTTTCTTGCCCTCCGCCCCATTTTGCAGGCCCAAAAGGAGACTGTCCACGGCATGTTAAATAATTTGTTTCACCTAAATGGTCTTTAATCATTTTTCTAAACAGTTTCATGAAGATTCTATAAGAGAATGCATGTGGAGCATCCGGTAACATGGTAAACACTCAGTAAATACCTGTCAGGTCATTTTTACTATGAACACGCTCTCCATTCTCCGTGAGGATATATGACTTTCTTGAGGAAAATAATTATTTTACTCATCTTGTGATCCTCATGATACCTTGTATATAGTAGGTGCATAATAACTGTCTACCTAAGGGAACAGAATCCACATTTTAACAATACTCAGTGTGTTTCAATCGGCCCTTGGGCTTCTAGAAAATACGCCTGTTAGGATCAGCACCCTCACCTTGCAGGTGTTGTCAGGAGGCAGGTTGAGGGTTTGAATGCTTCACCGCTCTAAAAATAAACTCACAGTATATTTCTCAATATCCTAGCTGCCTAAACGTCATTTTATTTTTTGAACATGCATTAGTTAGGTTGGAACCTACTGTTCTGTGGTCTTTCCCAGGGGCCTGATTGTTACGGAGCTGGTAGGGGCCCCGGGTACATGGAGAATTACGGTTGTGGAAACCAGACGACTGAAGTTTTCTGCACAGCTTTGCTGAGAAAATAGTCATTTCTGTTTCCTCCCCGTTACATTCTTGCACTTGCTTTTACGTGAGGTGGTCAAACAGAGGCAGAGGGAACATTGATTAGGGGAGCCATCTCTATTATCATTAAGACCTTTGAAAGTCCTGTTGGGCATTTGCTAAGGAGAACTGCTTTAGAAACAGTATAATCGCTCACTGTCCACGTGGGGCAAACAAACCTGTGGTCCTGCAGAGATCAGTTAGGTCCCGCAGATCAAGCTAATGAACAGCATTTCATTGCAGAGGGGTGACAAAAATGGACCCTTACTAAGAAGCACTGTGAGGGGGGATCCTGGGTGGCTCAGTCTGTTAAGCGTGAACTTTGGCTCAGGTCATGATCTCCAGGTTCATAGGTTCCAGCCCCGCGTTAGGCTTTCTGCTGTCAGCACAGAGCCTGCTTTGAATCCTCTGTCTCCTTCTCTCTCTGACCCTCCCCCGCTGTTCTCTCTCTTTTTCTCCCTCTCTGTCTCTCTCGGTCCCTCAAAATAAATAAACTTTAAAAAAAAAAAAAAAAAAAGCACGGTGAGGATAAAGCGTGATTAAAGTGAGTCGGAAGTTACCAAGCAGGGGTCAAGAAAGGATGGGGGTGTGGGCTTGATCATGGAAATACCGGCCCAGATGAATTAATTCTATGGGCGTTTGTTTATAATAATTGTGCTTAAATGTTTGAGTAATAACCACACCCCCAAATTATGTGAAAATTATGCTCCTTTCAATTGCATAAAACAGTTTACATGCCCATTATCAGCTGAGCCAGGGAAAACGTAATGATGTAAAAGCTAAGATCGTCATGAAACGTTTCCGTAAAAAAAATGACTTTGGTTTTTCCTTGTTTGTCAATTTCAAAGGAATCACATTTCATTATATCATATAAATAAAGTATCCCAGAGGCACTAGCCCTTACTATTTCAGTAAGCTACCCTCTATTTGGAAATTTTCTGTGGCTTTCAGATAAATGTATTTCCTTCAGAAAAGCAATCCTCACAAAGGAACCTAAGTAGATAGAGTAGAGGCTGTTTCTAATGACACTCAGGAATTCTTGATGTTCTCCTGTGTGTGGCGATCCCTCCCTTATGAGAGGAGGATCAGAAGATGCAAAACCCTATGGTGTACGGAGCAACTTAAAAGAAATATGTCAAAAGCTCATTTTGCGCGGTCCCACTTTGCAGCAGAATCCGATCCCATAGAAAGTGAAAAGGCCTGCTCTTCTGTGCTTGTAACTTGTCTTTGGAAGCCAGCCTTGACAAACCTCACAGATCAACACCCTCCCCCCCCCCCCCCACCCCGCCTGAGCAAATGTGGAAAACCACTTGTTAGTTCCTCCCCTCTAAACACTCCTCCCTGTGGCTCCACTTTTTAAAACTCTTTTATTTTTGGTAGAAGTGAGGCTCACCAAGATCTAAAATAACACGAAACCTCCTGAGGTCTATTCCAGCACGAAGTGGGCCCAATATGAGAACTGGTGCATCATGTGTTTTAAGGCAGAGGAACGCTATTTTTTTTTAACACCAGAATTTCTCTCAGAAAGGGGTCTGCTTTCGCTTTGAAAAATACCCTGATAAGAGCGGGTAGAGGAGAAGAGAGCCCGGGAGGGGCTGGGGTGTGGGCGGAATGTTTCTGAGACAAAGGGAGCAAATGGGCAGGGACTTCCCAGCCGAGCGAAAGGGCTGCAGCCAATGGGAGGGCGGAAGTGGCTTGCATCTGTCCTGACGCTTTCTCTCCTCCCTCCCGCGCGAGAATCTTAGCTGAAATTAAGGAACTGGTTACACATTCAGTGTTAAGTCTTATTATTATTATTATTATTTTTGTAAACGCGTAAGAGCTGGGCGTGTATCCAGATCAGCAGAGTAGGTCAGAGTGAACTTGTGTGGACCCAAGGAGAGAAAAACCTCTGAGAATAAGTATTTAGGGATTTTTAAAGAAATTGTGGCGAGGCCTCTAGACACAGATCTAGATGGGTTTGCTGAAATCTTTGAGGGGGTTACGAGGGGAGTAAGGGAGCCTTTTATGGTGTCTTGGTCACACCAGCTTCTTTATGTGCAGAGTCACTACTTTGTGATACTGTCTTCATTGGTGGGAGGCTGCTGTGTGTCTTAAGCTACTTCATGGGCAGGCACTTGGAAAAATGATTCTATAAACACCCGGGCGTTATAGTTGATTCTGCCGTCTTTGAACTGGCTAGACTTCAAAATGATGTTAATTTAAGAGGCTGGCTGATGGAAAATAAAGATTCTTTCATAGAATAACAAAGCACTGTAAGACCCTAGTCTTACAATTGATAAATATCCAACACCACCAGTTTTTCCAACAGCAATTCAAATCCTTAAAATCAGGGCCAGATAAGTTGGATACCTAATATTCCCATTACCCCAGGTTGTTAAGGTACAGGTGAAGAGGGGTCAATATATTTGACCCTCTGCCTATGTTCATCATATCTGTGCTAGGATCAAACCTAGAGTACCACTGTGTACATCAGAAACAAAAACACATTTGACAGTGTTTCACAGGGTATCTCAGAATTTGGGGGGCATACAAATTAGTGGCACATCACCTGAAGAAATGATTCAATCTCATCAGATACTTCCTCGGACTGGAATGCTCTGATCCAGAGTTTCAGATTGCATCACTTCCTGAGAGATGCCTTCCCTGACCACCCCTTACAAAGTACCCCTCTCCCCCGCCCCCCAATATCACTCTGGCTTTTCTTCACAACACTTATTACCATCTGAAACAATCCATTCATTTTTTTTTTTTTTAAACCTGGTTTTGGTCTGTCTGCCAACTATTCCAATATGAAGACCATGAAAGCAAGGAATTGACACTCTTGTTCATTGTTTCTCAAGCTCTAGGATGATGTCGGGCATTTTAGCAGAGCTCAGTAAATATTTGTTGAATCATCTGATGAATTTCACTCAGCCTTTAATCTGTACAGATTATCGAAATCCTCATAGGCCACTACAAATATAGTGTGGTTATTATTATAAAGGAAATACATACCGAAGGATTCTTTAGCTGGTGTTTTGATCTAATTCCTTTTTATTATCATCCTAATCTTGGATCATGTAAATGATGATCACATTATACCCATCAGGATACTTTGCAAGAAAAAAATTCAGAATTATAGCAGTAATTTGGCAGTAACTTCCCAGTGCAATTGGGAACTGATGCACTGAAAGTGAATCTAAAGATTCAATTAAATGATATAACAGTAGGGTTCAGTTTTCATATGGAGGGATGTTTTGATGTTCAATTTTAGCTTTAGGTTAATAGCATTGTTAGATTACATTCTTGGGTCATTAAAAGGATGAGTTCACTTTTTTTCTTAATATAAGAAAACATGCAGTGGTGGAAGCTAGATAGCAATACCTATTGATAAGATTTTTAATATTACTTTTGATTTCAAATTTATTCAAAAATATAATTATGACTAGGGGATGTATAAATGTCTTCAAAATGAGAACAAATAACAAGAATGTTCTTTAGCTCTATATTATGGATAATTAAAAACAGACAATTCAGGGTATAAATGCACTGTTTTGAGAGAATGGAACTATTTTTCTCCTTTGTACCTTATTGCTTTGATTTTTTTTTGGAGGATCTTATTTATCATAAGTTGTCATAGGAGCCTTGTTTTATGATGTAACTAGACTTGTTAAACATAAAATTATTAATTTTATTCTTTGTATATTATTTTCTCCATCCTCATATGAGAATAACAACAGAAGCACTGCTGAATTAACCTGAGTGCAGAAAAGAAAGTTCCAGAGAATTTTTCAAAATTTCATTTCCAGAATTGATGGGTGTGTATTCACTACTGGTAGAGAAAAGAAAGAAGTATTTTCAGGTGTTTACGTATGCAAAAATTGCTTTGGTTTTACCTCCAAAAAGCATTTTATCTATTTTTTGCATAACAAATTACCACAAAATTTAGTGGCTTGAAGCAACAATAGGCATTTATCTCTCACAATTTCTGGGAGGAATTAGGGAGAAGCTAAGGTTCTGCTGGGGAGTCGTTCATGAAGTTGCAGTCAAGATGTTGCCCAGGTTGCAGAAAGCTTGACTGGGGCTAGAGAGTCTGCTTCCAAGATGGCGGACTCCCATGGCTGGGGGAATACGTGCTGCTTGTTGACAGGAAACCTTGTTTTCTCATAATGTATACTTCTCCACAGGACTGCTTGAGTGTCTTTACAACATGATGGGTGAATTCTCCTGGAGCAAATGATTCAAGTAAGCAATGTGGAAGTTGCTATGTTTTCTGTGACCTAACCTCAGAAGTCACACTATCACTTCCATCATGTTCTACTAGTCACACAAACTGACCTTCATACAATGTGGGAAGTGACTGACTACGTGAGGGCATAAATACCAGGAGATAAGAATCATTGGGATCATCTTGGATGCTAAGGATAACAGTGAGAAATCACAAGGTTATTTTAAAATCTACCACTGTTATGAATTTTGAATTGATTACCAATGTTCACTAAAAACTGCTTTGAAAATTATGGAGTGGTGGTGCAGAAATGGAAATAGCATTTAACAAGAAGGCTTGATAAGTGTATAAACAACATTCCCCCCCTATATTATGAATAATGCGTATCATCACATTGGATAAAGCAAATAAGTAAATACTGTCAAATCTGCTTCATAAGATCATAAACCTTTTGGTGGGAAATGAGATCGGATAATTGAAAAGAAAGAGAAAACGGAGAAGGGAAAGATCGGAAAACAAGGATCTACAGAATGAAAAAAGTAGTGGCAAAACAAAAGAGAAGGGAAAGGGGATAACAGGGATGAGAAAAGAAACAGGAGCGATAATAACATAAGATATAGAAGACAAAGATATGGAAATAAGAAGCAAAAGGAGTGTAGGAAAAAGAGATGATTTGCACTAAAGAGAGAAGAAGGGAGAAAAGATCATGAGAACAGGAGAGAGTTTAAAAAGAAAAAAAAAAAAGTAGAGATTAGCCTTTTCATTCCTTTCCTCTACCTGTGTTTAGATCCTTCACCACCTCAGAACAGGACCAGGGACTTGCAGCCTCTGACTTGGTTTGCTCCCTGTGTTTCCGAGCTCTTCTGGGAAGGACCTGGTTTTCAGCTTGTTGTCCAGACTGGATTGGCTAAGCGCTTCTGGAGAGAAGAGTTGAATGAATATTTTATTTAATATCCAACTTGTTCTTCTTAAGGACACACTCTCTTGCTGGATAACATTTTTCTAAAAGTATTGAAAAATGTAATTTATATGGAAAAAAAGCAGACATAAGCAAATAATTTTCTGGGAGATTTTGGTTCTGTAAAAAGCTATACCATACTTCTTTTGGTTCCCTTTGTGTTTCTGCAGATTAATATAGTTCATTTTTTTTTTTTTCATTTTGGGTTTTTGATTTGGGGTTTACTTTAGTTCAGTTTCCTGATTCAGTTCATGTTTCTGTGATTAAAGTAAAATGGTGGTTAAAAAAGTATTCAAATGGCTGGTTTCCTTAGCTAAGACTTTTTTTTTTTTTAAACAAGACTACATAATTTGTCTTTCAATAATGTTTAACTTACAGGGGTGCCTGGGTGGCGCAGTCGGTTGAGCGTCTGACTTCAGCCAGGTCGTGATCTAGCGGTCCGTGAGTTCGAGCCCCGCGTCGGGCTCTGGGCTGATGGCTCAGAGCCTGGAGCCTGTTTCCGATTCTGTGTCTCCCTCTCTCTCTGCCCCTCCCCCGTTCATGCTCTGTCTCTCTCTGTCCCAAAAATAAATAAACGTTGAAATAATGTTTAACTTACAGATTTAAGGGAAATTTGGATAAGCAATTTTCATATATTGAAATATAAGATGAGCACACTGATATTTGCTTTTTTCATACATTCTAGTGTACTTTCTCACGTACAAGTTAACTCACGAAGGTAAAGGCTTATACACGAATTCAAAGTGTGGGGTTTTTTCCTCTACCTTTTCCATTTCACTGATTTTTGTTTGTTTGTTTGTTTTGCTTGAGTCTGTGTTTGTAGGTGAATATAAGTGAGCTGAGGACAGTTAATTAACAAGCATTTATTGGATAGCCATTATGTACATAATGAATAAAAAATGTACAGCATCTGGGGTGAAAAAAGAGAGAAAACAAGATATAGTCATGGTTCCTGGGAAACAGAATGTAAATAGGAAGAAACTGAGTGAGAAGAAACACAAAATGATATAAGAAGTGTGCAATAATTTAGAACATATTAAATGTGGGGTGCCTGGGTGGCTCAGTCGGTTAAGCGTCCGATTTTGGCTCAGGTCATGATCTCACAGTTGGTGGGTTTGAGCCCCACGTGGGGCTCTGTGCTGACAGCTCGGAGCCTGGAGTCTGCTTCAGATTCTGTGTCTCTCTCTGCCCCTCCCCCACTCACGCTCTGTCTCTCTCTCTCAAAAAAAAACATTAAAAACAAAAACAAAAAACAACAAAAACCCCAGAAACAAAGAAAAAGAACATATTAAATGTGTCACCAATAGGAGAATACAGAGTGAATGATCCAAGCAGAACTGGGCCAGTCTTAGAAAACTGCCTTCAGTTGGTGAATGTTGAACCAAAATTTGAAATTGGGTTTAGACGAGGATTAATGGAGAGGAGTGAGATTGATTTCTTTGGGGTTGTGCGAAGTATGGGTGCCGGGGTGAGTACAAGGGGATTCCCAGTAAAGGTGAACACATATCTCTAGTGACTTGGGAAAGGATTTAAAGAAGTGAATCTGGAAAGATAAATTTAAATGCACAATCTGTGACCCAAATTTTTTCAACGAATCCTTTCAAAATGTTACAGAAGGCTTGTTGTTTGAGAAGAACTGTGTATTTGTTCTGTATGAAACAGCTTGAAATGATGATAATGGATAGCAGAGCTTAAATATATGATAAGTAGCAAATGTATACATATTTATTATCATATACTTAACAAATGAGTGTAAAATATGAATGTCTTATTTCTCTAAGCTGAAAAGTAATTGAAATAACATGGACACTTTCGGACGATATGTATTTCTCAGATGTGCAGATGTACATATAAAAGGCTGCTGTGATGAGTTCTTGACTAGGAGTCTGTAGACTGGGTTTCAGATCTCCGCTTTATTTATTAATACTTCTGTAACTTGGATAAGTTGCTTAAATATGTTGAAAGTCAATGTTACAGTGTTCTGTGAGGATCAAATAAGATAATGTATGTGAAATTACCTGGCATATGGTAGGCACTCAATGTGTTTTTATTTCTTTACTGTTTTCTTTAAGAAGCAATGGGTCTTTTCGGAGAAAGTTGCTTACAGCTTTCCCAACCCTTGCAGGGTGGGAACATAGATGAATGTGGAACATGCTTTGATTCATATTTTAAGTAAAGGGTGAAGCATGTCTTTTATATTTTTAATGGAAGGAGTCAGGAAACTCTATACCTCTAAACTTCAGCCAGTTTTCTGGAAACGGGTCTGGGTGAAAATAGACCCACTCGTAGCCAATCAAAAGGACTGGCCTTTATTGCACAGAGCAAACATTTACAAAAGTAGCTTTTTGCCTCCTCATTGAGCTTAATTTATTGCAGAAAATTTGGAAAATCCAGAATGTAAAGAGCATCTATAATCTCATTAGTTACAGAGAACCATTGGCGTATTTCCTTCAATCTCTTTTATACAACATAAACCTCAATTGGAATCAACTGTATGTATCTTTTGTAGCCTGATTTTTTTCATCTTACACTGTATAGAAAGCATATTCTTAGGTCACTACACAGAAGATTTTTCTGAAAACATACTTTTGCATGGTTATGTAGTATAACCTACAGTATGGTTCTACCGATAATTTATCTAATTATTCCCTATTTTTAAGGCTGTTTAGGATATCTACCATAATACATATCACTGCAATGATTATCAGTATACCTAAATCTCTGATTATTTCTTTGAAATAGATTTCAAGAAATGGAATTATTACATCACAAAGTATAAACACCTTTAAGCCTCTTAACTCACAATGAGCATCGTCCTATGGAAAGGTTGTACCAATTTTATGCTCCTCTTACCAGTGTGTGACACTCAGCATTTCCCAGAACCCTTGCTGCAGAGCATTTCTACAAAGACTTCCTTCACAAGTGGTTGCCATGTCCATCTGTGCTGATTAATTTCTGGAAACCTCTGTTAATGGTTTTTTTTTTTTTTTTCCCAACGTTTATTTATTTTTGGGATAGAGAGAGACAGAGCATGAACGGGGGAGGGGCAGAGAGAGAGGGAGACACAGAATCGGAAACAGGTCCAGGCTCTGAGCCATCAGCCCAGAGCCTGACGCGGGGCTCGAACTCACGGACCGCGAGATCGTGACCTGGCTGAAGTCGGACGCTTAACCGACTGCGCCACCCAGGCGCCCCTGTTAATGGTTTTTTATTAACAATCATTGCCATTGTACCCGAGGCTTTTCATTTCTTCTTTATCTTCATTATAACCTACATGTTTCCTTTTACAGTGTTTTCTGAAAAACAGCAAAGCAGTACATGTGCTAATAAAACTAAAATCAAGATTTAATTTCTTAGATAAATTCGAGGCAGGATGACAAACTCAGACTTGTGGGAAGACTGGATGGATGGTTGCCTGGCAAATACTTCATGAGTCATTGTTTTTAAAACCTCCAGAGCCAGGAAGAAAGGGCTGATTAGCTGGGATGAGTTATCATATTCCCATTTCATATATTTCTGGAAATAGTACAGTTTTGTGAATGTGTTAAATGATCCCAAATTAATACATGATGATAGAAGCAGAAGATGAGCTGATTTAGGCAAATGTGGCCCCATGACCTAGTCATGAACTTTTCTCAAGTGGGGGGGAACAGTCCTTTTCCAGCAGTCCCTTAGGCATTTGTATTTATATGTGTACATGTCTGCTCCCTCACTGGCTGGTAGAGTTCCCTGAGATGGAGAATAAGTGTTTTCATCTTTGTTTTACGGCTCAGACTAAAGAACATTAGCCATAATAGAATCATGTAGATGAACAATTCCCTGGTGGCTGGCTAGAAAAGGAATTTTCGAGCATAGTAGCAATGAAAGAAATCTCAAAGGACATTATTAAAATATTTGAATATATAAAAATTTAAAATGTGTCCACACTACTCCCTGCTCCATAAATGCCTAAGCTCACAAATGAACTTAAATGTCAAAACAAGTAGGGGAAAATATTTTTAGTAAAATTGACAGCAAGGGATTTAATGCCTTTAATATATAAAGAACCCATAAACATCAATAAGAAAAAATATTGAGCACAATAGTTAAATGGGTAAAGGACATAAATACATAAAAAAGAAAAGAAAGAAAAGAAAATAGAAATGACTAATAAATATTAAAAATGCCCAACTTCAGGGGCTCCTGGGTGGCGCAGTCGGTTAAGCGTCCGACTTCAGCCAGGTCACGATCTCGCGGTCCGTGAGTTCGAGCCCCGCGTCGGGCTCTGGGCTGATGGCTCAGAGCCTGGAGCCTGTTTCCGATTCTGTGTCTCCCTCTCTCTCTGCCCCTCGCCCGTTCATGCTCTGCCTCTCTCTGTCCCAAAAATAAATAAAAACGTTGAGAAAAAAAAAATGCCCAACTTCACTTTTTTTTCCAAAAAAATTTTTTATTGTGGTAAAATACACATAACATAAAATTTACCATCTTAACCATTTTTAAGTGTATAGTTCAGTGTCCAGCTTCACTTTTAATTGAAGAAATACAGAATAAAAAAATCAGATATCGTTTTTGATCATTAGATAAAAGATTCTTTTTCAGTCTTAAGAATGATAAGCCTGGCAAAGGCAGAATGAATAGCAATGTATTTTGGTGCAACCTATCTGGAAAGCAATTTGGGAATATGTATCAAAAACTTTAAAGATGTTCATACTCTTTGATGTAAGAATCCCAATTTTAGAAATCTATCTGAAGGAAACAATCTGAAATGTGAGTAAAAGCGTTTATAGTACATAATGCTACTTACCTTGACAAAAATAGTAGAAAAATTTAAAAGTGCAATAGTAAGATTTAATCAAATAAATTTTGGTATAGCCAGCCAATAGATTATTTACACATCATTTAAAATGTCAATGGAATTTTTTTTAAACATGGAAAATGCTTGTAGTTTGAAGTGAAAAGTATAAAATACTCATTTATGCATGCAGGCATATCTGCATAGAAAAATTACTAGAAAGAAATATACCAGCCTATCAGCAAGAACTATTTCTGGATAGTAGAATTCCATGTAACTTCGTTTTCATCTCCTTCATATGTATTTTTGAGCTTTTCACAACAAAAATGTACTACAAGTAGAAAGCCAGTTGTTAAAGAAAAGCAAGGAATGAGCAACACGTGGAAGAAGGTTCTTTTTAATTCAGGAGACATTTGAAAGCTATATGCTGTGGAGAAGAGTGGAGAGGGACAGGTTAAAGGTCTAAGAAGAGGCTTTACTGTGGGTGAGGTCCTGGGGCACAGGGTTGGAGGAGACCTGGGGAGGAACCTCCTCTACCAAGAACTGAAGGAGAAGGATGCAGACAGGTTAGTCACCGGCAGTAAGGAGGTGGAGAGATTCTTGCTTGATGACTATGACTTTCCCTGAAGGAGAAAACAAGTGAGATTCTCTGCTGGGCATCTTTGGTGAAGCTTGAGAAAAGTGAGCAGAATTGAAATTGCCACTGAGCACAAAGGAAGGACCTTATGTGTTATTTATCCTCAAAACCTGCTCCGTATTCTTATCTTCTGATCAGTGATTGGCATCAATGATCCAAGACAGAAACCTGGAAGTCATCCTACCCATTCCTATTGATTAATAAAGTTCTCATAGTTCAATCCCCTAATTATCTCTCGAACCAATCTTCTCTCCACCTCCTCTCCATCTTCTTGCTTGATCTATTGCAGATTCTAAACTGGTCTCTCTAGGCTCCTTTGTATCCCCATCTTTCAAAAATCCAATTAGGGATGTTGTCATACTTCCATTTAAAATACTTCCTAGTCTTCAATTGCCTTTAGGATAAAATCCAAATTCTGTTCCAGGATGTACAGGGCACTTTGACCTGGTTCTTGTACCTTTTCAACTTTATTTTTTTCCCCATCATTTGTCTGTCCATCCATCCATCCATCTATGTGTCCATCTATTCCATTCCATTCCAATCCATCCATCCTTCTATTTGCAAGTGCCAACAGTATGCTGGAAACCAGGTAGGCTAAGTGCTAGGGAAGCAATACAAAGAAGTCTAGATGTGGTGTCTGCACAAGAGCAACTTACAGTCTGGGGAGGTAAATAGACATAAATATGTGTGATACATGTTATACTTATCACAATGTGCTAAGGATGCAGTGAAGGCACAAGGGAATGACTGTCAGGTCTCTGAGGCAGGGATTGGTAGGGAGATGGAATCAGAAAAAGTTTCACAGAGGATAAGACCCTTGAACTGAATCTTGACAGGTAAGTAGATTTTTGGTTCCTCCCTTTCTCCTCCACCTTCTCCTCCTCCTTCTTTGGTGAAAATGGAGAAAGGTGCTTCAGGTAGAGGCATTAATATGAACGAAGACATGGAAGTATGACACAGTTAGTGGCATTGGTGGACCTGCATGTTTGGTATATCTGTAGCACAGAGTGCAAGACCCTGTGTGTGTGTGTGGGGGGGGGGGGGCGGGGGAGGCAAGCAGTGGAGGAGGATGTGTAGTAAGAAAAAGAGACTGGAGAAGAAGGAGGCAGAGGTCAGATGGTGGAGTTCTAGGCTCTGTCCTGAAGGCAATGGAAAATAATTGACAGGGTTTAGATGGAAGGGTAACAAAATTAGATTTGGGATTTTAAAAGATCTGATTGGCTATAATGTGGACAATGGATTGGAGGGGTGTAAGATACTGGAGGCAGTGAGGCCTTTTTGAGGTTGCTATTTAGAAGGGAGATGATGAAGGTCTCAGGGCTGAACTAAGGAAAGAAAGTGGAATGTTTCCGAAATGCTAAGGAGGTATTATGTTCTCTAGCAATGCTTCTCCAACTCTGAGTTCCTGAACTGGTGGCGGTCTGTGTACTGTTTGTTACCAGTCTTCTGGGAGAGAAATACAGAAAGTGGCAATAAGCATGTAGAAATTTTTGTAGCAGGTTAAAGGAGTAATTTTGTATCTGTTAAATGTAATAATGAAAAAAATGGACTTGTATTTTGTAGATCTTTGCTTTTTATTTCATTTGTCTGCTAATTAATTTTTATTGTATTTTATAAAAGTATTGGGCCCATATATGGGCAAGCAATACAAAGTGGACCTCACCACGGTTGGTTGAGAGGTACTCATCTGCAGGACTTGGTAACTGAGTGAATGTGGGAATAGGTGGAAGGAGGGGAATAAGATGACTCTCGCGTTCTGACAACTGGGTGTGATGGTTATAGAAAGTTAAAGAAGTGCCATTTTGGGGGAAAGAGGGTAACCCCCCACTTCCCCGTTATTTTGGGTTACGGTGATATTTTTAAAAATCCATTTGGGGAAGCATGTTATAATCTTTCATGCATCTTGGGTTTTGCATGCACTTTTTCTCTATCAATAACATTCCTTACTCCCTTCTTCACTTGACTAATTTAAAGACAAATGTTTCAGAAGCATTTTTGTATCATCAGCATTGGGCTAAATGCCCAACTCATTCATTATTTCATTTAATCTTCACAATAGCCCTGTGAAGGAGGGATCTCATTTTGTAGATGAGAAAACAGGTTTGGAGAGGCTACGTGACTTGCTCAAGGTCACCCAGCTGGTAAACTGGTAGAGCTGGGCTAAGAACTCAAGAAATCCAATTCAAGAACACATATGCATATTGTCTAGTCAAGACTCAGTGTAACTGTTGCTTCTTCTAGGAAGCCTTCCCTGCTGTCTTTACTTATGGGTACATCTTCTGCATTTCCACAAGACACATGCACGCATCTGTCTCCATCCTGGCACTTGTCATGCTCAATTAGAAGCTTTCATTCATTTGTTGTTGTTTCCCTAAACCGGGCACTACTTGAGGGAAGGAAGGATTCCTTACATCTCTGATTCCTCAATCCAGAGCCTCGCGGCCAGTATTAAGTAGGAGCTTGGTAAATGTCTGTTGAATAAATGGAGGTGTGAGAAAACATGGTATTTTATTGGGGGATGTTTGAGGAGGACAGAAAATAGAGAGTATGGGCTAAATCTAAACAAGTAAACTGGGGCAGATCATGAAGATTGCTACATTTTGGGTTTAGGAATTTGCAAACAGCAGTCACAGAATCCTTTATCCTTTTCACCTCCATAGATACCATACTTTTCAATGTTGTAGCTCTGTACTGGGGACACTAATCAGTGATGTGTCAGTACATGTTTAACAGCTATCTCCTCCCTCCCTTTCCCTACAAAAATCCCTGATTTGTTGTGCTTTTTGATTTCCATGGTGTACATGCTCCTGTAATGGCCAATTTCAAGCTACCAATGTGATGCTAGTCAACATGAAAGTGGGAAGAGATTCACAGTTTTGATGCCAAGATAAAATATTCCACCACACGGTTACAATAGACACAAAGCACCTCAAGACCACAGCTAATAGTAAAATGTAGTGAATTAGGAAGGGAGGAGTTTGGAGAGTTTATTACCTGTTTTTAATACGTCTTTAATGATACCTTTATATAATTTAATTTTTAATAGCGGCCGTGTTTAACCTCTGGCTTACAAAATTCCTTGAGTTTTAACAGTTGGCTCTTCTGAGCTGATGTGAGGTGACACCACTGTCACTAATCTCTTTATCTATAGATTCATTCAAGCCCAATTCGTGGGCCTAATTTTATTCGTAAGGAGGTCCCTATAAGAGGTTCTGGGTCAGTAGCTTTTTGAGGTAGTATTAGCTCCCTTGTAATCTGCTCTAATCTTTGTGATCTGGTTCCTGAGTACCCGAGTTTTGACCTTGTTTTGCAACAAGCAACATGCCCTACAGATACCACCATCCTTGTAGAGACTGCTTCTTGTCCCGAATGCTAGTTTCCCTCTCCAGGTGGAGTTGATCAAGGTGTACAAGTTACATGTGGACTGCTTGCTTGGACTGTCACTTGCTACATTTTATTCTATTGCTTACCTGCCCCACTACTGCTTAAATACGTGCCCTGGTTTGCAAGGAAGTTTGGACTTGCTTTGAATTCTAGTACATGGTTCTTCTATCCTGCTCATCCTCTTAGTTTTGGATCTACTTTTGGGCTCAAGATTCTGTATTCCTTTGGCCTTACTCCATGATCTGATTACAGGGATGTCTGGCTTCCTGACTTTGGCCTAGCCAACCACAGCTCAAATTCAAATGCTGATAAATAGCAACATGAGAAAATGAGCTAATTGAAGGAGGTCTTACAATTTTGTTGTTATCAATATCTGTCAATAGTTGCCAAAACCCTGGTTGCCTTACTTGCAAACAGTTCCTGGAGAGTCAAGACCCTGGGAATTTTTGAAGGGTGCTTAAGTTAACATAATGGAGCCAAGGAAACAATCAAAAGGCAGCTCTCCACCAGCTATCAATTCAAAGAAGGTTCAGAGGAGATTGAGTGAACATGTGGGTCTTTTACAGATTGAGTTTCTCCTTGCTATAGCCCATAGGAAAGGCATATGGGATAAATCTAGACTAAGCACTAGACGTTTTTGAAATAAAAGACACTATACTCATGCATAGTCTTATACTTATTTGCTATTTGAACCTAATAAAATCAAGGCTCTTCATTAAGAAGGGGTTTGGTATTTCTCTTAATGTTCAATAGATATTAACACTGGTAACCTAATATTGATACAAAACTAATTTTAATAGATTTCAGTCTTAAATACCATTGAATGATCTGGGGATCAACTTGAGAAAAACCACAAGGAGAAAAGCATGTTAAAAACTTCAGCTGGTTCTCTCAGTGGGAATAAACACCTTTAGTTGGTAGTTTAGGACTCATGCTGTTGGTCAGAGGTGAAGAACTGCCCCTGTGCCTCAGGCTTCATTGATGCTTTGCACCTGCTTAGGGGTAGCTGGGGCAGTTCCCAGTCTAGGAAAAGGTCTCCGAGCTTATCACTGAACAAAATAAATCCTTACTAATTCCAAAAGTGTTTGGTTTTTCCACACTCTAGGAGAGTAGCTGTGTTTAATGACATAGTAAAAATCTGCCCTGGAACAGGAAGTTGGTTTTCTGGAGAATATTTTCATTCTCAGACTTTTTCCATAGAAAGAGAATTACCTTAAATCTTTTCCCGGATAAGGTAGGGTTAGAAACAAATATTCCAAGAAATACATCAACAATGGAGTGAATTTGGAGAGCTTGGTGTCTTACCTTTTCATCAAAGAAAGTGATGCCAAGCAAGCCAGGCTTCATGGGCATGTGGCCCATGAAGTTGCATAGAGTCCTATGCTGAGAAAGGCTCCAACTTAGCCTAACACTGCTGCCATTTTGGATTTCTATGTTTCTGAACAAGGCCCCCCGCATTTTCATTTTTCACTGGGCCCTGCAAGTGAGGTAGCTGGTCCTATTGACAAAAGAGGTGGAATTAGGCTTTCAAAGAGGATTTTTTTTTTTCCTGCAAGGGTGCCCCAGGATAACACTGAAAACATGCCTTGAAAAAAAGAATGATAATTTTTATTTATCCAGCTAGGCAAGACTTCACTGAGAATGCCACAAATGGTGTTATAAACATCCAAGTGTGTCTAACAGCCTACATTTATATACCACATCGCCTCATCCTTCATTCCCCATTTTGCAGTTCAGGATACGAGACACGGATAGGATAAGAAAATCATCAACAGTCCTTTCTACTAAATGGAGTAATGACATTGGTGTTAAAAGATGCTTCGTAGTATCTCTGGTTATTCTAGTTATTACTCTTGAATTCAGAGAAAACTGATGAGCTAGGGCCCTTCGCAGGCCTAAGCCAATGTGCATTTGGAAGCTAATAGTGAATTGCACTATAGAACAAAATACATTCTCTCCTCTGGAACATCAAGTACTGACAATTTTATTAGGGAGAAAGTACTAAATAGAACACAGTTTAGTGTCTCCTAACTGACATTCGATTTTGACTCAAACATTTTTAACTACACTACTAAGCTTATGTGTTAGAGGCAACATTTTCATCCTTAGAAATTTATCCTATACTTTATTCCTTCCAGGGAATTGAAGATTTGCCTTATGCTTGTTGGATACATTATGTGATCCTATAAAGCCATTTTCAAATTACCTCGACTTTATTTTCAAAAATCTTTGTAGGTACCAAGGGCGCCTGGGTGGCTCAGTTGGCTGGGTGTCCACCTTCGGGTCAGGTCATGATCTGGTGGTTTGTGGGTTCGAGCCCCACATCAGGCTCTGTGCTGACAGCTTGGAGCCTGGAGCCTGCTTCGGATTCTGTGTCTCCCCCTCTCTCTGCCCTTCCCATGCTCATGCTCTGTCTCCTCTGTCTCTCAATAATAAGTAAAGGTCAAAAAAAAATTAAAAAAAAATCTTTGTAGGTATCAGACCATATTGGTTCGAGGATGGGCTCTATCATCTCATTTTCTGGTCTTTAGGTTTGCGTCTATACTAAAGATAATAAAAACAGACACCTCCCGTAGTTGCCACAAGAGTAGGAAGTACCCAGCACTTTCTAGAACATACTTTAGAACATAGTTAGAACTCTGTATATATGAATAATTATTTCATTTATGAAAACTCATACAGAATAGTACAGTAGGTGGATCTTGGGGGTATAACATCTCTAAGCTTCACTTTCTTCAGCATAAAATAAAGTTAATAACAACCATCTCACAGGGTGTTATAAGGATTAAATAGGATAACGTGTAAGAAGTGCTTAGCACAGGGCCTGGCATATCATCCTAAGTCTTACTAAATAGTATCTTCTATTATTCTATTTGAATTTTCTCTCTGTAATGTAGGTCTAGGTAATTTCCCAGTGAAATTTGGGACACGGTATAAACTACTTTATTTTTAATAATATTTTTCATCTTTTTCTTCTCCATAGGTTGCATTCTGTTAGGAGAAGGAGGTAAATGTTGGCTTTCACTATACAGTAATACTTTTCTGTATGAATTATGCATTTTAAAAATAAACTCTGGAAAGACATGTTGGTCTTTTTCCAGTGATCCTTTTATAAAGGGCTATTAAAATAACACATAAAAGAAATAACATTCATTCATTATTAATACCTTGTAGCAGTGATTACATCAGCTCAGTCTGGCCATCGATCGGTCCTCAAAGCCCTCAATTCACCCGGAACTCAAGGAGCAGACAACAGAGGGAAACCAAACAGCACATCTTCTCCCATGTCCTCCAGAACCTGTTCCATCAGTGAGGGCCTCCTTCTCCTGCCCCTTCAGCCCTTCTTCTCCATTCGTTCCTTTTCCTCTACCCCCCGGTGTGGTCAGGCCTTCTTAAACAAGAAACAAAATAATTTTTCTCTCAAACTTGTTCCTCCCTTGAAGTACCTTGCCCTTTTCTTTGACTGCTAAACTTATGATAAAAATGGTCTTTACTTCCTTAACATCTGTCACTTTTCACTCTCTTCTTTCACCCCTATGACTTTCTGGAAACAGTTACCTTGAAAACATTAAGAACTTCCTAATCATCAAGGCTTTTGACCTTTTCTTTGTCTTCATTCTTCTTGACCTGTTTGAAACATGTGATACTGTTGAAATTTTGACTATCTCTTAGAGTCTGGGACACTGTTCATACTTTTCTGGACATTTGTGTCTTGGTTTATTCATAGGAAACAGCAATGATGCCAACTTTGCAGAATGTTGTGAGGATAACACGAGGTGTTATTGTTAACATGTATAGCAATCAGTAAGTTTCACCTGACAATCTCATTTACCCCCAGGATTCTAAGTCTTATACTACATAGATGACTCCTACATCTATATTTGTGTTTTGATCTTTCTCTAGATATTCATTCTTCCTTTTCAACCTCTATTTTTACCTATAATAATAACATCCTGGGTGGTTAGAGCTGGGTGAGTTCTTAGAGAGACTATTCTCAACTTACAGTGGAAGAAATAGTGTGCAGAGGAAATGGTTTGGGCTGCAGGGTCAGTAAGGATGGCTTTAGCTTCAAATAACAGAAATCCCAATGTAATTGGTTTAAATGTGTGATCTACCATAACAAGAAATACAAGAGTATGGCATGTGAGGGTTGGTTAGTGTAGAATTTCAATGATAGCATCACAGGCCCAATTTCTCTCTCTACTGGCTCTGCCATCCTCAGCACGTTGGTCTGTTCATAGGCCAGTTCCTTGTGGTGAGATGGGTGTGGTGGTTCCTAGTGTCCCATTCGTACCTGACAATGGCCATTGAAAGGACAGACCATCTTATCCAGTATAGCTCTTCTTAAGAGTGAGTGTTCACTAACCTGAAGCACACAGCCGATTGCCCTTCATACTTCATTGGCCAGGCTTGTGACATGCCCTGGGAATGGAAGATGTCATTGACTTAGACCAATTAGAATTTGCCCTCTGAGACTGAGTCCAGCCTCCTCCAAAGCACATGGACTATGATGTTGGGTTAATACAGAAACTAAATCTGGTTTCTTTGAGATTAGAAAGGAAGAAGGTACAGTGGAAAATGAATGTTGGGCCAGCTCCCACAGTGTCTGTCACCATCTCCCAGGAAGTCAGTGGCAAGTGCCACAACCTGAACTCAGGTTTCCTGATCTGTACCCAACTCTCTTCCAATAATTCCTACTGCCTCTCAACATTGGAGCCAGACTCAACACGTCCACCATCTAACTGTTCACCTTTCTACTCAGACTTGCCCCTTATCACATTTTCTTATGTACTGACCATTTTCTTCTAAAGGTGGGCTACCATTTTCTCCCGTTAGCCATTTTTGACTTGTCTCCTTATTCTCCATAGTTCATTTCCTAAATCTTATTTAATCTCTCTATTAAAAAAAATCTCATACATTCACTGTTTTCTTTCCATCATTACTATTATCTCTGAGTGACATCTTTATTATATATGACTTGGATTATTATAATAGTCTGATAACTGATCTTCCTGAACTGCCTCTCTTTCCACCTCTCATTTACTCTTCAAATCATTGCTATATTCATCTTCCTAAAATATTCTTCCTACCTTTGAAAAAACTTCTTTAGAAGGGTGCCCAATGAGACCAAGCTTTAATAGTTTTTTAAAATTAGAATAAGTTGTTATTTAAAAGTTGTCAGTAGCTTCTATTTCTAGTGTTAGAATTTATAAATTTCCTTGGGAAATTTATATCCTTTTACCTGAGAACAATCTCTAGAAATGGTTTCTTTTAGATAGATGTAAGGCAAATAAGATACCATTGTTTATTTTCTTTTATTTATTATTATTTTATATGTTTATTCATTTCCTGAGAGAGGGAGACAGAGTGTGAGCAGAGGAGGGGCAGACCTCCAGGCTCTGAACTGTCAGGACAGAGCCCAATGTAGGGTTCGAACCGTGAGATCATGACCTGAGCTAAAGTTGGATGAGCCACCCAGGCGCCCCTAGGTACCGTTGTTTACAGGAAAGTGTGTAACAGAACCTTTGTTTTATGTTGACAAATACTGCCCTTCTGGGAGGTTCCAAAAAAAAAAAAGATGGGTATATTTCCATAAGGTTCAAGAAGCCTTCTGGGAAGTAGTGGATAAAGCTATGATACTCTCCTTTTTGAAGTTTAATATTATTAGAAAAGTATCAGATGAATTAAAATGGACCCAACTTAGGTCATTTGGCAAAAACATCAAATTACTTTGAAAAGTAACTTATCGGGGCGCCTGGGTGGCGCAGTCGGTTGAGCGTCCGACTTCAGCCAGGTCACGATCTCGCGGTCCGTGAGTTCGAGCCCCGCGTCAGGCTCTGGGCTGATGGCTCAGAGCCTGGAGCCTGTTTCCGATTCTGTGTCTCCCTCTCTCTCTGCCCCTCGCCCATTCATGCTCTGTCTCTCTCTGTCCCAAATAAATAAATAAACATTGAAAAAAAAATTAAAAAAAAAAAGAAAAAAAAGAAAAGTAACTTATCATAATAGGAAGGATAATCCAGAGTGATGACCAAAGCCATATGCAAAATCTTAGAATAAGTTTGGGGAGGCCTGGTTCTAGAAGGGCCTGTCTGAGCTTAGTGGGGAGGCTTTAAAAATTGCTGCATGCATACATAAGCGTGTACACACACACACACACACACACACACACACACACACGAAGCCAAAGTCATAGAAGGGCAAATTTAAGGTCTAGTACTGAAGTGGCTTGGGGGGCGGTGTGTGGAGTTTCTAAGCTGTCCTAATACTGATGGAAGGCCATCTCCACTCATATTTGAGGAATTCTACCACCGCGGTGCTAGCAGCTATAAATCAGTACCTCATGTTTTTTGGGGGGGGGGATTCTGGGATTTTGGAGTCACAGTTGTCTTGAAATCAGGCAAGAAAAGATATGAAGCTATCTGGATTGGGAAGAAAGAAGTAAAACTCTCTTTATTCAGAGACAACATGATCATTTACACAGGACATCCTATGTAACCTACAAAAGAGCTCCCAGAATTATTGACTTTAGCAAGACTGTAGGATACAAAATTATATACAAAACTTCATTGGATTTCAATATATAGTACTAGCTATGAATAACCAGACATTGAAATATAAAAGTAACATAAAAATATAAAATATTTGGAGATTAATTTGAGAAAGAGTGTGAAAGATTGGTACATGGAAAATGATAAAACATTGGTGAGAGAAATTAAAGAAGATCAAAATACAGAGATATATTGTGTTTACAGATTGGAAGACTCAATATGGTTAGGAGAGCAGTTCTCTAAATTATTATATAGATTCAAAGCAATCCCAATCAAAAATCCCAGTGTTTTTTTTTTTTGGTAGAAATTAATAAGCTGATTCTAAAATTTATATGGAAATGCAAAAGATCTAGAATAGCTTAAATAATTCGAAATAAGAGAACCAATTTGGAGGACTTAACCTACCTTACTTCAAAGCTTTTTATAACACTTTAGTAACTAAGACAACGTGGTATTGGCATCAAGGTAGACAAATAGATCAATGGAACAGAATAGAATCCAGAAATAGACCTACACATATATGGTCAATTGATTTTTGACAAGCGTATTTAGATGAAAAGGATAGTTTTTTCAACAAATGATGCTACAACAATTAGATATTTATCTGCCAAAAAACCACATTTCCCCCCCAAACCTCTTCAATTCATATCTTGCACCAATACAAAAAAATGAACTCAACATGGATCATAGAGTTAAATATAAAACTATAAAACAAGAAGAGAACACAGAAAATCTTTGTGACTTGGCAAAGATTCCTTAAAGGCAAAAGCACAATGCATTAAAAAAAAAGATACATGGGACTTCAGCAAAATTAAGAACTTCTACTCTTTAAAGCTAAAGACTGGGGAAAATATTTGTACATCATATGTATGATAAAGGGCTTATACACAGAATGCGTAAAGAACTCTGAAATCTCAGTGATAATAATAATTTTTAAATGGACAAAAGTTTTGAGCAGATACTTCATCAAAGAAGCTATAAAAGTGGCAAATAAAAAAACATGAAAGGTTTTTACTCATTGGGGAAATGCAAATTAAAACCATAATAAGATATCACTACACACCTATTCGACTGTCCAAAATTAAAAAGCGGTGACCATGCCGACCTTTCTCAAGGACGTGGAACAACTGAAATTCTCATATACTGCTGGCAGGAATGCAAAGTGATATTCCATTTTGGCAAATAGTATGGCAGTTAATTAAAAAGCAACATAAACATACTAGGTGACTCAGCCACTTCATGGCTAGGCATTAATCTAGGAGAAATGGGGCGCCTGGGTGGCGCAGTCGGTTAAGCGTCCGACTTCAGCCAGGTCACGATCTCGCGGTCCGTGAGTTCGAGCCCCGCGTCAGGCTCTGGGCTGATGGCTCAGAGCCTGGAGCCTGTTTCCGATTCTGTGTCTCCCTCTCTCTCTGCCCCTCCCCCGTTCATGCTCTGTCTCTCTCTGTCCCCAAAATAAATAAACGTTGAAAAAAAAAATTAAAAAAAAAATCTAGGAGAAATGAAGGCATATGTTCCTACAAAGACTTGTATATGAATATTGAAAGTAGCTTTATTTGTAATAGCCCCAAACTAAAAACAATGCAAATGCCCATCAACATGGTGAATGAAGAAACAAATATGGCATATCCATATAATGGAATACCACTTACTAGCAAAAAGGAACAAACTATTGATACACCCAACAATATGGATGAATCTCAAAAAATTGTGTTGAGTGAAAGAAGTCAGACTAAAGAGTCAATAGTGTATAATTCCATTTATACAAAGTTCTTGAAAGTGCCAATTAACCTACAGTGGCAGAAAGCAGATCAACAATTGCCTAGCGATGGGGCAGGAGGAAGAGATTACAAAGGGGCACAAGGAAACTTTTGGGGGTGATTGATATGTTCATTATGTTGATTGTGGTGATGGTTTCATGGGTGTATACATATGTCAAAATTTACCAAATTATATGCTTTAAACATGCACAGTTAATTATATGTCAATTATACTTCAATAAAGCTGTTAAAAAAAAGAGATATTTTAAATAGGTAAAAATAGGTAATGTTTGAAATACTAGTTGTACCTAGTGAGTGTATATTTCTCCAACTGACTAACCTCCAAACCCTTGGATCTGGCATTTGCTTTCTGTGGTCCAATCTCAGGCTAATGCTCCTGCTGTATTTCCCACTGACATTTTGAATTTCAAAGGGGACTGTTTCCTCAAACGGTATTATCTTTTCTCATGCATTTCATTATCCTGGAATGGGCGGCCTACCATCTTCTGATCTCACATAGAGATAATCCTTCCTTCTTCTGAACCCCCATAATTCTTTGTACTTTATGGCACTCATCATATTCATCTTTATATTATAGCTTATAAATACATTTCTTACCTCCCCTATAACAGTAAAAGATTCTTGAAGTTAGTGACCCGTGTATTTATTATTCGTCCTAATACCATAATGGTGTCTTAGAGAATATCTTATAAATAGTAAATGTATGTATGTAGTTGTTTAACTGAGGATTTTTTAATACTGCTCAAAGACTAAACAACATTTTATTGTGCTTAAAAAATATGAAACTTTTCCTAATTGTGATGTATGCAATCTTTGTTCACATAAGATTGGGGAATATTTTTCCTTTGTTTAGGTTGTTTAATCTCTCAATCTATTGTGAATACCTGTGTTTATCATCTTTAAGACATTTCTCATTACCTGAGTACCAGAAACTATTGTTTGTAGTAGATTTGTAATTGTTCAAAGATCTCCCACATAATGTACAAGGGTTGGGCAAAATGGCATATAGATTCAATGATTATAAAGAAAATAACAAAAGTCTGTTTCTGGAACATCTTTTTCTATTTTTGACCCCATGTTGAAATAATGAAACCCAAGTCCTATCTAAGAAATAGGCCAGTGATAAAACCTAAGAATAATTTTGTTGCGGAGTTAAAGTGAACAAGAAACTGGGCTAAGAGGAAAGCTTTACTTCAGTTTCAAATATCGGAAAAAACTGGGAAATTGGATAAAAGGAGTTCAGGAAATTGTACTGGATGAAAATGATGTTTTGTATTTGTTCTAACGTGAAAACATCTATTTCCCTCACACAGAGATGGATACGTAATGGTCTCAAATCTAATGGAAGTGCTCATTTCCAGGGGTATTGTAGTTCTGAAATGGGTTTGTTTGAGGATTCTAGGTCTAATTTCATATCATTAAACTCTGAAATTACAGAAGCCTTTCCAAAGTAATCCTTGAGCCTCAAAACGGCCTCATGGTGCACCACGAGCGTGTTGTGTACAAAGTCTGAAGGGCTTGTAATACAATCCTCCTTCTGGTAGCGACCAGTGCTGTGCTCGGTTCTTGCCTTTCCCATGGGCTGCATTTCTCAGTGTCAGAGCTCAGCCCGGGTGCTGGAGTGGCAGCCGCTAAAGGTTTCCAAAGCCGATAACAGGGCAGAGGTGACAATGTCAGGGTTTGGATGAGACCTGGGTTTGAATACTAGTTCCACTACATATGAGCTCTGTGGCCCGGATCCAGCCTGCTCGCTTCCTGAGCCTAAATGTCCCCATCTGCCAAAAGGGTACCATGAATGTCAAGACCTAGCATGGTGCCTCGACACGTGTGCGTGTGGTTAGTTTCATTAGCAACGAGAAATTGTCTTAGTTTTACTTCAAGAAAATAGTCTTAGCCTCGTGCTAAGGATAATTTTAGAAAACAAGAGTGTGAATGTGGGCATTTTTCTTAGAAACAGTTCTAGAGGAAATTTGGTGGCTGTGTATCTAGTGTTAAAAGGCCTACCCAACCTTGTCTAAGAGTCACAATGTCAATGCCTTCAAACAGATACACAAATGGTGTTATGGAGCCCCAGATATTGTCCACTCCATTCACTGTGGGCAGGAAGAGGGTCTATTTTTAAGGGGACAGAAGAAGACCGTAACTGGCTAAAAATAGGGTTCTCCTGTCTTCCGTCTGTCACTTTCACCCTTCATTTTTCTGTCCACCCCCATGTTTCCTAAAGTCTCCTTATCATCTCTGTTCACTTTTCCCTCCTCTTTCTCTACTCTAGAAATGGTACATGTTATGAAAGAGAAAATTCTTGACACCATCCCCAGAAAGTCAGTGGTGGGGGTAATGCATTTTTAATCCTGAACACCTGGCCTCCTTTTATTTGGCTGCCAGAATGAGGAGGTTTTTTGATTATTCAAAGAAGTCCTTTTGCTGGTGTTCACAAATGACTAAAAAGGTTAATAAATTTCAGAATCTGCCTGGTAATCCAGGGAGATAGAACTCTGCAAACACAGACTTTTCCTTTTAGGTTGAATCTGACATTATGAAAAGCTCCCCGTCTCTTTCCACACTCGAAGTATTTATCCAGGCGTTAAACACTGAGCAGCAAAAGCGTAGCAAGGGAGCTAACATTAATTGTGGGTCCACTTTGCAGAAGGTTTCTCACATTATCTCATGTAGTCTTTGTGACAATCCCGGGGGGCAAGCATCACCATTTCCATATTTCATAGGTGAGGGCGCCAGGGGGCTTCAACATGCCCTGCCGGGGAGGGACTTGCTCCAGTGCAGTTTCCCTAAGCACTGGTGACCCCTTGCAAGATTTAGCCATCGTCTGCAGCTGATCCCCTCACCCCAGTCGTGGTATCCTGCTGTAACACCTTGATACAAGTGCTCTTCACGCACCATGCAGTGCCAATTATGGCAACACGTAGCTCCCAATTTCAACCACCGTGTGTGGCCAGTCAGCTCTTGGGGTGTCAAGGGCAGAGTCCATCTTTCTAGGGAAGAGGGCTTTGAAATTGACATCCCCTCCCTCAGCAGTGCAAGCACAGCATCTGTGTCCCCGAATCTCTTTCATCTGCTCTGATTACACAGAGGCAGGTCTGCAAGTCCCTTATGTTGGCTGGGGTGGTGAGGCAGTGTGTGTGGGATGATGGCGGGTGGTAACGCCAGTTACCTGTCAGTGGTGCCTCTCAGTAAAGGCGGCAGGGCAGCAGCAGGAGTACTTGGTGGTTTTGGTCTTCAGTTATGATTCTGAGAAAACGAGAACATCATTTACACATAGATTATCAAACTGAATCCTTTTAACAACTCTGTGAGGAAGGTTCAATTATGATCCCAGGGTAATGTAGTGATTACGAATAAATACGGGCTTGGGTTTGAATCACTGCTCTGATACTGTCAGTGGTAAGTTCAGGACTTGACATCTGTGTGACTTTCACCTTCCTGTGCCTTGGCTTCCCCTCTGTATGACAGGAAGAATAACACCACCTACCTTATACTGTTGTGAAAAGCAAATGAGACAACCTATATGGTAGTAAGTGCTCTATAGGTGGTCACTATTCTTATCTCCATTTTCCGGATGAGGAAACTAATACCCAGATGGGTTAGATAACTGCCCAAAGTCACAGAGCTAATAAGTGCTTTCAAAACCCATGCTGTCAGCCATTACCCCATGGCAGTGCTTCTTAGGCTTTTTCACATCCCGGCACACATGGAAAACAATATTACTCATAGGACATTGCGGGGAGTGAGTGGGACAACTCAAGGCTTGAGGCGATTGGTCTGGCGGGCTCTGGCCATCCCCAGTTCCTTCTGGTCAGCTGGTACTCTGCTGTACTGAAACAGGTGCCAAGGATGTCAGGTAAGTCTTCCTAGAGAAAATGCTGTTTTCAGTATAGCTTGAACAGTTAGTAAAGTTTAGTAGTGAAAGCGGGGCAGCGAAGTTGGGTGAGAGGGACTGCTTAATTTTCTTTTCTGGAAAATGGAGATCACAATACTACCTATTATACAGAAAAACTAAATGAAGGAATGTATATGGAAAGACTTTGCAAAATGTGATATCAATTTTAGCTGTTACTATTTCTAAGGAAAATGCACAAAATATTTGAAATCATAAGAGTGATTTAGGCATAGTGGTTACAGAAATGGAACATTTCTACCAAACAGTCACTTGAGGGAAGTTACAGTTTTGAGATGACCTTCCTCTTGCCCTCCTTCCCTCCCTTACTTCCTTTACTTATCTTTAACCAAATAAAAATGGATGTTAGCTTCCTCCAAGGTTTGTTATGAGGCTTAACCTATTTTCATCCAGTAACTAAAGCAAGTAGGAATAAGTTCAAGAATCCTATAAACCTAAGTCAAGTGATCTCTGAAAGTCAGACTCATTAGCTTTATCTGAGGTAATGGCATGGCAGACCATCTCCATGATGTCGTCCCAGCACTTCTTTGGTGAGGACTTGTTCTGACAGGCAAGGCAGCCAGGTATAAGCTGGACCCAGAAACAAAGCTTTAATCATTAGAGGGGGGAGATTTGGAGCCGTCAGTCAGCTTGTCTCCTGCCCAGGGCCTGACGTCACCTGACTCCTATGGAAAGGTTGTGAGTAAAGCTTGAAAGGGCCACCACACTGACTATATTGTCCATCTGTGGGGCCCAAGGATGTCTGCCTTGGTCCTGTCTCTCTGAGAGAGGAGGTCAGGAAAGGAAGAGAGACATTCTCCCCAACTGTTCAATGTAACACCAAAATAGCCTTGTCATCCTGACATCAGCTCCATGGCATCAGCTGTGGAGGCAGATGGCAATGCCTGCTGGACATGGTGAACAGTGAAAGAATTTAGGCAATGGGAAGAGAGGAGAGGGTACCATGTGAATGGCTACTAGACTTATTTGTCAGCATATGGGAAATGTTCATAGGAAGAATGATTGGAGGCAAAAAGTAGGAAAACATGGGTTACACATAGAATAAGGCAGTAACAAATCTTGGAGCATTACCACAAGTCTTCATTGCTATTTCATTCCTGCACCCTTGAGCTACTTATACTTGGAGATCCAGGGTGAGATCTGGAGCCTAATTCATCTCCAAATATTACCCGTTTTAAGAAGTATTCTTTTAAAGGGTTCATGTAAAATTTGTTCAACTTTGACATTTTCTTTCCAGAGTTTACTGAAAAATTCAGTCAAGTCACTTGCACAAATGCATCAATATTTTAAAAGCTACCAATCTTACACATAAAAAAGAAGACTCACAATCCTCGATAATCTTTAATGTAACACGCATTCATTATATATGAGCCCTCAAAGGGGAAACTCGCGTTGTTCAGAATCCTAAGTGCTACAGAATGGTGGCTTTGGGATAGTTAAATACCACATATTTGCTTTGTAAAACCACCATCAAATGACTTTAGCAGATGAACCCTGAAAGTCATCACGACTCTTTTGTCTTTAATAACGAGGATCAAGCAAAAGGAGAGTGTTTCCTCTGATGTGACATTCTTGTGGTCATAGCTTAACAAGATACCCTCCTTGAAATTTGACTCTGATGATGTTCCTCGGGCCTTGGAGAAGCTGACTCATTCTTTGTGGCTGATCCCACATGTCACCTCCACTGTGAGCTAGGCCCTAACACCTCAAAAAGGATTAATTGCTCCCATGGAACTTGGTATATGTCTCTGTTATGGCACCATTATCACATGGTATCCTAGCTATTTTTGTGCTTGTTTACCCAATAAACTATGAGCTCCTTGGGAGTGGGGATGGTTTTTGGCACAGGAGGCACTTAACAGATAATTGTGGAATTAAAGAGAGTATCTATCATCATTGATGCTATGTTTAAGATATAGATAAATTTATGCACTTGTACAAACAAAGTGAGAAAAAAATGTTCAAGGGGCTGTTGCCATCCAGATATAGAATTTAAAAAAATTTTTTTTCTTAGGAAGCTGTCATCTTAAAATCTCCTGAACTAGAGAGATTCAAGAAAGGTAAGCAATGTTCTGAGGTAAATGACTGAGTTAACAAATGAAAGAAGAATTTTCTGTTATCTAGTATGTGCTTGATTTACACCTATATTTAAAGCTAGAACTCAGGGGAAGGGAAGGAGTTGGGTTTGATATTTATTGAGTGACTTCTGTCTCCTAGGTTCTGTAATTGGAGGTTTCTGATACATTTCACTTTATGTGCAACCACCCCATTGGTTGAGTCCTATCAGCTCCTTTTGTCAAATGGGGAAAACTGAGGGGTGCCTGGGTGGCTCAATCGGTTAAGTGTCTGACTTCAGCTCACGTCATGATCTCACGGTTCGTGGGTTCGAGCCCCGCGTCGGGCTCTGTGCGGACAGCTCAGAGCCTGGAGCCTGTTTCGGATTCTGTGCCTCCCTCTCTCTCTGACCCTCCCCCGTTCATGCTCTGTCTCTCTCTGTCTCAAAAATAAATAAACGTTAAAAAAAATTTGAGAAAAACGGGGAAAACTGAATTTTGGAGGTTCAGCAATGTGAACACAGTTGTTCCGTCTACTAAATGGCTGAATCAGAATTTGAACCCAAATCTGAAAAAAAAATTCTTAGTATGTGTCTATATCTGTTTTTAAAAAAGGGAAGAATTGAATGGTTATTAAGATAATTCAGGGCAACCCTTACCTGTAGCCTACAATTTCCCCTCTTAAATAAATATCCAAGGAAGAGATTTGGGGGAGGGGCTTGAAGTAGGTAATAGATGTGGTGGGTAAGCTGGTGGACTCAGAGTCAGAAACTGGGTAAAGAGCCTGGTTCTGTCACATCCTACTGGTGTGACCTTGGGCCAATTATTTAACCTCCTTGAGCCTCAGTTTCTTTAACTGTAAGATGTGGAAATGGGTGGAGGGAAATAACCATTGTTTGTATGCTACAGGATGTTTTAAGAATAAAATGAGAGAATGTACTGAGCACCTAGACAAGCACTTGCCACTTGGCATTAGGGCTCAACACATTCTTATTGTAATTAGCCATATGTTCTATGTTTATTGCCCAAAGTCAACAGACAGTTGCTCATCTCTCTACTTAATGTTCAGTAGATGCAATCTTAGAGTAAGTGAAGAGAAGCCCACTGAATAATCTTTTCCCCTGTAATCTGCAGCCAGAGTATGGGGTTTGGAGTCATTTGATAGGAGTTTGATTCCTGGTTCTGCTTTGTGATCTTGGTGAGACAGGTTACTCAGTTTCTCTGAACACGGTTTTCTTATCTGTAAAATGGCAATCAAAACTACACCTATCTAACAGAATTCTTGCCAGGCTCACCTGATAAGTACCAAGGTAAGGAGTACATGAAAGGGTACATAACCTGGTCTAAGAAGAACCAGCAGAGTCTTCTCGAGGGCAGTGAAGTCCAAGTGGACACCTAAAAAAGGGAAGAACCTTGAAAACCATGATACACACTTATGCCAATAATAATTATGTTATCATTTTATTAATATATATATACAGGTCTCCCTCAACTTATGACAGGCTGATGTCTCAATAAATCCACCACAAGTTGAAAATATCTTAGTCAAAAGCATTTGATACATCTAACACATCTAACCTACTGAACATCACAGCTTAGTCTAGACTATCTTAAATGTGCTTAGAGCACTTATATTAGCCCACAGTTGGGCAAAGTCATCTAACACAGAGCCTATTTTATAATAAAGTGTTGAATGTCTCATGTAACTTATTGAATACTGTACTGAAAACCAGAATGGTCGTATGGGTACAGAAGGATTGCAAGTGTATCAGTTGTTGACCCTGGCCATGAGCTGCCACGTGCTGGTGCCCACAATCATGAGGGAGTGTTGCACCACATATCGCTTGCCTAGGAACATATCAAAATTCAAAATTTAAAGTACAGTTTCTACTAAATGTGTATTGCTTTCACACCATCATAAAGTAAAAAAATCATAAGTTGAACAATCATAAGTTGGGGAACATCTGACATTTAACTTTTTTCAAACTATATTTTCCATGCAACTGGTTTCACTTTCTGACATAACCTTAGAATTTCATTAAGTTTTTAAGGGAGGAATGCTGTGATTTTTCTTTTAGTGGATTTTAATTATCTCCAAAATTTGGTCTATCATTTTCCTAAAGGTATTTTTGGTAGAACTTCAGTATTTTGCTATGTCCTCAATCATCAGCTCTACAATGTGAGAATCAAAAGGAATATAGACCATGTAATTCTTTCTGGCTTTCATAATAATTGGGATAAGTCCATGAGCTCTGTGTGTGTGTGTGTGTGTGTGTGTGTGTGTGTATGTGTGTAAATGCGTATACATCTTGGATTTGATGCTGAGTTATTCTTGGGGTATAAATAAGACACTGAAAGGCACATTAACTTTTCCAGGTCACTAGGGTTTTCATTAGAATGCTGGACTATTAATAGTTACCTAGTGGTAGAGAGGAAATGATGTTCCAGTCCTTCTCCTCTCTAGAGGGCTTAGCATACCAGAGAGCAACAGTGATTTGCAAGTGTCTGGTTCATAGTGTGCTGGTATTGTTTACAAGGTCAAATTTTGGATTAACCTTTTTTGATGAAAAAAAAATTCAACAACAGTATCTTCAGGAACATTCTGTTTCTTAAGGAAAATTATTTTACATGTAATTTACCTAGTGCACCACATAAAAATTCTTAGCACAGAATACTCAACACACTGTAAAAATTTATTTCCTTTGAATTGCTTAAATGTCATCGTGTTTGGTACAAATAAGGAAATACCTCCTTGTGCAAATAATCTTGCCAAAGCTTCTCTGCTATAGTCTCACATAAAATGGTCCCCGCTATATAGAAAAGGATAATTGAGTTATTACCTGGTGAACACAAACAACAGAGCCAGCCACAAGAGATAATTCAGAAACCTTTATTATGTTTTGTTATCCTTTAAAACAAGATTATCTGCCCAAAGAATCTAGAAAATTACTTGTACTGTTTCCAACTGATTTTGTCTGAACGATTTCTGTGAGATGCACTGAACAGGCCATGGTGGGATGAGGGATTTGTTAGAATAACCATATCTGGGGGCGCCTGGGTGGCGCAGTCGGTTAAGCGTCCGACTTCAGCCAGGTCATGATCTCGCGTTCTGTGAGTTCGAGCCCCGCGTCAGGCTCTGGGCTGATGGCTCGGAGCCTGGAGCCTGTTTCCGATTCTGTGTCTCCCTCTCTCTCTGCCCCTCCCCCGTTCATGCTCTGTCTCTCTCTGTCCCCAAAATAAATAAACGTTGAAAAAAAAATTAAAAAAAAAAAAATAACCAGATCTGTTATATGGCTGATATCATCAGGTTTTTACTAGACTATTAGCTGCTTGAAGGCACAGTCTGTATCATATTTATCTTTGGATCTCTCCTGTGTCTTGAATGTAGTAGGCATTGTCTAACTAGTTATTGAATTGATTTAAATTCATTTTACTATGAAAATAATTTCTGAGTCTCCCAGGAATCAGACAGCATTTGAATAATACATTCCTTGATGCTCTTTTTCATTACATCTGGTTTTGTTTCCCACTGGGATCTACATACGTATGGAAACACAGGCGTAGATTTGTGGAAATTATGGATTGTGACAAGGAAAGCAGCATCAAAAATTGGATAGCATTTGGCAAATATGGGTAAAATTAATACAGACATGTGCGGACTTACAGAATTCATATAGATTAAGAATTTTTGGGAAAAACCCCCACAAACACGCCTGTTTTTATGGCTGTAGTACATTGTACAGTCTGTCTTCTTTTCTTTTCTTTTTTTTTAAGTTGATTTATTTGTTTTGAGAGGGAGAGAAAGTGCAAGCAGGGAAGGGGCAGAGAGAAGGGGAGACAGAATTCCATGGAACTCATGACTTGAGCCGAGCTTGAGTCAGATGCTTAAATGACGGAGCCACCTAGATGTCCCTCTCCTACTTTTCTTTTCAAAAATTTTTTTTATTAAAAAAATTTTTAATGTTTATTTATTTTTGAGAGAGACACAGAGTGTGAGTGGGGGTGGGGCAGAGAATCCCCTAGCAGAGAATCCTTAGCAGGCTCCAGGCTCCGAGCTGTCAGTCAAGAGCCTGACACCGGGCTCAAACTCACCAACCGTGAGATCATGACCTGGACGGAAGTGGGCCACTTAACTCACCGAGCCACCCAGGCGCCCCTTACTTTTCTGTTTTGACAGTTTTACTATTAGATAAGCCTGAAATTCAGGTGAGGAGATGCTTGTGTGCTTGTGCATGCATGTATGTAAACAAGAGACAAATGAAATTTTATCCCAATAAGATGAATCTGGCATAGAATGATGATAATGACTGTTAATTGAGAGCCCATTATATATCAGGTAATCTTTAAATACAATAATGTATTTAACGCAGACAACAACTTGATGAATTATCTGTCATTTCCATTTTTTAAGGTTAATAAGCTGATGTTCAGAGCTGTTTAATAACTTGCTCAAGCTCATACAGTAAGTAGCAGAGCTGAGACTTAAACCCGAAACTCTCTGACTAGTAAATTGGTCTTCTTCCCACGTATTGTGCTTGACATAGGAGGAGGCAGCTACACATGGTGATTCTTAACAGTGTCAAAACATCTTTTTCTTTGGGGACGACCCTTGTCTGTAATTATTACCTGTAGAGTCTGTCTTTGAGCCTTAAAGCTAGATTAAGGCTCTGTTTATGTAGAGCAACAAAACAGTCCAATTGCAGCGTCTAGTACTGGCAACATTTACTGGGAAGTCAGTAACTGAACAAAAGTGAGGCACCTTGAATAAAAGAAAAAAGTGAAGTGAGAGGGTGTTTAATGCTTTGTCTGTTTTTTTTTTTAAATACAACAAATTAAACAATTTGAATTCTGAGTAGAAAGAAACAAGTGAAAATTTATTTCACTTTTCAAACCATGTTGAATTAATATATCCTAGAATTTTTACCTTCAGGTGGTAATGAACGAGCAGCATCGGAAAGCTGCAGGTGGAAGAGGTTGAGAAACAGCATGTGTTTTATCAGTTGGTAAGGGAGCCAAGGTGGTATTTTGACTGTGGAGGAGAATGGTAATATTAGAGAAGCATTTGCTGGTTTGTAGTCAGTCTCCTTTCCTATGAACACAGGATAATGATAGAGTTGAAACATTAAAACTAAAAACCAATTTATCCATCAGACTGTTTTCTTCAAGTGCTGTGACAGCCAAAAAGAAACCCAGGTCTGCCAAGATGGGAATCTACGCACCTAAATTTCTTTGTTGTGCTATGCGCTCGGCATAGTGGTAAACCAAAGCAGCCTGATTCCTGCCCTCATGAAGCTTATATAGGCTAGACATAAGGAGACATAATAATTTCATAGAGCAGTATTGAGGACTTTTAAAGACTTCACAGTCAATATAATTAAATAAATAAATAAAACCCAGCAACTCAAAGGGAGAAAAATTGCCTCCAGAAGGCCCCTGGAACTAGCCCAAGGCTGTGAGTATTCAGGAGGACTGTGAAAAGACAAGACAATGGAGAGAAAAAAATAAGGGTCCCCATGCAGTATTCATCTAGTTAAAGGTAATGACATCAGTAGGAGATTATACTGCTCTCCTTAGAGATACTCGTGTTGTGAAACAATAAAGAAAGCCTGAACATTAATGCTCTGACCAGAATGGGTACCATTGTGGTTTAACATAAGCTACCTTTTATTTTATTCACTGGTGACTTGAGGGAAGTGAACTCTAGCAAGCTAATCGCAGTCACTTTCTTATGAAAGTGAATTATTATGAAGAGGCTTTCATAAGAATTAAAAAATATATATATTTTTTATTTATTTATGTCACTGAGGTGAAATTAACATAAAATTAACCATTTCAAAGTGAACATTTCAGGGGCATTTATTATATTCACAGCGTTGTGCAACCATCCTTTCTATTTAGTTCCATAACATTTTTATCACCCTGAAAGGGAACCCCATACCTATTTAATTATTTTTAAGTTTATTTATTTAGAGAGAGACAAGAGAACATGAGTGGGGGAGGGGCAGAGAGAGGGATAGAGAGTCCCAAGCAGGCTATGCACCATCAGCACAGAGCCCGACATGGGGCTCGATCCCACCAACTCTGAGATCATGACCTGAGCCCAAACCAAGAGTCAGACACTCAACCAACAGCCACCCAGGGAACCCCATACCTATTAAGTAATTTCCCCTCATTCTCCCTTCTTCCTGCCTCTGGTAACTACCTATCTTTGCTCTGTCTCTTCTGGGGATTTACCTATTCTGCTTATTTTTTATAAATGGAATCATATAATAAATCTTTTGTGTCTGGCTTCTTTCACTTAGCATAATGCT
>NW_024412413.1:49030106-49045027 GCF_014898765.1 Herpailurus yagouaroundi
TGGATCTCTTCTATAACACCAATCCCATTCATGAGGCCCCTCCCCCCTGATCACTTCATCACTTCCCAAAGGTCCCACCTTCTAGCATCATAGCATTGGATATTAAGATTCCAATATGTGATTTGGGGGGAGATACAAATATTCAGACCATACCATGCATGCGCCTATACTTGTTTGAATACCTGTTTTCAATCCTTTTGAGTATACAGCCAGGAGTAGAATTATTGGGTCATATGGTAATTCTACGTGTAACTTTTTGAGGAACCACCAAACTGTTTTGCACAGTGGATGAGTGATTTTACATACCCACCAGCAATGGACAAGGGTTCCAATTTCTCCACATCTTTGCCAATATTTATTATTTTCATTTTTTAAAAAATTATAGCCATCCTAATGGATATAGAGTAGTGCCTCATTATGGTTTGCTTTACATTTCCCTAACGATAAGCATCTTTTCATGTGCTTGTTGGCTATCTGCATATCTCCTTTGGAGAAATGAGAAACGTCTATTCAAGTCCTTCGCACATGTTTTAATTGGGTTGTTGTTGTTGTTGTTGAGTTGGCAAACTAATTTTTGAGCCATGTAGTTCAGCTGTGTCCTGATATAAATCCAATCCCCACAGCAGTCTTAAGGGTGGGGTGTGGGCAGGGAGAAGAGAAGGCAAAGAGCACGAGAGAGATAGAACTTGGGGTGTGGCTGAAAGGGTGCTAACACACAGCTTTATCTTCCCCAATAACTTAGACATCAAAATTTATCTTTCCTGATAACTCACAAAAGGAAGTGATAGCTTTGGCATGGCACTGTGATGGATACGTATTTCCTGAATCAGTGACCTCAATTTCATTCTCACTGCCATTGTCTAGCTCCACAATAAAGAGTTACCAGTTTTTAGTGCACATCACACATGTTATCTTGCTTAAACTTCACAGCCATGCCAGGTTGGTAGTATTATCCTAATTTTACAGATTAGAAGACCTGAAGCCTGGGGAGATTGAGTAACTGGTTCAAGATCATGACTAGAAGGAGGCTGAATGAGTAGGGACTCCATTCTCATAAATTCACACCCTTTTCCTATTACTCCATGGGTGGCTCCTCCCTTGTATGCATTATTGTCATAATCTCCTTCCTGTCTCCTTTTCTTCAGTATTCCCTTCCTGATTCAGTTCTCCACACTGCTGACTTGGTGGTATTTTGAAAATGTAAGTCTTATGCCACATCCTCACTGAAGGTCTTTTAATGGCTTGTCATCCTACAAGATCCTGTCTTCCCTTTCAAGTTATCATCTTTTGCTGTCCTCATCTGCACCCACCCTACAGTCATGTTAAACTACTTAGTTTCTGGAATTGGTTAAGTTGTTCATAACCTTGTGCTCACAACAGAATTCCTGCTGCCTGGAATGCACTGACTCCCCTCCCCAACAGTACCACATTATGACCTTTTCCCTTTGCCATAAAATGCACAAATATCGGCAAAAGAGGTAGTCAGGGGAAAGAGAGAGAGAACGCTGTCATTATTTACATACCTCCTTATTTACATACATCTTGACTGGCTGGAATATCCAAGAGAATCAACTGAAAAACGAGTAAGACCACTCAATAGTCAGATAGAAGATTTAAGAAAATCAACAGATCTCCCAGTCACCAACATTTAGAAAATGTAATGGAAAGAAGGCTCTTATTCACAGTAGCATCAAAAACCATAAAACTTAATAAAATATGTAACTTCATATTAAAGAAAAAACTTTGGACTGATTAAAGGATAGAAAAATAACACCCGACTCTACAAAAGTACACTCCATGTTTCTGCACAGAAGGTCTAACGTGGTGGTGAGGAGTCTCAGGTCTGACTGCTCGAGTTTGAATCCCCTTTCGTTCAATTCTCTCATGGGTCATCTCCGAAAAGTCACTTCACTTGAGTGTAAATCAGTCTTGATTGATTGTAAAATGAGAGCAATAATATTCACTAATTCCTGTATCAAGGATGAGAGATGAATAAAATAATCTGACTAAATAATAAAATGAATGAATGAATGAATGAATGAATGAATAAAATGATCTGTTTAGAACACTTAGCCCAGTGCCAGGCACATAGTAAATACTTAATAAGTTACCTATTATACTAAAGATGCTAATTACCTTTAAGATAATCTATGCATTTAATGCAATTCCAATCGAGCATTTGTATCAGTATGTGATTTGTAATTTTACTGAGAGATTTACAGAGTGTTGTGTTTTTTACTTTCCATTTTTGGAGTCATGTGTCTTTTGAGCTGTGGATATCTCCCAACAGAGGTGTTTTGCTTTTGGTTTTGCCTTTGTTTTTGATGCATATGACCCCATATATATGTCTCTTTCTTTCTTCCTTCTTTCCTTTCTCAAACTCACAAAGATATGCTTTTTGTGTTAAATCCTAGAGGCTTTATTGTTTTAACTTTCACACTTAGATCTATAATTCACCTGGAAATAATACCAATATAGTACTGTCTGAATGTAGAATATGAGGCACCTGGGTGGCTCAGTTGGTTAAGCGTCCGACTTCGGCTCAGGTCATGATCTTGTGGTCTGTGAGTTCGAGCCCCGCATCAGGCTCTGTGCTGATGGGTCAGAGCCTGGAGACTGCTTCAGATTCTGTGTCTCCCTCTTTTTCTGCCCTCTTCTGCCTGTGCTCTGTCTCTCCTTCTCTCAAAATAATAAATAAACATAAAAAAATTTGATATCTGGTAGAATAAGTCTTCCCTTCTTGTTCTTCTTTAAGAGTGTTTTGACTATTTCTGGCCTGTTTCTTTTCCATATAAATTTATGGAAAAAATCAGCTTTTTAATTTCCACATGAAAAAAAGCTGCTGGGATTTTGAATTGGAATTGTACAGAGTCTATAGATTTGAGGAAAACTGACATCTTTTCAATATTGAGTTTTCCAGTCCTTGAACATGGTACACTTCTCCATTTATTGAGATCTTTATATTCTTGCAGTAATGTTTTATAGTTTTCTGTGTGGAGGTTTCTATGCTGATTTCTTACCTTGGGGTTCCTACAAACCTACATATGGTACTAGCTTGATGTTTCAACTCCACAAGGTGGTATTTTTTCTTCCAAGAGTGGTTGTGGATTATGGCAAGCTTTATCATGACTACTCTGGGTTGGTAGACTATGTGTTTCTGGTCCTTTCCTTAATGGTCATTTGACAATCCCAGCTTCTTGCAGAGCTTAGTTCTGGCTTACGCCCTCCTGCAGGATACAGGAGGAATCTCCTATTGCTGCATGAATGGAAACCTCAGGCCTTAGACACTTGGGCCTCTGACCAAGACTGATAGCCCCATTCTGGCTTTGCTTGCCTTCCATGTTTGTGGCACCTGTGGGTTGTCCTGTCCCTCTTTTGAGCTGAGCTATATAATATAGTTTAAAATATTTTGATCATAGTTGGCAGAGAATTTCTATTGTTTAGAGTGGGAGAGGGAGACTTTAGTGCTGGCTTAGAATTCGATACTCCTGGGAGTCTTCTGCCATACTACTTGGAATCTTGAAAAAAGGTCCACTGGGGCGCCTGGGTGGCGCAGTCGGTTAAGCGTCCGACTTCAGCCAGGTCACGATCTTGCGGTCCGTGAGTTCGAGCCCCGCGTCAGGCTCTGGGCTGATGGCTCGGAGACTGGAGCCTGTTTCTGATTCTGTGTCTCCCTCTCTCTCTCTGCCCCTCCCCCGTTCATGCTCTGTCTCTCTCTGTTCCAAAAATAAATAAACGTTGAAAAAAAAAATTAAAAAAAAAAAAAAAAGGTCCACTAATAGAAGAATAGTTAACTATGAGAATGAGGTAGATGCAAATACAGAAAGTATGGAAAGATTTCTGAGTCATATTACTAAATGAAAAGAAAAATTTCACAATAATATGCATGGTATAATTTATGTAAGTAAAATGCAAAGCAACTCTCCCTTTAAAATACTTATAGCAACAGGTCTGGAAATTCACACACAAAACCGTTCACAGTGGTTACTTTTAACCACTATGAGTTGGGGTGGAGGGTAGATGGTTAAAGGAAACTTTCAAGGAGTTTTTCCTATCATCCTGTGTTATGTGATTTATTTGAGTTATCATTTGTTTACAAGCAATACAACTTACATTACTTGTACAATAACAGTCAATCATGTCCTCTTTCCCAGCTCAGGCCCCAAACCCTTGACAGTCTTCAGAGCCTGTTCTTTCCTCTCCTGCTCAGCATCTACTCCAGCCACCTGGCTGTCTCTCTGTCCCTAGAATGCCATTCTCCTTTTCACCTTTGCATTTCCTGTTCTGTCTGTAATGTTCTCGCCCCGCCTCTTTAACTAGTTAACTAAAACTCATCCTTTATAGTGGCTTTCAATTTTTGCAACATGTCCTCAGAGCAGCCTTCCCTGAACTTCAGACCAGGTAAAGTTCTCTGTTATATGCTCTCCTAATGCCTTGTATTTCTCTTTTGCAACATTTACCAGAATTTTAATTAAATGATGTTGAAGGTAGTTGTATAATGCTGGACAATTGGAGTAGAGCTTGAGCTTTTTTTCTGTTAGGATTCGGGCTGTCTCATTTGCTGATGAATTCCCAGAGCCTAGCAGAGCAACTTGAACGCGATGAACACTAGGTGAAGGAACCAACAAGTAAGTACACGAGACTTTGTTTGAATCTTGTGTGTAGTTTCTGATTACCCGAAGTCCTTTAATGGAAACTTAGGGATCTGAGGCTCCCGTGTGGGGAAATATTAGTGCCTTTTCTGTTCCTGTTTAGGACTGCACAGATTTGTGCAGTGCAGGCCATGGGGCTGTGCAGTCCCTTACACTGTACTCAGAGTGGTGTTGAGAATACCATCCATAAAATGTCTCCTCTCCAATTCCCACTGCCTGTGAGTCTGCCCATGAACAAAGGAGGGACCTAATAGACCTCTAGGGATTTCAGTAAGAAAGGTAATTAGTTCCTGAACTGAGTGTTGCCTGGGAGACTCTCCCTCTATCTCCAGGAACCATTTCCTCTATGCTTGTTTCCAGGCTCCCACCATCCAACATCTTCAACTTCAGATGCAAGCCGGTCTGTTGCTGTCTCCCTGGAGTTTCGCCATTGGACAATTTCCTGTCCATGGATCCTCAGGAGATTATGCTGAAATTCCATTCCCGGTGTCACCAGGAGTGAAACTAACTAAACTGAACCCTAGAGAATGCGGTTTAATACATAAGAACACAGCTAAGTAATTGCTATGTTGAACAGAAGAGGAAATCAGTCACTATAAAACTCATGCTGTAGGATAACTCATTTCCAAGCAAGATCACAATGGGATTCACCTAAACAGGATTAAACTTTTATGATTTTTTTTTAAAGGGACCCATTCAATCATCAGACTAAGAGAAACATTTCATTTCACTTAACTAAAAGGTCAGAACTTTTTGATGTCCCACTTACATAGGCAGTATGTTATGCACAAGCTCATCAGAACATAATGGATGACTTCAGTTATATAAAAGTTCAGCCACGTTGAAACTCCTGCTGAACGATCCCTAGAGGAAAACCCTTTTTGCCACTGACTTTGTAATCAGATGTTGTAGCTCTCCACTGGAATCTTTTGAATGATTTCTGAAAAGGAGAGGCCATCAGTTCAGATGTGCCGTTTATTGTCTGTCAGAGGGGAATTTGCAAATGCACATGACCCTCTAGGAAGCAGAGCTCTTCCCTTCTCCGAGAAAGGCGATGATAATTGGACTTTACATATGTTTCCCTTTTTGAGATACAGACCACAGAGTTTGTTTATGACTATCTTTAGCACGAACAGGAAACTTGCAGTGAAACTCAAACGGAGGGGAGTAGAGTTAAAATGTCATAAAACTCATGAGAAATATGTTCCAAATGATCCAGTGGCTTTCAAAGGCCCATTTTAAATTTTTTTTTTCAACGTTTTTTATTTATTTGGGACAGAGAGAGACAGAGCATGAACGGGGGAGGGGCAGAGAGAGAGGGAGACACAGAATCGGAAACAGGCTCCAGGCTCCGAGCCATCAGCCCAGAGCCCGACGCGGGGCTCGAACTCACGGAGCGCGAGATCGTGACCTGGCTGAAGTCGGACGCTTAACCGACTGCGCCACCCAGGCGCCCCCAAAGGCCCATTTTAAACACACAAGAATGATGCAGCGTAGTTGTGTTTCCAGTAGCAGGGAGAGGCATTGCTGTGCCAACCGTATGTTCTGGCCCTGTGACCAGCTGCTCATTATTTGCCAGAAGAATAGCTGGGTGGGACCTCGGCTGGGCTGTGGAAAAAGTGTTTCTCTGTGAGAAACTTACACGTTTGTATGAAGGGCAAACCAGGAATGTTGATCTTTAGCAACACCCTAACCCTACCCTTAACCTCAGCCCTAGCTTTGGTTTTTGAAAACAGGATAGTTCATATGAGTAACCTGAGGAGACAGCATTCGAGGGTGTTCACACCACCCCTTAGGAGGGTACCAAACTTCACTAATCTCACTTCTGTTGTGAGTCACGTCTGCACCAGTGTGTATCCCCATCAGTCAGAATAGGCCGGGTTCTGCTGTGGCAACAACAACAAAAAAGCTTAAAATCAACCAAAAGCATCGGTTTAGGGAAGGCTAGTGGACGGTGAGAAAATGGTTCTGAGGTAGGGAGAACATTTCTCTTTGCCTTTGAACCGGAGACAGACAACGGTTGAGATGATGGCTGCCCTGTTCACCTGGCTTCCGGAGGCAGAAGACGAGCAGCATAGCTAGCCCCAGCTGACTTGCAAAGCAAATAAACTTTTGGGATTATAAACCACTAAGATTTAGCAGTAGAATCTGGCTTATCCTGACTAATGCCGTGTCTACCGCAGTTTTACAGATGAACAAACAAATGCTCAGGCAGGTTAACTAGATGACTAGTCAAGGGCCAGGGAAACCATGTATGAGCTCTATTAACATGTCAGACTGACTCTCATTTGTCTCTGGCAGAGCCATGAAAGACCTCAATTCTTCCATCGACTGCTGAGTCTTCAGGCTGATGAAGTTATTCTGATCCCATATGCCCCGGGGAATAAGCTTGGTTGTTTTCAAGGAGACCAAAATTAACTTATTTATTTATTTATTTATTTATTTATTTGGTTTAGGATCACAGGTAGGGTGACCAACCATCCCACTTTGCCCGGGACTGGACGATTCCCCAGGATACAGGACTGTCAGGGAAGCCAGGAAAGTCCCAGGCTAACTGGGATGAGTGGATCATCCTAACTATGGAGGTGGTATCTCCTAGCAACACTCCATAATCACATAGCATAAACTCCCACTGCAGCTGATAATTCTTTTCATCATAATATTTATTACATCATGTTGTAAATGATTCAGACCGTTCTGTGTCTAACTGCCCACAAGACCTTGAGGACTGTTTCTTGTCCATTTTATAGTGCCAATACCTTGTACAGTGTTTGCCACTTCAAAAGAGCACAGTAAACATTTGTTGCACAGATGAATGGATGCCATCTCTCTGTTGTTTTTCATTCCCAAAACTGGTGTGGTATGATTGGCTTTTTCTCTTTTTGAGGATCGGTTCTGCCTAGAAACTCGTTTAACTCTAAAGAAAGGTAGGAATCTTCCTTGATGGCAGCTACAAGCTTGCATAAAGTTTTCAGTGTGACCCACAGTGTAAAATTACATAAACTTAGCATTGAGTTTCAGCATAAACCAATTCCTTATTAGACTGACTGAATAATTGAATCTCCTTGTTTGGCATTTGTTTAAAGACAGAAGGTCATGGGACAAATGGTGGGTATTTGAGGCTGTGGAAACATATGTTATAAATTTGGTTTAGCTGTTTCTGGTAACTGGGATTATTGTGACTGAAGACCCAGGCCTCCCAAGTCTGCCCTCCACCCTTGGGAATGCACAACAACATGCCCTCCCAAACCAGAGGCAGGAAGAAGATGTCCATGGGCATATCTCATGGGTGGACTGCACTCATGCCCAGTTAAGGACAGCAAACAGTGGATTGAGAAGCTTGCTCGGGAGAATTACATCCAGGCCCCATCCAGCTGGATTTTTTCATAACAGGCCTGTGAGGTGTGCTGAGAAAGTGTGTGGTAGTTCTTGACTCCTCTTACAAACTAAAACCTCAGAATTCTTTGTTTTCATTAATCATCTGTAGTGAGTCTCCCTATGTGACTAAGCTTTTCTGAGAAGTGATTTAAATCCTATAAAGAGGCCCTGAATTGTGGGAGGATCACCAAGCTTGTATTAAAAAGACTTAAAAAAAAAAAAAACCAAATTCCCATCCTCAGTTTCCTCATCTGTAAAATGGGTTTAATAACATCTACCTTTCTTACTGGATAAGATAGCTTATGAGGTCAAAGGAGATGAAGTCAGTGAAAATAGTCTGATGATTGTAAAATGCAGAATGAATATAATACATATATTTCCTACTTGTATTTATTTACCTATTTCTTTTCATCCTATAACAAAACTTACTAAGCTTGTCTTCTGCTTTAGAACTTCCTTTCACTTATCCTAATATTTTCCTCATCACAGGAAGGGAATAAGCATTTGCCATGTGTTTTGTATGTACATTCTTTTCATAATGGTACTTATGGCACAGGTACCGTTATCTTATTTGTATGTACAAGTTCTAGTTCATAGTAGTTCATGTCCAAGATCATGCAGCTAGACCTAAGGTTTAAACTCAGGTGTCCCTATCTCATTGCCCAAGTGAAATTTCTATCACATCATTCTACCTTCCAAGTTTTAACGAGTTTCCCTCCTTTGTTTCTGTTGTATCCTTGACTTGGTATACAAGTTCACCTTGGGCTTGATCACAATATTATGATTTTCTAAATTGTAATCATATTCTCTCATCTTTTGTCACTCCTGGACTGAAATGTCCTACTTATTCTGGCAGTCCTCTCCATTTCCTGGATCTTTGTACTTGTTTTTATTTGGATATTTCTTGAGCTTATAACAGCTAAAGCTGCATGTAATATTACAGGTTCAGGCCCTCCAGGGGTGGGAGTCAGGGCGGGATAATGTTTCCAGATGTATTACCAATATTGACCATGATACCCAGGTTATCATTAGCTGTTTGGGCTGAAGTAGGCAATTCCAGTGGAATATCTTGCAGCTATAGCCAGAGACCGTGTGGCCAACCATTAGGGAACATGGTATCCCGAGGTCTCTAAAACATTTTTTCTTGTATTTATTCAATGAGTATTTAAAATGTACCAACTCTGTGCCAATCTCTGTTCTAGTTGCTGTGGGTAGGGTAGAGTATAAAACACCCCAAGTTCCTGTTTCCACAGAGTATAGTGAGTAGTGTGGAGAGACAGTTGACAAATACAAAAATGTATAATATGTCAGAGATTATTACAATAGCTGTCTAACTGGCCTCCCTGTCTCTAAGGAGGCAGTAAGTGCTATGTAGAAAAATAAAGCTGCGTGAGGGGAATAGAGAAAAACTGGGCAGAGGGCTTGCCTCTCTATGTAGGATGGTCAGGGACATCTGTGATAAGGTGCGATCTGAGCAGAAACTTGAAGTAAAGGTTATCTCGGAGAAGAACATTCCAGGCAGAGAGAACAGCAAGCACAACCATCACGGGGAAGCTACTTCCCATATGTCAGGTGTGTCAGTATAGTTAGAACTACTGGAACTACGTGAGAGTGGAGGGGACTGGGATATGAGGTAAGAGATAAGGTCAGAACTTCAAGGTTAAGGAAGGGCAGATCATGCATGGTCTTGTAAGTTACGGTGAAGGGTTTTACTCTGTGAGGTAGGAAGGCATGGAGTATTATGAACAAAGAACTGGCCTGATCAGACTTAACATTTTGGGGAACTCACTCTGACTGGTCTGTAGAGAATACACTGTGGGAAAGGAATGGTGGAGGCTAGGAGGCCAGTTAGTTAGCTCTTGTAATAACCCAGGTGAGAGGTGACGGTGGCTTGGATGGTAGCTCAGGGCAATGGTGGAGTTAAGGACAAACATCATTTGATCCTGGATATAAACTGGATGTGAGAGAAAGAGTCAATGATGACTCCAAGGTTTTTGGCTTGAGAAACGGCAAGAATTGGATGAATGGAGTTGCCTTTTAGTGAGAGGAATACTGTGGGAGACATGTTTTGTGTGTGCGTGCGTGTTTCATGCGGTGATAGAGAATTAGGAGTTCTATTTTGTATATTTGAAGTTTAAGACACTTCCAAGTGAGGACTTCAAGTAGACAGTAGATATGAGCATGATGTGTTCACAGGAGAGGCTGGGGTTGGAGTTAGAAGTTTGGGATCTTAAAAGCCCCGGGGCTAAATGAACTCACTTAGGCAGACAGATAAACCGATAAGGAAGAGGTCAGAGCACTGAACCCTGGGGCACTCCAACATACCTTGTAGAGCTTGGAAGACAGATGGGTCCTATAAAGAGGAGCAGTCACTTAAAAGCTGTTTTGGTGGCCGTGTGGCAGCAGCTACTGTAAATACTGGGTTTGTCCACTAGAGATCTACTCCCAAAGTGGGTGACCACCGGAGATACCTATGCTTGTACATGTGGCCGCTACACGGTGTCACTGAGAAAAAGCACCCAAAAAAGATTCCTGGCTTATCATTAAAAAACCCACAGGAGACTGGCCAGAATGGAAAATTAGGTTGAGAAAGCAAAGAAATCATATATTCCTGATAATCTAAGCATATCTATAATATGATAGAAACAAGAAACTCTTGAAACGATGGATATACCAATCATTAGCATGTGCATTTGGAAATTCACAAGATTAAACATATTAGACTGCATATTAACAAAATCATCTATACAATACATATAAATAAAGTTTGGGTCTTGGAGCTCTTTTTTTCCCTCTCTGATGGTAACTGGTGTTTAATTTTTAGGTCACCCCCTAGAAAACTTGTTTAACCCATGATGTATCTCAGTGGTAGAAATAACTTCAATTTTCAACCGTGCTGTGAAGAGTTTTCAGTTGCAATTCTGGACAGCAGCAACTACCTCATCAGATAGACAACCAAAGCCATGAGCTCAAGGGGGGGGGGGTTAAATATTAGTAGATTTTCAAAAAACATATTCTCCTTTTATGTCTCCCTGCACCTCCCCTGCCCCCAAACCTGCTACTGCCCAATCTCTAATTTGGCCAGCTAGAGGCAGGGGAAAGGGAAGTGGAGCCAGAGAACAAAGATATCACATTTTTGGCTAGGTCTGAAGAGTCTTGATCTTTGTATAAGATAGAGAGATTAAAAAAAATAATAGTAGAGATAAGGCTTCTCTAGCTGGGTCATGGACTCAGAATGGGAATTGGACAGGAAATTGGACAGGCTGGGACAGTGATGGGGTACTGCAAAGGGGCCTGACCTTTTACCCCAACCCCTTTATTTCCAAAGACATGAGTGGGGTACAATGTAGCCACTTCTCCAAACATCATATACTCAAACCCCACCCTCTAAGTCTTGGCAGGAGCTCATTGTTTTGTCTGGCTGTTTCAGGGGACAGGCTCTGGGACAAGTATGTCACTAACGAGACAACAGGAATGTCCAGTTGGGCCATGATGGTAGGGAGTGGGGGCCTTGGTGGAGGAAACGCAGTGGCTTTGAACCTTTTTCTCTGTGGGGCAGTGTCTTTGGGACAAATGTTCTCTTCCCTTCCATGTGGCAGAGTAGCAGGATGGGCTGAGGCTGCCCCCATTTTGGGGGGCCACTTGCCCTTGGCTGGCCTAGCAGGATCAGTGTGGCCTCTTTTTGGAGAGGCCACATACTTTTTCTTGAGGAGCCTTCCTTGTGCCCACAAATATAAATTTAATATCCACTTCTTTGTGCTCCAACACTACCTCTATTATAGCATTGACCTTACTGCACTATCTCCTAGTCTGTCTTCCCTACCAGATTGGGAGGCTTTTGAAAACAAAGACCAAGTTACAACTGTCTTTATATTCCCCAACACACAGGATGTGCCTGGGTCATGGTAGGCAAGCAATCAGATTTATTACATTACAAAGGAAAACAAACACATTTACATACACATTTCTATGCTCGGAGTGTTCTGTTACCTGGTGTGCATAACTGGAGTAGACAGAGGAGAGCTACTTGGCCTAAACAATAAGACCCTTTCTGTTCAACAGATGTTAAAAACTTTTTTTTTAACGTTTATTTATTTTTGAGAGACAGAGAGACAGAGTGCGAGCGGGGAGGGGCAGAGAGAGAGGGAGACCCAGAATTTGCAGCAGGCTCCAGGCTCTGAGCTGTCAGTGCAGAGCCTGACGTGGGGCTCGAACCCATGAACTGTGAGATCATGACCTAAGCCAAAGTCGGAGGCTTAACACTGAGCCACCCAGGAGCCCCCGATACAGATGTTAAATAACGATGACTGTAACTACTGACAGCTTATCGCCTTCACTCTATTTCCTTTCCTTTAAATAACAGATTGAGGCCTATTTTCTCTTGAGAGCCTCTGCTGATTATCCATCCTACAACCTGTCAGTCTCCTTCTTCTTAAGACGGTTCCTGTTATCAGTTTGTAGCCATAAATACATGTTCCTAAATTTTATAGTCAGTCTCGTTTTTTGCCACATTATGTTGTTAGAAATCACATCTTCCCTACAATGGAACATCTTCTCCTCTAACGACAATGTTGTAAATGAGGACTGACCAAGGACTCAGTATCCTATAAAATATAGTCATGATCAATAACATGTCAAAAAGACAAAGCTACAACTGCAATCCTCGAAAATAATTTAACATAGTAAACACATGCCTGAGTCCCATAAAACAGTCATAAACACACACTGATTATACAAGGATACCTGGAATTATGTAAAATCATAAAATTCAACCCTACTGTATCATACATTTTCCCCTCAAATTAATATACGCTTTAAAATGAACATTTTCAACACATTAAAGTAAACAATAATTTGTTCCGCTTTTACATTATAAACGTCATATTGCAGGATTATTTAGATAGTGTAGACCTCTTTTTAAAAAAGTCAGTCCCAGCAAGTTAGACGCTACACCCCTTTTGCCCTTCATAGGTTGTCCTCTCCAAAGCAGGGTTTCCATTCCATTGATCCTGTACTTGTACCCAAATTAGTAGGTTCAAGAAATGTTTCCTGCAGTTTGTGACAATAGTGTTGTTTCTTTCCTCCTCTGAAAAGGTGACCCAATCTTTCTAACCTTCCTCCTCTCCTTTTCTTTTGCTTTCTTAAAGCTAAAGGCAGAGTTTCTCGGTAGAAGACCAAAGCAGAGCTAGGGAGAGACAAGAAGTGGCCTTAAATCACTCAAGCTCCACTTCCTTCTGTGAGTGATTCCTCTGATTTAATTTTTATTGTAAGAGCAATAAAACAACTGCTGATTGTGAGCCAACTAAAAAAAAAAAAAAAGAGGTGCAAAACATCTGTGTCATGATTGCTAAGAGGTCTGGCTGTCCTTACTTAAAATTCAATAAAACAATTCAGTCAACGTTTATTGAAGGCCTACTACGCGCCAGGCCTGCGGGGGGGGGGGGGCTCAGGAGATGCCGAGACAAAGGTGACCGGTTGGCTTTTGGGGGGGGGGGCTGTGCGGGTGTGGGGGGGGTGTGGGGGGCGGTGTGGATGTTAAGAAACCAGCATTTAAACCTCATTCTGGGAACTTCCTATAGGGCAACAGCAGACTTGGATGACCCACTCTGGGACTATTTTGGCCATGTGATTTGTGGGTTTTGTGATTGATACCATTCTACAAACATGTCTGGTAAGAGGAAGGGCATTTAGAAACTGTTTCATAAGAAGCTTCTGTGTTTTCTAGTGAGATTGGAGTATTGAAGTTTGCTTGGTGTTTAATTAAGAAAAATCTCATAATCCCATTGAAAACAAATAGGATTATCATAATGTTTGGTAAAGGCTGATATTATAGGAAATAGGGAATCCAATTAAGGAAATATAAGGGTGAGACAGTGATGTCGAAGGAATAATCCCTTTAGCCTTGAAGTTGTGGGACATATTGAGTAATTATTCAAAGAGGAACCAAACTGGATGGCCTAGCCTGGATTTACATGGCTGAGCTATTATTTCTCTCAGAATTTTTATGAGTCTTTTCAGGAGACACCAAGTTCCACACTTCTCTGAAAATAATACACATCCATGTGCATGTTAGTGTCTGGGAGAAACAACTAGCATCAGGGATAAGATTATTTCCAAATGATCTATCAAAAGCAAGACATGCAAGTAAAGAATTAGTGAGTGCAATTCAGATGTTGACAATTAGATCTAATTTTGTTTGTCTGGAAAGTTGTTGCTGTGTGGGACACTTACCCACCTTTTGAGTTACAAATAATTCTCAAGTGACTTCTGATAAGGACAAATGCCATCAGAAACAAGACCCCAGAAGTTTTCTTTTTCTCAGGGGCTACATAGTCCTGTGTTCGGAACCATGGCTCTGAGCTTGTCTTTTTTTTTCCTTTATATTTTGCATAGAATGCATTTCTAAAGATAGAATATGACCTCAGTGGAAAATCAAGCAAAAACATGAGTTGTCTCTGTAGGCATAATGTTCTAGAAGTCAAAATACGTGCAATAATCGAGAGGGAGGCCTGAGAGCTACCACCCCTCAAGTCTCCGTTGTCAAGCAAGTAGCCTTCAACAGGTCCATTCTGGAAAAACACGGAAGTGCCATGGGGTTTGAGGGCAAAGGGACAGGCATTGGTTCTGAGCCAGAGCATACTCAGGGCAAGGGACTGGGGCTAGAGTCACCTGCCGGCCGGCAGAACAGAAAGAAACAGTCTTCACGGGGAATAAGCTGCACTTTCATTCACGATGACTGGCAAGAGGGTGTAAACGTTTCTCATTGAACTGGACATGCAAAATAGCCTGGAGCCTTTTTTGAACCTGGCAGATAGCCGGAAGAGAGCAGTTACTCTAATAGAGGGTGTGACTCTGGGTGGCCTAGGGCAGAGAGAGAGAGAGAGAGAGAGA